>NC_041215.1:59543970-59682748 GCF_002837175.3 Physeter macrocephalus
GGCATGTGGGATCCTCCCATACCGGGGCGCGAACCCGGTTCCCCTGCATCGGCAGGCGGACGCGCAACCGCTGCGCCACCAGGGAAGCCCCGAAATTTTATACCTTTAACTCCCCACTTTGCCCTCTCTTAAGCCCCTGGCAACCACCATGCTACTCTCTGCTTCAGTGAGTTTGACTATTTCAGATATCTCATATAAATAGAGTCATGCAGCATTTGTCCTTCTGTGATTGGCTTATTTCACATAGAGTAATGTCCTCAAGGTTCAGCTGTGTTATTACATATTGCAGGATTTCCTTTAATTGAAGGCTGAATAGTATTCCAGTGTATGTATTTACCAGTTTCTTCCTTTTCTTTTTGTAACTGTAAATTTTGATATCATTGAAAACTTAAAAAAAAAAAAAAGCAACAATAGTACAATGATCCCCCTTACGCTCTTTACACAGATTCAACAATTCTTTTAACATATTGTACCTAAATTTACTCTACCATTTGCACATTTGCTTTGTAAACATACCTTTTAACCATTTGAGAATAAGTTACAGAATCATGCCCTTTTATACCTAAGTATTTTAGTGTAGGTACCGTAAGAACAAATATACCTACACGAAAATTATTATTTTAGTTACAATTTTAGTTATAACATGCTCTTAAATAACCATGGTATAATTATTAAAATCAGAAATTTTACATATTGACACAATTTTTAGTTCAGTTTGTTTAGTTTCATCAATTATCCCAGTTTATTTCATAACATTTTTTTCAAATTCTGTCCAGAATCTAACACAAGGATCATTTATTGTGCTTAGTTGTGTCTGTGTAGCATCCTTTAACTTGGAACAGTTCCTTACCCTTTCTTAGTTCCCCAACCAGGGACTGAACCCGGGCCACGGCAGTGAAAGCGCTGAGTCCTAACCACTGGACCACCAGGGAATTTGCAACCCTTTCTTTTTCATGACTTTAATATTGTGTGTGTATGTGAATATGTAAGTTAGTTTAATTTTTTATTGAGATATAATTGTATAACATCGTGTAAGTTTAAGTTGTACAGTGTGTTGATTTGATATATTTGTACATTGCAATGATTACTACCATAGCATCAGCTAAAACTCCTATCACACCACATCATTGCTATTTTTTTAAACCATATTTTATCCATATTTATCCATTCATCTGTTGATGGACATTTAGGTTGTTTCTACATCTTGACTTTTGTGAATAATGCTACAAGGAATAGGTGAGTGCAGATACCTCTTCAAGATTCTGGTCTCAGTTCTTTTAGATAAATACCCAGAAGTGGGATTGCTGGATCATTACATATAGAAGTTCTACTTTTGTTTGAGGAAACTCCATACTGTTTTCCATAGTGGTTGTACAACTTGCATTCCCACCAACAGTGTACGTGAGTTCTAATTTATACACATTCTTGTCGACACTTGTTTTTCTTGTCTTTTTTGATAATGACCATCTGACAGGTGTGAGGTGCTGTCTCATTGTGGTTTTGATTTGCATTTCCCTGATGATTAGTGTGCATTTTTAATATACCTGTTGGCCATTTGTATGTATTCTCTGGAGAAATGTCTGTTCAAGGCCTTTGCCATTCTTTAATTAGATAATTTTTGTTTGTTTTTGCTATTGATTTGTGAGAGTTTCTTGTATATTCTGGATATTAAGCCCTTATCAGGTATTTGGTTTGCAAATATTTTCTCCCATTCCATAGGTTACCTTTTCATTCTGTCTCCTTGACTGTACAGAAGCTTTTTCATTCTGTGTAGTCTCACTTGCCTGTTACATTCCTAAACCTAAGGAACTAGTTCAGAATTACTATAGCTTTCTTTTAGATTCTCTTACAATGAATGGTGGTTTGAGCATAGCAAAACATGGCTCTAACCAGAACTCCAATGAACATTGTATGTAATTCAGGCTATGAATATGTACCTGGCAAGAGAAATTCCTGTGTATTTAATCTGTGGTCAAGCAGATCCAAGAGAGCTACTTCCCCAGGTTTCCTTTGCAGACCTCGCTATTCTTTTTGCCTTCTGGAGTCCAAAATTCAGGTTTTACTTGCCTTGACATTTCTTAGAAGAAGTCAACTGGTTGGATCTCACTAAACAGTCATTCTGACAGGTTTTCAAAACAGAGATAATTTTTTTTTTTCTGCATAGCACCTGCTGCCAGTGCTGTGCAGGTCGAGGTGCTCACTACAGGCTCCTGGGCAGATAGCGCAGTTGTCACTATAGTACTAAACAGGACACATTGTATAGTTTTCTTAAAAGATACTTGCAACAATTGCTTAGTTTTCTGTGCCTCTTACTCCTACTAGCATTGACTATAACTTCATTTATTATTATTTCACGTAACTTATAACCACTGGTGCATAAAATTAATACAAGTGGTTTGAGTCATTTCTCTCTGGTTTTGATCTGAAGTCAATGTTGCCATCTGTTTGTTTCCACATTCATAGAACTTGGTGAATTCTACCTGCCATGTCTTCCAAGATAGTGTCTTATCTTTGAATTATGAGGGCAACGTTTAGTTTTCACTCAGTAACAAGATAGCAGGCAGTTCTCACAGTCGATGGAGAAGAGGGCCTGAGAAATTTGGTGGTGTTTCTGTCAAAATGACCTCTCAAAAAACAGGATTTCCTTAAAACCCTCGAGACCTCAGAAAGACAGCCCTAAATATCCCTTCCCCATTACCTTTCCTACAAATGGCAGGAGTGCCAGAAGTTAGACTCAGGGCTGTTTTCTGCCTCTGGGAAACCCCTCTTTTGTGTCCATGGATCCAGAGCCCCAAAACTCTGCTTGCCCGTCTGGTGGAGGAAAGGTTCTCAGACAGAATTTAGTGCCCCCATCCCGTGGTCCAGGCGTTGGGCCACAACCTCTCTGTGAATAATATGTCATTCCCTTGTTTTTCCATTTGGAATCTTAGGTAGTTCTCTGATCCTGACGTCTTGGGGAACCGCCCCCCCATCACCAGAGAAACATAACTGTTGCAGCACCTTGTTTGACTGTTCCCTTTAACTTGAAGGAATTGTTATGTGTATTCAGAATGAATACATTACTCAGGATCTGTAAGTGTCTGTTATGGGATGTCAGTGAAAATGGTGGAGTACAGGATCCATAAAAGCAGTGAGAAAACTGGCAAAACATGCCAGAATCAACTTTTTCAGAACTCTAGAGATTAAAGTCTTGTAACAATCTGGGGAGCATCTATTTAGGAAAAAACCACTGAATCTCAGAACAGCTAGCTTTGTGAGATTTTAACTTGTGCTGTTTTTCCTCTCCAGATCCACAGTAGCCTCAAAAACCAATAGTTCCGTAATCACAGTGCAAACCGTCAGTGTGGTAGGCAGTGGAGGGGGGGGCAGAATGGACTTGAAGGTCTTTCTAAGCCCCTCTTCTTTCTCCTTCTGCATTAAGCTGTGATGTACCCTGAGATTTGAGAACTGCTAGTGAAGAAGCCAGTTTCAAGTCGTAACTGCTGACAACATCTAGGATCACTTAAGACATATTAGATAGGGCAGGACTAGAGCTTATCTGCCTCAGTCATCCGTAGGAGACCACAGGGCAACTAGTGCTGCCTCCCACTGGGGCCTTTTGAATATATCACAGTGAACTGGGGGCAGTCTCCACCCGTCCTGTTGGCTCTGTTTTAGTTGTTTCCAAATAACCTCAGGAAGAAACCATCATAGTACTTGGTTTCACTGTATGTAATTCTGTAATGGGACACACGCCGACGGTACTCGTTTTCCACAGAAGCGCCCATGTCTTCTACTGAGTGACTGATGTAATCCCTGTAAAGCTCAGGTCTTTGTGGAATGTTGATTCAAATAGCCAAAGCGGGATGATCAGTGCTTGTGAAAGGTGAAGGTAGCTTAGCCTACAGGGCTGTAGGTCATAGAACCGGATGCGGCCTTATCTACCCTTTTAAAGATAATGCACTGCATCATACGTACTTGTGTTAACATGACCGTGCAGCAGCACCTTGTACATACAGTGTTTGGCTGTGATGACTCATCTCATCTGAGCTGTTTGCATTTTTAATTGGTGATGGATCATTGCTGTGAAATTCCAGCCCTGCCTAAGTGAGTCAGTGTGACTCATACATTTGGTAGAGATTTGTGGCACTAATCAGTTAACCTCATCCGTTTTCTCTAGAAACTGTTAATCATTGTGTTCAGGTCAATTGGCATCCAGGTGGATGTGTGCAGCACCAGGGAATAGGATTTTATTTTATTTTATTTTATTTTATTTTTTTATTTTTTAACATCTTTATTGGAGTATAACTGTTTTACAATAGTGTGTTAGTTTCTCCTTTACAACAAAGTGAATCAGTCATACATATACATATGTTCCCATATCTCTTCCCTCTTGTGTCACCCTCCGGTTCTTTTGCTGCCTGTGTTGTGGTGGAATTTGGGCTCTTCAGAGAAACCCTCAGCTTGGCTTTCCACTTAAGGACCAGTTCTCTACTTAAGATTCCTTTAGGAAACATTCTTCTGTGGGGTAACTAAAGTGGGAAAAGCATAATCATCATACGATCTAGTTAGCTTTCTGTCTTTAGATGAATGTAAACCTAGACCATCTGTAAGGGTTTGTTTTTTGTGCAACTTTTTTTTTTCTTTATTTGGAAAGTAATATACATTCATTGTAGAAAATTTTAAATATAGATAAGAATAATGAATGGAAGTGTCTTGTAATTCCACTGTTCAAAGACTCATGAGATGTGTGTTTTAAATCTGCGTTAGTAATATTTCACGTTCAATTATGTTCATTATATGTCACCTTTCTGATACTAATCCCACAACTTAGTCCATTCCTTTTATGCTTACTTCTTGAATTAGAGCCTCATTTAAAAACAACTTTCATATGCCTAAAGACAGTTACTAAGAGTAGGTCTGTCTTATTAACTCAGTCAAATATGGCTTGATTGAGAAAAGGTTATGTGAGGATTTTAAGTATCTTGCTTTGCAAAAAAGTGTTCCCGTTTGAGGTGTGACTGTTATCACTCCACCATATTGTGCTGTGCAGGTATGTGTACTATTACTGAATTCATTTTACACTTTAGAATGTGCATGCAGCAGAAGGGGTGGACTGGGTGTGGACAGAGAACATCTTAATCCAGGGGCTGTCGATATAACCTCTTGCTTCCTAAACTAGATGGTGGCAGAAGCAACATCTTCATCTTTCATTTTCCCTTAGCACTTAATAGAGTTTAGCATGAACAGTAGATGCTTGGTAAAACCAACTTTGGAACTTAAACACTAGGTTTGGTTTGATTTCCTGTGGTTGGTAGAGAGTACCAGAGGCCAGTTCTTATAGATTGCTTACCTCGTCCAGGTGGCCTTGTGGAAAGTGGATATATAGTAAATTGTTAGTCCAAATTCTGTTAGTCAAGTTGGGGGATCTAGTAAAACCAGCGCCATGGGTATGTGTTCTTTGGATAGTATCAACGTTGTGCATTGGAGCTGATTTTAAAACATGTCCAAAAAGAAAAAAGGTAATAAATTACTCAGATGACAACTAAAGCAAATAAACCAAATATTTAATTACATAAATTGTCAAATTCCACAAAATGTTAATGCTGAAGAGTAGATTAATGTACATGCCAACCCATGACACAGTCCCTAAAATTTAGCCTTAGAGATTTTTTTTTTTTTTTTTTTTTTTTTGCGGTACGCGGGCCTCTCACTGTTGTGGCCTCTCCCGTTGCGCTGCACAGCCTCCGGACGCGCAGGCTCAGTGGCCATGGCTCACGGGCCCAGCCGCTCCGCGGCATGTGGGATCTTCCCGGACCGGGGCATGACCCCGTGTCCCCTGCATCGGCAGGTGGACTCTCAACCACTGCGCCACCAGGGAAGCCCAGCCTTAGAGATTTAAGGTGATCCTCAGTTAAGTTGTTTGCAAATACTTTGTGTTTGCCAAAGAGTTGTGAATTAATTAGGAGTGCATTTTCTTAATTGGGGAAATTTTTTTAGATGAGAATTCCAAAATATAGAGCAAAATTTCCTATTAAGTTAAAAAACATCTTCACTTGCCCAGTAGTGATTTAGGATAAAGGTTTAAAAAGAAAATTTTGCTCAGCAAGTGGATCAGCCACTGTGTTCTGAAGAAGTTGCTCAAATGCTGCTGTTCTTAACCAACTAAGCCTTAATCCTGTATGGTGAAATAATTATTGGAGGGGTGGGGGAAAGACACCTATGTAGGACCGAGGCAGAAAACGCTGTTGGGATAATATGATACAAACATTTGACAACGAACTCATCAGCACATACGGCTGTAGGTGGTAACTTTTTCACATGATCACCTGATAGATTGCTGATGAGTCAAGTTGTGAAGCAACTTGTAGAAAGTGACTGCCCTGAATCCCAGTGAGGAGACTTGGGGGTCTGGTCTCATTTCTTACTTCTATTCAATACTTGCTCTGCAGATGTAACATCTTTGGGCATCAGTTTTCTCATCTGTATCAGGAAAGGTTGAGGTAAATGATATCACAGATCTCCTTCAGCTGTCAATGCTATGGTTGGTTGTTGTTACTGGTTATGGTGGTGTTTTAAAATTTACTGTAATGCTATGATTTTAAATACAAGTTCAAATGTTGCCTTTAATGCTCACTGTATTTTTGTATAAAAAATATTGTATTTTGTATTTTGTATATTGTATTCTCCAAAAATTAGAGGAAAATTAATCTATTAAATATTGTTCACTTTAGAAAAAAGCTTAGCTCTGTTGCTTTTAAGTATAGAGTATCATTAATAAATAAAATACACATTTTTATTTATTGATATCTTATGTATTGTGTACTTTCTAAACTCCTTTAATATTGATAAGTATGCTTGTGCTTTTTCATATTAAATGCATTTCAAATATTGATCCAGAAAATCGATTTGAGATTAACCACCTCTTAAAACAAAGGCATGACCCCGTGTCCCCTGCATCGGCAGGTGGACTCTCAACCACTGCGCCACCAGGGAAGCCCAGCCTTAGAGATTTAAGGTGATCCTCAGTTAAGTTGTTTGCAAATACTTTGTGTTTGCCAAAGAGTTGTGAATTAATTAGGAGTGCATTTTCTTAATTGGGGAAATTTTTTTAGATGAGAATTCCAAAATATAGAGCAAAATTTCCTATTAAGTTAAAAAACATCTTCACTTGCCCAGTAGTGATTTAGGATAAAGGTTTAAAAAGAAAATTTTGCTCAGCAAGTGGATCAGCCACTGTGTTCTGAAGAAGTTGCTCAAATGCTGCTGTTCTTAACCAACTAAGCCTTAATCCTGTATGGTGAAATAATTATTGGAGGGGTGGGGGAAAGACACCTATGTAGGACCGAGGCAGAAAACGCTGTTGGGATAATATGATACAAACATTTGACAACGAACTCATCAGCACATACGGCTGTAGGTGGTAACTTTTTCACATGATCACCTGATAGATTGCTGATGAGTCAAGTTGTGAAGCAACTTGTAGAAAGTGACTGCCCTGAATCCCAGTGAGGAGACTTGGGGGTCTGGTCTCATTTCTTACTTCTATTCAATACTTGCTCTGCAGATGTAACATCTTTGGGCATCAGTTTTCTCATCTGTATCAGGAAAGGTTGAGGTAAATGATATCACAGATCTCCTTCAGCTGTCAATGCTATGGTTGGTTGTTGTTACTGGTTATGGTGGTGTTTTAAAATTTACTGTAATGCTATGATTTTAAATACAAGTTCAAATGTTGCCTTTAATGCTCACTGTATTTTTGTATAAAAAATATTGTATTTTGTATTTTGTATATTGTATTCTCCAAAAATTAGAGGAAAATTAATCTATTAAATATTGTTCACTTTAGAAAAAAGCTTAGCTCTGTTGCTTTTAAGTATAGAGTATCATTAATAAATAAAATACACATTTTTATTTATTGATATCTTATGTATTGTGTACTTTCTAAACTCCTTTAATATTGATAAGTATGCTTGTGCTTTTTCATATTAAATGCATTTCAAATATTGATCCAGAAAATCGATTTGAGATTAACCACCTCTTAAAACAAATACAAGCCTTTTGTGTTACTGTTTAGTAAGTAAGATATTAGAATCAATTTTTAGTGGTTTCTGCAAATAATGTTAGTAATGACAAAGAAATTTTGTCTTCTTAGGAAGAGTCTTATTTCAATATAGCTGAAGTTGTGGGTTAATAAGTAAAAGGAAGGAACTGCTATGTTACTTTACACCTCTTAGGAAGCATCATTAAATGTGTACGTTTGGTCTACTTGCTGGAATCGTTAAACTTTATTTGGAAGTGATGCAGAAGTATGTGCCTGTGTGATGACCTGTCCCATCTTCTTTAAAGAATAGTTTGCTTTGGCCTGTCCATCTTCTGCAGTCACTGCTGCACATAAATATAATTTAGCAAAGGATGATTGGTTCCCTTGATAATACCTTTTTTTTTTTTCAAGCTTAATCTTAGATGACTTTGTTTTATGCTAGCAGCCATTGCTTTGTTAGAAATGAGAACTATCTAATCAGTTGTTATATAGCCAACACGTGATTCCACTAAAGAACTACAAACCTGAGGTTAAAATAAATTAAGAAGGGTGGAGGAAGGGAGAGACCTTTGGGTGTAGATTAAGCAGACCAGGGATTCTTGGGTCAGACAGGTCATGTAGTTGTTTGAAGGGGCACTGGTCCCTGTGAGACTTCTGTCCAGTGTGTTAGCCATCATGCTCGGGCTAGGGTTATAGCAGAGTGACACCTTTTAAAGTTGTATTTTAGTTGTTGAAATTGGGCTTATAACACTCAAATCTCCATGTGTTTCCTTAACTTTGTTTTGCACGCAAAACTGGATTAGGCCTCCTTCCATTGCTGAATTGTTATTTTCCAGTGTGAGTAAAGCAGGAGTCCTCAAGCAAAGCATTCCTCTTTAAAAGTAATGTGAGCAGACCAGGTTTTGCACAGTCAGGTATATTGAGGCCGGTGACTTACCAAGGTGCTTTTCAAAAATGTATTTGGAGTATTAGTAGGCTTGTGTGAAAGAATCATCTTTCTTCTGTTTGATGGTTTTTGAATAGAAAATATAAAAGAGCTGCTCAGCTGAACAGTTGGAGACCTGTCAATTCAGTTTTCAAATCTAAGCCTGCACCTGTGAGACTTTTGAAAGCAGTTAATATTAATTATGCCTTCTTTAAAAATGTTTAATTAGCTTAATTCAAGGAGAAGGAAGGACTATAAGCTTCTTTTGTGGAACATTTCTGTCATTGACTCCGTGGGAAAGTAGTTGACAGCTTTTGAAATTTGCTTTCATTTTAGCCTTGGAGTTGCAGAGAAAACTTATCTGTTTCCTCTCTGAAGCAGTCATTTAGAGCTCATAACGAAGCCCTCAGTATTGTCATCTTTCTACTTGCCCCATCTTACACTATCACTGCTTTATGACTTGCAGGTTCTCAAATCTGCAGAAAGGAGAACTAACAATGCAGGGTCTCCAGAATGAACCCTAATGTTGAAACATCCTAACCCTTTGAAATGTCAGCATATTTCCATCTCAGTTTCAGCTGCCGTACCAGGCTTTGGGTGAGGGATCAGGCTGTGGAGGCATTTGTATACTATTTAGGTTTTGCGTACTATTAAGGTTCAGTATCACAGGCTGCTATCACAGTTGCTAATGTATGACCTTGCCTAGGCTTAAACTCTGAAGCAGGGACTCCTGTTAACAGTGATAGGAAGGTGCTGTTAAAATTGGGTCACATGATAGGAGATCTACCTATTAGCTGAGCTCTACCCCTTCACTTGTTTAAAAATGCACTCTGTATGCCTGTTGTCTCAAATTACCTCTGCAAATCTGGCTTGGTCTGCTGATTAGAGCCTGGACTGTTGGTTAGTCTCATGTATATATAGTCTGATTCATTATATGCAGTGAGTGGAGTTGTTTCACTGTCCGTGGGTATATTGCCTGATAAGATGATAGCCATTACACAGAAATGTGTAGGCCTCATAGTCTACAGAAACAGCTTTGTGGTGATGGGGTGGTTGGTGGTGATGGGTTAGTTAGTGGTAGTTTGACCTGCAATCCTCATTTAGCTGTAGGTACAAGTAGAGAACAGTGTCCATTTTTAAAGTGCATCTGCCTATGCTAAGAAAGTAATCTATAGCTTTATAGAAGTTTCCGTTTTTATTTGTAGATATAATACTTTGCCAAGCAGAAGAACCCTGAAAAATTCAAGACTAGTGAGTAAGAAAGATGACGTGCATGTCTGTATCATGTGTTTACGTGCCATCATGAATTATCAGGTATGTTTCTGTTTATAATCCTTTAAAAAAATCCGAATTCATCAGGCTCAGATCTTGTTCTCTTTGGTGACTTTGTGTTATTTCTATTTGAAGTAAATAGCGGGATTTAATGAAATTCTATTAAAAAAGAAAGGTCTAGTTCATTCTAGTGCTCATAATTCATCGCCCTTATATTTTAATTAGCATTTATAATTTACAGTGTATTTAAGGGAAGACATTTTCCTCTTATAATGGCAAGCTTGTCTAGATTACTTGGTAAATGTTTGTGCCTATTAAAGACAGCGTAAGCCACTGGTTGTGGGCAATAATGGAACAGCTTTCGGACCCTAGGAATGATAGACTTTCACAGTGGACGGGTCATTGCTTCTCAAAGGGTTATATGATGAACAGACAAGGAGTTATAATTACTGTGTGTTGGACCCTGTGGTTCCTGATCTTCATAAGAAACACTTGGAGGGCTTCCCTGGTGGCGCAGTGGTTGCGCGTCCGCCTGCCAATGCAGGGGAACCGGGTTCGCGCCCCGGTCTGGGAGGATCCCACATGCCGCGGAGCGGCTGGGCCCGTGAGCCATGGCCGCTGGACCTGCGCGTCTGGAGCCTGTGCTCCGCGATGGGAGAGGCCACAACAGTGAGAGGCCCACGTACCACCAAAAAAAAAAAAAAGAAACACTTGGAGGATTCTTGGTAGAAGTGCAGAGTCCTCCTTAGAGGTTATCCCCACTCTGAAAAACACCAGGAGCGACTAACTACAGTGTGTGGGATTAATCCTAACCACAAAGTGGGAGTTAGAGCCTGGAGTATCTAGGGTGAGCTGACAGGGTCAAAAGTATAGTCGTAAAAGCAAACCAGGGCTGAGAATTAGACAAACATTGTTCACATCAGAAAACAGGGTTTGATTTCCATTGAAACGGATCCTATAAATGGGTCCAAGTAGAAGTGGGTGGTAAATGCATAGGTCAGTATTAGAGTTCAAACCCAATATAAGCATGCCAAACTGAATTTAAGAAGGGAAACATTCATTTATTCTTTCAATCAATCAATATTTTTTGAACATTGCCAGACAGACCCTGTTCTAGGCACAGGGAATACAGCATCAAATAAATAAGTGTCCAAGGGAACTTACTCTCTATTGAGGGGAGACAGATGGTAAACAATTAAATTGGTAAACTATATAGCATTCCAGATAATAATAGTGATGAAATGAAATAAAAGCTGACACTTAAATAGTGCTTCCTACAGTCTAGTACTTTTAAACCTATTACTTAATTTGAGCCTCATAACAGTCCTGTGAGATTGGTAATATTACCCTCGCCATTTTACTGACGAGGAAACTGAAATACAGAGAAGTTAAGTAATTTTCCCAGGATCATATAGCTAATAAATGGTGGACTCAGATTTGAACCCAGGAAGACTGCCTCCAGAGAACTACTGCTTAGTAGTAGTAGAAAAAATATAGAAAAAATAATCAAGAAATAAGAATAAGTTTGGGAAATGTGAGTTCAGTTTTAAATAGGCTAGCAAGAAAAGTGTCATGGAGAAGGTAACATTTATGTAAAACTAGAATGAGGGAACAAGGTAAGGAATATTTAGGAAAGAAAATTATAGGCAGAGAGAAGGGCAAGTGCAAAGTCCCTGAGGCAGGAATAGGTTTGATGTACTGAAGGCACAGAAAGGAGGTCAGGTTGGCTGGATCAGAATGAATAAGAGGGAGAGAAGTAGAAGATGAAATCTGAAGTTACAAGGGGGTCCTGATTATGCAGGGCTTTATAAGCCAATGAAGGGACATTGGCTTTGCTGTGATTAGAAAGCTATTGAAGGTTCTGAGGAAAAGTGTGACTTAATCTGACACTTGAATTTAACATGATCCCTCTGACTTCTGTGTTAGGAATCACCCTGGGGGGCAAAGACAAAAGGAAGTAGACCTTGTAGGAGGCTGTTGCATTAATTTAGGTGAGTGTTGCTGGTGCTAGGGACCAGGAGAATAGAAGTAGAGGTGATGAGAGGTGGCCAGATTCTGGTTTCGTTTTGGTGGTAAGGACAGTAGCAGTGTATGTGTGGTGAGGAGTGGAGGACAGCTCCAAAGTGTTTGTCCTGGGCGCCTCTAAGATGGAGTTGCCGTCTACTAAGATGGGGAAGGCTGCAGGGTGAGCAGATTTGGGAGACCTGATAGGGAGTTCAGTTTGGGGGATGTTAACTTTGAGGTGTCCATAGATAATCCAAATAGAGATCTCAAATAGGTGGTTGGATATGCCAGTCAGGAGTTCAGGGTGTGGAGGTCTGGGCTGGAGATAAAAGTTTGAGAGTCAGTAGATGGTATATAAACCCAGGGGAGTGAAGGAGATCAGCGGGGATAGACAGAGAAGCAGAGAGGTCCCAAATAACCCTGGGGCACTCTGTTTAATGTCAGAGAGATGAGGAAAAACTAGCTAGAGAGACTGAGAAGCAGCCAGGGAAGTAGGAGCCAAGCACAAGAAGTATTTCATGGAGCAGAGAGTGGTCAGCTGTGTCCGGTGCTGCTGCCAAGTCAGGCGTGATGAAGAGAGTTGGCCGTGGGCTCCAGCAAAGTGCCCGTCATTGCTGGTACAGTTTCATTGTAGTGTCGGGGATGAAATCGCTGACGGAAGTGGTGCCAAGAGGGAACGGGAGGAGATGAATTGGAGACCATGAGTGGTTGGAGTTTTGCTGTGAAAGAATAGCAGAAAAATGAGAGAGTGGCTGGACACTCGTTGGGTCAAGAGAGATTTTGTTTTTGTTGTCTAAGAAAGGAGAATTTGCATCATGTTTTTATGCTAATGGTAGTGAATCAGAGAGGGAAAAATAATGATGGGGGAATGGGAGAATGCTGGAACGTATTCTTGAGTAGGTTGGAGGGAATGCGATCAAGAACTCAAGTTGGGGGAATGGCCTTAGATGGGAGCGTGGAGAGTTCATCTTTAGGAAGAAGTGAGGAGGGAGGACACAGATCTGTGTGGGTGGATTGATCTGGTGGTGGGAGCTTTTAGAAGATTTTTTTCTGATTGCTTATGTTTTCTCGGTGTAATTGGAAATAAGGTCATGAGCTGAGAGTGAGTTTGGAGGAGAAGGAATAATTTCTCAATTCGGCAGAATCAAGAATGATTCTTGATCCCGTTATTGAACTTGCTTCATTTTATAGAAGGATGAGGTACCATGCCTCAGAGCAAGGAAGGTTTTCCTAGGCTTTTGGTCTGGATAACCATTGCCAAGAGAAGGGACCAGAGGTCCGGCTGCACAGTGAAGCTGCTTAAAAAATTCAGATGCCAGGGCTCCATCCTTGAGATTCAGAATAAATTGACCTGAAGTGGGTCCTGGAGAATTGGTGTTTTGTTTTGTTGACTTTTCCAGGTGATTTTGCCAAGCGGTCAGGATTGAGAATCACTGGCCTGGAGTGTTTTCATCATTTTAGTGAAGAGACGCATATAGTTTATTCATGGAGAATAGGAATATGGTACCTTGATAATAACATCATTCCTGAAATTTTTCATAGAGAAATGTGTGCAGACACTGATGTGCTAGAGACATAAGTGCATTTATGATGGTCTAAAATCACATTAGGTAGAAACTTCAGGTTTTTGTTTTTTAATCAACATTGACAGTCCTCTCAATTAACTCCTAATGCTTTGTTTTTTCCACATCCATGTCAGTATGGTTTCAACATGGTCATGTCTCATCCACATGCTGTCAACGAGATTGCACTAAGCTTGAACAACAAGAATCCAAGGTAAGCTGGCTTTGTAATGTACAAATCTGAATCGAACTAGGGACACCAGAGAGCTCATCGACAATCAAATTAGAGTTTAGAAACTTTCAGGCATGACTTTTTAAATTAAGATTGTCGATAGACTCCCTGGCTAAGTAGAATTTTCTTTTCAGCTATGTTACAGTTTTACAACTGGTGACAACTCTGGCCCTGCCTTCAAGCTTTCATTCCTCTTGAGGCCTGGTTCTCAGCATCCTTGCAAATTCAGAGCATGAAGCTTCCATGTTGTCAGGACTGGGGCCAGGAGAGTCTTGATACAGACTTAGCCACACCACTTTTTGCTGAAAGCTAACTAAAACTACTACCGCTTGGCTACACTTCATTTGCAGCCTTTACATGTGTAGATTTTATTGCCAAACCAAAAAAAGAAACACAAACAAAACAAAAATAACTACACGCAGATTTCTTTTCATATTCACTTTCCTATATAGGCAAGTGCCATATATTATTCATTTCACAGATTACCTCTAGAAGCCTGTTTCGTCAATTTATTTTAGTTAGTGTAATGCATTTTCCATTCTAGTGCATTTCTGCATTTCACACTGTTACTGCCTTTTATCAGACCTCTCTGATAAGACTGTATATGTGAAAACTGTTAATTCAGCTGAAAAATATGATTATAAATTAGATCCTTGCAATGCAAACCCTAAATCCTATTTAAATGTTGGATTTTATTATTCATACTTCTGCTGATTAACGCTTTTGCAACTTTCTGATTGCTTCGTTAGTTTACTAGAATCCGAAGTAGTCATGCTTCTTTGTCACTGTCTTCCACTGAGGGAAGTCATTCATTTTTCTTAAGACAATTGATATTGTGGATTATCAGAATGATCTTTGTTTAGAGGTTGGCAATAGCTTTTATTCCAGAAAAAAGATGAAATGCTGAAGTTATCGTACTCTGAAGTAACAGTGCTGTCCTTGACATTGTATTTGAAAACTTAAGATTGTATCGCTAAGGTTTTCCTTCTAAAAATATTTCAGACGGAGTTTTATTTTCTTGAGTCAGAGAAAATATTCTTGTATTAGCACAGCTGTAAGCCCAGCTCCTTTCAGATCTCCTGTGTGGGAAGAAGAAGTGATGGAAGCTTGCATTATTGTGGGGATTTTTATGGAGCCATTGCAGATTAGCAAATTTGCAATGTAAGGTGTTGATTTCTGTTGATTTTCAACTTTTTCAGCAAATGTTTTATCTTTGACTCTAGAACCAGAGAAAGTGTTTAACCAATGGGTGGTTTTACTGAATATTCTCATGTTTCCTGTTGTCTTTAGCTCATTAAAAATACTTTTTCAGCCACATTACACTGAGTCACTTGATGATAGGACTAAAAGACTTAATCTTCCCATAATTAATTTTCATTTGTGAGTAATTTGTAATCTTGGGAATAGGAAACATGCCTTCCAAACTTGCTACCCTAGTTAAGCCACATGTTTAGAAGTTCGTAAAGGTTTTAAAATGTATGTGCTTTAATATAACTATGCCTTAATTAGTAAAAGTTTAAAAAAATACATGGACAAATATAATCATAGTCATCTCGGAAGGAAGAGCGGACTCATCGTTCATTCACTTTCACTGATGTGTGGTTTTTTTCCTTGTTTTGACAGAACAAAAGCTCTTGTCTTAGAGCTGTTGGCAGCCGTTTGTCTTGTCAGAGGCGGGCATGAAATCATTTTATCGGCATTTGACAACTTTAAGGAGGTAGGATATTCTAGTTTTAAAAAGAATGCTCACACAAACATATTTGGACATCTTTGAACAGAATGATTTGCCTTTTGTGTGTGTGTGTATTTTATTATTGAGATAGAATTGACATATAACATGTTAGTTTCAGGTGTACAACATAATAATTTGATATTTGTATATATTGCAAAATGATCCCCACAGTAAGTCTAGTTAACATCAATCACCATGATTTACCTTTTTATTTATTTTAGGGCCTAAGGGGTATAATAGTTAATTTTCTAAGATGTCACTGAGGGAGAAGTAATGAACCTAGTCTAAATAAATGGATGCATTAAGCTGTTTTTGGTGTCTCATTTCTAAGAAGAGCTAAAAACTATTTGCAAGACTCATTTTCCTTTGGAGAACACAGAATAGCCAAGTTTGAAAGCTGGTTTTGTTAAATGTATGTTGTTTTCATATGATTGTTACTTGAGCATCCACCTTGTAAATTTTATGAACTCTTTCATCATAGTTACTTTCCTCAAATCATATGTGTGATCACTGCTTTGCTGGATTCTATGAGAAATCACTCAAATAACTAGACACTGATTTTAGCAGTTTGTAATCTTAATCAGGTGATCTTGTCACAGGAAAACAGTAAACCAATGGACATGCATGATTGAAATGGAAACTAAATGACTACAAAAGAAGAAACAGTTACACATAGATAATATGAACCAAGAATTCTGAACCAAAGTATCAAGGCATCACAACTGAACTCATAGCCAGTTTCTCTTGGTGGTGGTGTGCAACCTTACATAGCCAAGAAGGGTGCCTGCTAGCTCCCCTGTAAGTGTCTAACATCTGAGGCTACTTTGAGGTGGGACATGACCAAAGTAATTGAAGGCACATGGAGCCCCAGATTACAGTAGCATCAGCCAAGTTGTGCCTTTCCCTGGCAATCCCATTTGATTCCAGATGCTTTTGGATTAAGACCCAAACTGGATTAAAATCTAGATCTCAGAGGGACTTCCAAACTCCCTCTCATCTTTCCTGGGAACCTCTGGAGTAGAACTCAGCTAGTATTTATTGAAGACCTCCTATGTGCCAGGGACTGTGCCAGGTACACACATGAAATCATTTGGTTCTTACAGATAAATGTTAATATCTCCATGTTATAGAAGAATAAAATTTCAAATACCTTATTTGCTCATGGTCCCATGGCCAGATAAGCAGCAGAACCAGGATGAAGATTTGGTGCTCCTGATCTTGAACTTCTGTTTCCAGTGACGTTTGGTCCCCATTGTGTGTGAATCTCCTGAGACAGGACCTAGGAGCCCATCCCCCTTCCCTGTCCCCTTAATTGGACTCACTACCCCAGCTGAAGGATGTACTAGTGAGTGACCCATAATCCTTTACATGGGCTGGCAAGCTTCAAAGATACTTCAGTCAACAGGGGAAACAGTCCTCCTGCCCATTTATTTGCATTGCCTCCTTCCCCTGCAGTCACTGCCTTTAGATTTTGGTATTATCCATTTTTCTAATGCCAGCCATGGACAGAACCAAATATTGTCTTTTTATGTATTCAGGCTTAGTAGTGAAAAATATTCGGGTTCTAAGAAAATGATGAAGAATAGTAGTGATTCTTTAAATTCATATTCTGGCTTTCAAAACAGATAGAGTCTTGTAGAGATAAGAATGTGTGAGTGCTTGTCTGTGAATGTTTTTATATATCATTTACAGGACATAAAACTTATATTTATAAATAAGGAGATATGTGGGTGGATGGGTCTAAAATGAAAGTAAAACAGCATGTGAAGCTAATATAACTCCCACATCTTTATCATTAGATCATATTTTGAACATATCACATGCCAAATCTTTTCCACACTGGAAGCACTTACCATACAGTTATCAGTGACCCTTGTTATAATAAAAGTCATATTATAACAAACAACTGATTATACTGCAGGTCAAAGTATGTCCTAAAATTATAATTGTATAGAATCAGTGTTCATTAAAGGCAGTAAATCATGAGATGAATGTTAAATTTGTTTTCTCTTAGATAAGGTAGAGTGCCTTTCTTATGCATAATAGGCACAAAAATACTTGCAGGATTGAGTTTTAACTATCTGGTGTCGGAATTGTATATCATTTAGCCATTTAGGGCATTGCGTGTGCTTAGTTGAAGAAAAAAAAAGTAATCCTGCTAAATCTAATAGCTGGCTAATAGTAAAGAGGACTCAATTTTGACTTTGAATTTAGAGCTTTAACCAAAATCTCCCTCATTTCTGTAATTTCTTGTGAATGATGGTGGGTGTTGAAGTTCTGATTTCTCCTTGGACTGGCAATTGCATCTCAGAGAAAACAAACCATGTCACGTGGGAGAGGGGACACGGACAGAGCTGGTTCTGTGGGTGCTCTTGGCTTGCACTGACCTCAGGCTGTGGTGTTCATGTAGACAGGCCAGGAAAAGGATTATTCTAATAGCCATATGCAGGAGACCAGGGCAGGAGCACGTTCCTGAGAAACTGCATTCTTAGGGGTATGTCAAAAGACATCCACTTATTTATCTGTTCAATCTGAGGGTGAAAAAAGTAGTGTGGGCTTCCCTGGTGGCGTAGTGGTTGAGAGTTCGCCTGCTGATGCGGGGGACGCGGGTTCGTGGCCCGGTCCGGGAGGATCCCGCATGCCGTGGAGCGGCTGGGCCCGTGAGCCATGGCCGCTGAGCCTGCGCGTCCGGTGCCTGTGCTCCGCAATGGGAGAGGCCACAGCAGTGAGAGGCCCGCGTACGGCAAAAAGAAAAAAAAAAAAAGTTAGTGTACATTGATCTCGTTTTTTTTTTTTTTTTTTTTTTTAAATGTAATGCCACGCAAAGGCCAGCATCCTTTGAATCTCTTCCTTTTCTCTTTTTCTCCTGTCTTTATGTGGTTTTTATTTTTCGTATACATCATAGTGAAGAGTATATTCTTTAATCATTTTAGCAAAATGTCAGTGGAATCTTTTGGGTTTAGAGAGGTTTGGGAGCCAGCTGTTCCTGATTAGGAAAAGTTGTCCTTAAGATCTCAGATGGCCTGTGTAGATAGGGTCTTGGTCAGTGAGAAATACCCATTGAGCTGCTCATGGCCGAGAGAGCACCATATCAGCTACGGGTATCCTAGGGAGTAGGGTCAAGGAAGAGTCTTTGCCCTCATGAACATTGTTTTTAATGCTTTTATCCCATTTAGTAAGTGGGATTCCATTCATCTCCTTAAGAACGACGAAGGGATTATCCCTGTTTTCACTGGGGGAGCTGGTGTAGGGTGATGGTGGGCTTCAATATCAGATATCAGTATCTATTTTGGCAGATAAAATAATGTGCATTAGAGTGCCAGACCCTTTGGGCTTATATCACCGCTAGAGTGTAGCCAAGCATACTGCTGCAGTGTGACACCAGATGCTAAAAGGATATTTAAAGACCACACATCTTAAGTATGTGGCACGATTTTTTTCCTCTCTACTTCTTGAGCCAACAAATCCATTCTGTCCTATTTGACTACCACTAATTAATTCAAATTTAGATTAAAAGAAAGTATCTTTTAGCTTTTGATAGATTTTAATGCATGATTACATTAATTTCTCATATTTCAATTAATATTCAGCATCCCAACCCAGTGTGGTTTTCTGTATTTTCGCAAAGACATCTTATGCCATGTATCTTATAACATCTGTAGTACATATTTTAGAAAAACAGCACTTTCAATTTAATGGTATCTGATGGTGGGAAGGATATTAATCAAAGACCTTGGTTTTGGGGGTTTGGGCCTAAGCCTGACATCACTGAGCAAGCACATGTATCACCTCAATGTATATGATGATACATGAGTTTTAATTACATAAATTCAGATAGTAAACTTGTACGAAGCATGGTTTTTAACATGCCCTAAAATGTTGAGTGTAGTGAGTAGTTGAAGACTAAACCTTTAGTCATCCATTATGCTCCTTGAATTCTTTTCCCTTAAAAAAATTTTTTTAAATAAAGGGAATTAGCATATCTGTTGTGATGTTGAAACATCTCCTCATGAAAATTTGTGGTCCTGAATTGAGGACCAGCGTGAGAACAAGGAGTCATCCATCTGTTTTTCCTTATTGGCTAATTTAGCCACAAGTAAGGACAGATGACCATCTTCCCTAAATTGATGCTTTCTTACTTACCTGGCAGTATATATTTGTGAACATTTGGTCTACCAGACAGGAAAAAGAATACGTTTGGAAGTAAAGATCGCTCTGTTAGTATTTGCATTAGTTCAGGGTCTTGTTTGCAAGAAGCAGAAACTGACTGTAGCATCCAGAAGAAAGGGTTGATTGGAAGGATGTCAAGAAATGCACAGAGCTGACAAGAAGCCTAGAAAATGGGCAGGCATTCCTAAAATGTGGCTGGACTCTCAGACTGTGACCTTGAAGCCTAGCCGCCATAAACACTATTTGGGGTTCTGGTCATGCTTTTTCTTCTCTCTCAAATGACATGGGCCATAGCTTGCAGTCTGCTGGGTCATAAAACTACACTTACTGGTTAAGGATCAACTGGCCCCATTTTGGAGTTAACACTATATTTAATCTAGTTTCCCTTAAGAACCTTGAGGTCTCCTACCTAGACCTTACTCTCTTCAACTTTTCTTAGTCTTCCTAATTTTTTCTATTATATTCTTTGATATATCTGAGAAATTGCCTTTAAGAAAGTGTCCCCAAAAGTCTGCAAAAAAAAAAAAAAATGCTTGGAATCAAAGGGTAAAAGTACTGAGGCTGTGTATACTCTGCAACAGAATAGCTCACTGTGACACTAGTAATAAAATTCTCTGGGGACTTTGAGCTACCAGCTCCCCCAGGCAGCTGGGAGGTGCGCCTGGAATTCATCAGGATTCCAGATCAATTATAACTGTGTTCTCATCTGCTTCCAAAATGACAGCATCTGGCTTTAACAAATAAGCCTGAGGCCTGAGTTTGGTTATTAAAGGCCCAATGCCTTCCCACTTTCGACCTTTCAGCAAAGATAGATGGAGCCTTGTGAAATGAGTCACTCAAGGCCACCAGCTCTCTTGTACACAGCACTCTTGGCAGGAGCCATTGTTTTTTTCACGTATTGCTAGAAGGCTTCCTAAGTAAGCTGATGTGGTTTAGCTACTGGGCATCTGAAAGCACTTGTGCTACACATTATTACGTTGATTTAAGAAGGCCTGTCAAGTTTTATTTACAACGGGTCAAATTGGGCAGGAAGGAGAGCAGACATTTTGGTGTGCTTCCAGCATTCCTCAGAATTTAATCCCATCTAATCTAACCTCTCAAATATTTGAAGGGTGTAGGATTATAAATCCAGCACAAGCCATGCAGATAACTCATTCAGTGGTAATATTCTCAACACAGAGGGCAGGGTACTTAGTTTTTTTCAGTCTCTCATTGAACTGTAAGCAATGTATTCTCTCAAATCTCAAACTCTGGGAGTGACAGTTCTAGAGCATGTGCGTATTTCACCTTATCAGGCCAGAATTAGATTGATCTAATTCACCTGGACTCTTCTCCAGCCAGTCCATCTTCCTAGGATTGGGAAGCAAAGTCACCATGATTATCTTTTGGACTGTGTATTCACTGTGGCAGTTATTACTTGTTCATAATAAATTACCCCAAACTTAATTTTATTAGGCTATGGATTCAGTGTGTCAGGAGGTCAATCTGGGCGTGGCATGGATGATTGTCTTTGCTCCGTTGCATCTAGGGTCTCATCAAGGAAGATCTGATTGACTAGGGGCAGGGATTCACTTGGAGGCTTCCTCACTCATGTATCTAGTTTCTGGGCTGTGATGACTTAAAGGTGAGCTCAGCGGAGCCTGTTAACCAGAGTGCCTCCATACAGGACTCCATGTGGCTGGAGCTTCTCGTAGCCTGACAGCTGGCTTCCAAGAGGGAGTGTCCAGGAAGGAGCAGCTGCAGAGCTTCAAAGAGACAGAAATCACAACATGTCTTCTGAACTAGTCTCTGAAGTAATCCTTGTCATTTCTGCATTCTGTTGGTTCAACTGAGTCACTAAGGCCAACCCAGATGCAAAGGGGAAGGCAATGACTTGACTTCTTGATGGTGGAGTGTGGGGGTCACAGTGCAGAGCAGAAGAACATTTAGGTAGGAGAGAATCCTGTGGTCATCTTTGGAAAATACTGATACAGTTCACCTCAATGACTTCTTGAGAATTTATCAATGTATCTCTAGCTGTTCCTCTTCTGTTTTCTCTCTCTTCTTCACCCAGTGTAATACTTGGTTTCTCTTCAGGACTGAAAACTGTATACAACTTTTTCATTGGTGATAGAAAGGATAGTTACTACTTTGAAGCAGTGTACAATGGGCAAACAATATTTTGAGAGACTTTTCAGAGGAGAAAGGAGCCATTTATATAGGATTTATGAGGCCCTGGTAATGAACTAGTTACTTCTTTATCATCTGTGTCTTTATCATGTAGTCAGGAAGTGAAGGCTGGTATCCTGCTGATCATCAAGGGATGAGTGATGCTAACTTACTGGAAAAAATTGTCATGAATGTCTGAGTGCCCTTATGTGTCAGAAACATTGAGAAACACTGGAAATAAGAAATATGACCCTTAAGAATTCTACCCTTAAGAAGGACCATTCCCAATCTAGTTAAGGAGACAAATATTTCTATAGTTATCCTACTAGGCTGTGTGAAGGTAATGCCAGGCTGTAGGTTTCTCCTTTACAAAGAGGAGAAACAGCTAACCAAGAGGAGGAGTGGGAAGGAGGGCAGATATGGGGTCCGAGCTTTCAGGGGAGGCATCCTATAGGAAAGGGTGCCTGAGTTTAGGATGAATAAGAATTAACCAGGTATATTCGTTTCTTATCACTGCTGTAACAAATTGCCACAAGCTTTAGTGGCTTAAAACAACACAAGTTTATTATTTTACAGTTCTGTTGGTCATATGTATATTAAATAAGGCTACAGGTGGTATTCTTCTGGGAACCCATTTCCTTGCCCTTTCAAGTTTCCAGAAGTTGCTTACATTCCTTGGCTCATGGCCCCTTCCCTGACTCTCATCCTCTGGCCTCCTTTCTTTAATGACCGTCGTGATTATATTGGGCCCACCCAGAGAATCCAGGATAATCTCTCCATGTCGAGATCCTTAACTTAATCGTATCTGCAAAGTGCCTTTTACATTTACGGTAAATATTCACAGGTAACAGGGTTTAGGACATAGATGTCTTTGTTTACCTTGTATCTCCAGTCTTAAAGAAGGGATGTGTGGGAAGAGAACAGGTGAGATAAGAAGTTAGGGGCAGGTCACGAAATACCCCATTACTTATTCCAGAGTCTTTATATGGCCCAGTGGCCTAATGGTCACAAGGGGCAGTGGCAGGAAAGGTATTCCTCAGTCTTCTCCAAGCATTGGCTGTTGAGATAAACTCTCTCGGTTAGTAAAGAAATGGATGTTACATTTTGCTGCAAAAGTCTGTTGGGTGGGCCCAGCGTGAGGTCACTTTGCCAGAGCAGGCTGTGGTTGGGGTCTGAGGTTTCTTTCAGACATTTTGCCCTTCATGTTTCTCACTCCTTGGACCTCTTTCTCCACTGACAGTCATCTGCTCCCTCAGCTGCTGTAGTCATTCACTTCTAGCATCTTCAGGACTTTCCTTTGATGTGGGCCCGGGAAAGCCTTTTTTTTTTTTTTTTTTTTTTTTTTTTTTAAAGGAAATACAGGAGATCAGGGCCCACTACAAAACTGTGCACCTCCGCCAGCTCCACAGATGCAAAGTCCCAGGCTGCAACACCATGTTCTTGTCTGTTTGCAGTTGAAACAGACACAGCCAGAATCCTAACCTGCACAGAAGCCTAGCCTCCTCTCCAAGTCACCTCCAGTGACAAGATGGGGGACCACGTTTGCTCAGATAAGCATTTGTCATAATTCAGGAATCAGGTATTTCAAAGAAAAGTTTCTAGCTGTTTAATTACCGTTTGGGGCAAGCGAGGCAAAGAATATTTGAGTTGACTTCATAGTCTTCTACAGCAGGATGAGCAGAAGACAAGCCTTGGGAGAAGTTGCCATTGGGGTGGTGTTTCCTATTATGTTTCTTAGCCCAGGAGGTTTTTCACTGACATAACAAAAACTTGCAGAAACGTGGTTTCCCCCAGATTTGTTTGCACGTTCCCTGGGAGAACTCCAGGTCTACAGGTTGACAGCAGGGACCCAGGACCTGGGGGCGGCTTGAAGTGAGGCTTTGTAGTATTAAGGGTCAGTCGAGGGTCCTGGGACACAGACTGTCACCACGGGTGACACCAGGAGCCAGTCCCAAAGATCACATTTTTGGTGGATTTTTTTTTTTTTTTTTTTTTTTTTGCGGTACGTGGGCCTCTCACTGTTGTGGCGTCTCCCGTTGCAGAGCACAGGCTCCGGACGCGCGGGCTCAGCGGCCATGGCTCACGGGCCCCGCCGCTCCGCGGCATGTGGGATCTTCCCAGACCGGGGCACGAACCCGCGTCCCCTGCATCGGCAGGCGGGCTCTCAACCACTGCGCCACCAGGGAAGCCCCAAAGATCACATTTTTGAGTTCCTGCTTTAATGAGCCTGAAATCCAAACTGGAGTTTGGGAAAATGACTATTTGAGACTATCCCTCCGTTTAGATTGGAGAATTGGTTTTTCTTCCCCCTAAAGGTCTCGTGTTACTCCAGGGAGTTCTCACAGGAAGCAGGTTGGCCTCTAATATGTAGGAACATGGATGTTACCCAGGATGTTAGTTCTTGCTCTGTAACACACGTTCAAAAGCTAGGGGGAAATACTTCATGCACTTAAAAATAGCGGTCTTCAATTTAATTTAAAATAAGTTTGCTAATATCTAATTTGTGTTTATGTTATGTGTGTGTTTAGGGTGAGTGCAGACATGTCACAGTGTGACCTCTGAGCAGAACGAGTGACAGCCTAAACTGCAAAACCGCTGCCCGTTTTCGTTTGGTGACCTTCGGCGTCTGTTCATTTAGATCCCTGTGGAACAAATGCAGGCGTGATTCTGACAGGACCACTTATATATATTCGGCCAAAGTGTTTAGAAAATGTGGTTCTGATGGTTGTTGTACATTTTCATCATCACTGGGTCCCTCAGTCTTCACCCGTTTATAAATGTGTAAGGTTAGGATGAACTTTTGAATTTACATGGTAGAAAGAAAAGTAGGACATTATTGCCCTACTGTATGTCTTAATATTTAACTTATTCTGAATATATTCTGTACCATTATACATGTTTGCTGTTGTAGAAAAGAAGCATAATAGGTCCTGTGAAAGGAGACCATCTCCTGAAATTCAGCATTTACAATACCCTAAAAGCCCATGGTTGGGAAAAAGAAATGGATTTTGTATTAAAACTTCAAGTTAATCACCTTTTTAAACTCATGGTTGGTTTGAGTAATGAAAAACATCCTTAAAGAGAATTGGGGAGTTATAAGAGATACTATTCTTCTGACCCAAAGGTGAAAAAAGCCAATAACCTGTTACTGATTATTTCAACATTTAAAAAATAATAAATGTGACAACTTAAAACTTGTCTGTGCTTAAAGTGAGGTGTATCTTACAACTGTTTAGTTACCCAGCTGTTTAATATTCCAGTGTCCCCAAAGTGGAAAAATTTGTATGCAAATGAGTTTTCTATGATTTAATAAAAATACGTGACACAGTTTTTGTTTAAAAAGGCAAAAATAATAATAATAATAATAAAGGAAATACAGGAGGTAATGGTACCTGGGGCAGATTATCACGCTATCTGGTGAGCATTTGTAAAGATGCTTTGCTTCTCAACCTAACTTTTTTTTTTTTTTTTTTAAGATTTAATTTTATTTATCTTTGGCTGCGTTGGGTCTTCACTGCTGCGCGTGGGCTTTCTCTAGTTGCGGCGTGCGGGGGCTACTCTTTGTTGCAGTGCACGGGCTTCTCATTGCGGTGGCTTCTCTTGTGGAGCACGGGCTCTAGAGCGCAGGCTTCAGTAGTTGTGGCTCGCAGGCTCTAGAGTGCAGGCCCAGTAGTTGTGGTGCAGGGGCTTAGTTGCTCTGCGGCATGTGGGATCTTCCCGGACCAGGGCTCGAACCTGTGTCCCCTGCATTGGCAGGCAGATTCTCAATCACTGTGCCCCCAGGGAAGCCCCTCAACCTGACTTAAATTAGGGCCTCTTCTCTCTCCTCAAGACTGAGTGCAGTTTTGCACAAGAGGGAGCTTCCCCTTCCATTTCATTTGTAGCAGCCACTCTTTTTTTTCTTTTAAACAGGGTGTTACCTCCTTGTTTTTATTAATGTAAAAATGCCATTTCTAAAACCTGTGCCCTCTGCCAACTGTAAAACAGTTGGCCTATGTGCCCTGATATCATATTCTAGGACGATAGGAGCGAAAGACCTAAAGAGAAGGCAGCGAGAGCTGTGTGTTACTCTAAGGCCCCAGAGAACCTGAAGCAGAGGCTGGCACAGGGCCCTCCACGTGGAGCTTTCACTTGGGAGGTGTTTCTTTGACACTTAGGTGATGCTATGGTTGCGGGTACATAAGGATGGTATAAAGCACTCTGCTGTGAGTTGGTATGAGAATTGGGGTCAAAACTCTTCTAGCTTTGGTAATATCATCACCAGAAACCACTGGAATGAGAGTTTCAGTTCCCAGTCAGGATATTTTTGCCATTCTGGCATTTTATTTCTGCAGAGTAAGGCTAAAGGATCTTTAACTGTAGGATTACCTTGGTTTCTTTTTCAGTGAGAAAGAACTGCCTCCTTATTCTCTGTCTCCCTCACTCCACCCTGACTTGCATAGTAAGGATATATGTTTTTTAAGTCTGTATCTTGGGACTTAAGTATATTTTAGTATTCTACATTTGTTCTAGCTGTTTTCTAAGCCGTTTTAAATAAGTGGAAATAGAAAGAATTGTGGTGTTTTTTTTTTTTTTTTTTTTTTTTTTTCCCCCGGTACGCGGGCCTCTCACTGTTGTGGCCTCTCCCGTTGCGGAACACAGGCTCCGGACGCGCAGGCTCAGCGGCCATGGCTCACGGGCCCAGCTGCTCCGCGGCATGTGGGATCTTCCCGGATCAGGGCACGAACCCGTGTCCCCTGCGTCGGCAGGCGGACTCTCAACCACTGCGCCACCAGGGAGGCCCAAGAATTGTTTTTAAATGTCAGTCGGTTATAGGTTATTATATTGTTGCAGGTTATTTCAGTTGTTATTAAGCCCAGTCTACGCAGCGACTAAGCCAAGGCACAGGACCACATCCGCCATCTTACTAAATAAGCTGCTAGTTTCAAATAGAGCCGTTAAAATAGTTATGAAAGTGCTTGTGCTAGATATGTTAACTAGGGAAATGATAAGACAAATCATATGTATATCATATGTATGCATCTATGTGTATATATATGTATGTACATGTATTATGAGTAACAGTAGAAAGATGTATTTATGTGTAGTAATGCCCTAAAGGGAAACCAGTGAAAGGGTTTGGAGTGGCAGTGTTGCTTCTAATTTGTATGTGTGTTTATTTCTACTGCTTGTAATGTTTGGGAAGTAACACTTTGCCTAGTGTGGCTAAATGTTCCTATTGTGCAGGGTGAGATTTTCCCTTTCAGGAACATTTCATTTGACTTGCTTTCTCTTGTATTTTCTAAAGATGTTCAGTTATCTTTTGTGTAACATCTCTCCAAAAATAAAGGCACTGATCATTACTACTTCTTTTCAGAACTAATAAAGCCAGAATTCTTTGGAAGTTCTAGGGAGTTGTTGCGCAAATATATTTGTTACCAGGGAAAAAGCACTGTTATAAGATCAGGAGAGTTTGATAGAAAATAAAAGGCGTGATTTTTGTCCCACAAAACTACCATTGCCTTGAAAAAGACAGGACTGACTTTAATAGGTATTTAGTTAAGGACCAAATGTGTGCTAAAGTTAACAACAATTCAGAACTTTTAGAATCGTGTTTATGTGTATTTTTATTCCCTATTATAATTTAAGCTAAAGTTTTAGTTGCTTTTGCCAATGAATATGCTTATTGAGCTTGATTCCCTGTATGAGTGAAGTTCAAATTTCATTTGAAATTTAAATACTTGTAAAACATAAGCATATGGGGCTTCCCTGGTGGCGCAGTGGTTGAGAGTCTGCCTGCCAATGCAGGGGACACGGGTTCGTGCCCCGGTCCGGGAAGATCCCACATGCTGCGGAGCGGCTGGGCCCGTGAGCCATGGCCGCTGAGCCTGCGCGTCCGGAGCCTGTGCTCCGCAACGGGAGAGGCCACAACAGTGAGAGGCCCACGTACCGCAAAAAAAAAAAAACAAACCCAAAAACATAAGCATATTTTTTATTTATTTGGGCTCCATAGTCAGTACAGAAGGGTTTTGTTTAGTTTCTTTTAAACTAGCAAACAATCATCTTCAGAAAGAAAACACGAGCAGTGTTCATGAAACTGTTGCATTTTATTCCACATTATAAACATTAGCTAGCAGATTTGTTAAATGTATTAAAAAGGCATATGCATATATAGAAAGAGTAAGGCTACCATTTATTGTTTGCTGAGTGCCGACAGGCTAACATATTACTTTAATTATAAGCTCTACCCTATGAAGTAGGAATAAGGAAAGAGAGGTTCAGAGTAAATAGGCCTACTGACATACTTTAGTAACCGGCAGGTTTGGAGTTTTTACCCAGATCCATTGAACTCCAAGGCTCTGTACTTGGAGTCAGTGTTACATAACATATTGTCACTTATCGAACACCTTCTACACAAGTTGATACACACCCTCGATCTTCTACTAAAAGGCAAACAAAACAGTTACTGACTGGGTAGATTATTGGAGTGTTTGAAGTTATTAGTAAAAGCCAGGACAAACTGGGCTGTTTGTATGGGGCCCAAAGAGAGAGGATCGGTCTTGAGCACCGTTACTAAGGAAGAGACTTGATTTGGTTGGTGGAGGCGACTCTGGGAACAGAGGAAGAGGGGATGGGCATGAAGTCTGTCCTAGGGGCAGTATATGTCAAAATAAATGTGCTAGCGACAAGAAAAAATATTTGACTGGGGCCCATGTTACAAAATAAAGCACGACAGGAGGCAAGCACGATTAAGGTTCTGATGAAGAGTGGAGATTCAGAAAATCTTCACTGTGATTTTTCTTTTTTTTGGCCCGGCCGTGCAGCATGTAGGATCTTAGTTCCCCGACCAGGGATTGAACCTGTGCCCCCTGCAGTGGGAGCGCAGAGTCTTAACCACTGGATTGCCAGGGAAGTCCCTTCACTGTGATTTAAAAAAAAAAAAAAAAAGAATCTCAAATGGAAGACAGATAAAAGTAGGAGGGAAAAGAAAAATGATAAGGGAAGCAACTAATACTTATGTAGTACTTTACAGTTTATAAAGTGCTTTTATATCTACTCCATTTGATTCTGTGGAAACCTGAGAAGAGCATTTTATGTAATTCTGATAAATCTTAAAAATTATCATATGCATAAAAAACAGAGCAGAGAGATGCTGGAGACTGGAAGATAAGCAGGTCAGGCATTAAACGACTGGGCCCTGGACCAAATTTGTGGCCATGACAATGGGTATGAAACCATAAATATGAAGAAAAGTCAACAAGAGACAGAGTGATCCACTGAATATGGGGATGGACATAATTAGAGAGCAAGAATCTGTTCAGACAGCATACATTTAATTAAGAAGAAGGAAGCATAGCCACAATGAACAAGTAAGATCTGGGAATTTTTTTTCGGGTGAAGAAAATTAACTTTGATTTTTTATTAAGTTAATTTTTTTTTTTAGTGATGGTAAAATGTCCAAGGTCAGATTCTTAGTTCTGAACTGAACATAATGAATGAGAGAACAGGCTTAAACAGAGGTGACTGGGAATTGTGTGTGTGTGTGTGTTTTTTCCAAGTAGAGAATAGGATTGTACTAAGGAGTTGAACTCCAAAGGGCACCAGGCTAGAATGAGCTAGAAGGATACTCAGAAGAGCCTTTGTGCTTTATGAAGCACATAACACAGAGGTAGACAAGAGGAGAAGAGGATACCTGGTGGGTCTGGTATCTTGTGGTGCAAGTTCTTGCTTTAGGTGACAAGTTAGTCAAATGATCTCTATATCCCTTCCAATTCTACAGTTTTATGATTCTATGTAAAATTTTGCCTACACGTGTCTATGTAATATGTATATTCAAAGCGTTCCAGCTGAGAAAGATAAAGCTCTTCTTTGACTACAGATATAAAAGCAAGGTACCTAGATAATAAAATGATAGGTACAAAAATTTATGAACACGAACAAAAAGTAACGTGTGCAAGGCCATTTGGTAAGATAGTAACAAGCTTAGGATAGAAATAGATCACTGTGGTTTTAGGCTACACTGTGATTTTAATCCCCAGTTCCCTTTTATAACTGCCTGGAAATGGCTGCATTAGTCTCTTAAGCCCAGATGTCACTTACATAGTCAAAGGAGTTTGCTGCTTCCCTAACCAGGAAGTGAGCTGCATGTGCTGGGCACACTGCAGGTACCTGCCCCTAGGAAGGTCTAGTCTGTGAAAGCATCCTGGCTTGGGCAGTGTTTCAAAGGCTGGGCTTTTGAGTCATTGTTTAGGCTTTTTAGCTCCTGCTCACAGTAGGTCCATAGCCACAGTGGTTCATGTGGCTCCTGCCCAACTCTTTGACGTCATACATGAGCATGAAGTTGAGCTCTCGGACAGAGTTTCCCCCTCAGCTCTGTGTCACTGCAGAGTGGAAATGACCTATCACAGTAACATTGAGCTATAGCTGTAGCTTCAGCAGTTTGGTTTTAGCCGTGGAAAATAACGGTTCCTTCCCCAGTACTCATGCCAGCAACACGTGTAGTAGCCCAGATTCGCTGGTACACCACTAAGAACAATGCTGAATTTTCCATGTTGAAGTATTTTTCAGGAATAGGTATAAAACTAGGGAAGAGTATATTCTGTGTGGTAGGTAGCAAGGGCATGGTTAGTGCTTTGGTAAAAGATAATCATCTTTTGGTTCCTTGCATGCTTGTTCTTGATTGTTTGATGTTATAGCATGTCAGGTGTTCCAGGACAAATTTGTTTATTTGGACAGATTCACTGAGTCTGATTCTCCCTGAACTTGGGGAATGCATGTCCTATAGACCATGTGGGAAAAACTGTTTCTGTATTTCTCTCATATTCTTGCTTGAAATCTAACATTTACTTGGCTTTGGGGAAAAAAATCTAGCCTGGTAATGAGCCTCCATGTGACAGAGGTAGACACATCCCAGAGACAACCAGAGAACAGTTAGGGATTGCTGCAGTCCAGCCTGGTAAATGCCAGAGATTGCACCTTGCCTTGTTAAACATAAGAACTGAAGGAAAGTCTTTTTTCTTTTTTCCTACCTTGTAAACTGGTGGAGAGCTCTTTTCCATATAGAGAAACCTATTCTGTCTCTGAATAGTGTGACTTCATCTTCATGGAGAGATGGCAGATGAGTTGTTCTTTATATAGTGTGGTTGACTTCTAACAATCTTGCAAGACATTTTACTATTAGAAATCCATCTGTTTGCTTCTTCAAGTTTTGGATTTTAAGAATTTATTGTCTTTCATTTCTCCAAAGAAGACATACAGATGGCCAAGAAGCACATGAAAAGCTGCTCAACATCAGTAATTATTAGAGAAATGCAAATCAAAACTACAATGAGGTATCACTTCACACCAGTTAGAATGGGCATCCTCAGAAAATCTACAAACAACAAATGCTGGAGAGGGTGTGGAGAAAAGGGAACCCCTCTTGCACTGTTGGTGGGAATGTACATATATACAATGGAATATTACTCAGCCATAAAAAGGAACGAAATTGGGTCATTTGTTGAGACGTGGATGGATCTAGAGACTGTCATACAGAGTGAAGTAAGTCAGAAAGAGAAAAACAAATATCATATATTAACGCATATATGTGGAACCTAGAGAAATGGTACAGATGAACCAGTTTGCAGGGCAGAAATTGAGACACAGATGTAGAGAACAAATGTATGGATACCAAGAGGGGAAAGCCGCCAGGGGTGAGGGTGGTGGTGGGATGAATTGGGCGATTGGGATTGACATGTATACACTGATGTGTATAAAATTGATGACGAATAAGAACCTGCTGTATAAAAAAATAAAATTAAATTTAAAAATTAAAAAAAAATTATGTCTTTGTAGAAATAAAGAGGCTGTTTCTCTAGCCCAGTAGTTGTCACACTTTTGGCCTCAGGACTCCTTTTTACATCCTTACAAATTACTGAAGACCCCCAAAAGTTTTTGTCAATGCAAGTTATGCATTGGTATTTACTATATTAGAAATTAAAATAACATTTTGATAAACTTTTAATTTCATTTAAAATAACATAATAAACTCATTATGTGTTAACTTTTTCTATTAAAAAAACACCTGCTCTCTAAAACTTAAAAAAAGAAACCAGTAATCAGTGAGAATAGTGGTTGTCTTAGTCATCTCAGGTTTCCATAACAAAATACCATGCACTGGATGGCTTAAACAACAAATTTATTTTCTGACAGTTATAGAGGAAAGTCCCCATGCCAGCATGGCAGTCTTCCTGACTTTCAGATGGTCACCTTCTGTCTGTGTGCTTAGATGGCCTTTTCTAGGTGTGTCTGTGTAAAGGGAGATCTCTCTTCCTCTTCTTATAAGGCCACTTATCCCATCGGATTAGGGCCCCACCCTTATGACCTCATTTAACCTTACTTACCTCCTAAAAGCCCTATTTCCAAATAGAGTTGAATTGAGGGTTAGGGCTTTAACATGAATTTTGTGGATACACAATTCAGTCTATAATAGTGGCATTATTTTATATTTTTATACATCTTTTAGAGTCTAACTTAATAAAAGGTAGCTACATGCTCATGTCTGCTTTTACATTTAGTCACTTGTGTTGTTTTGGTTGAAGTAGTCAAAGAAAATCCAGCCCCATGAAAATATGCAGATGGAGAAGGAATTATTTTAAACAGCATTTTCAGATAATAGTAGATATTCATTTTTGATACTATACTATACAAACATTGGATAAGTAGTAGTTTCTTAAAAGTGAGTTGCAAAGTAGAATCTGAAACCGTATTAATGAACTTCTTACACTCTCTTACATTAAAATTTATTTGCTTATCTTCCACTTTGTTGAATGTATTCATAATTTTGTAACAATATGCAATAGTCACTTGGAAAATAACAATTCACTGAATTATCCAGATCATCTAATTATCGACACATTTCATAATGCAGTAGTTTTAAAAATCACATTCGTTATTATTGCCACCAATCTTATCAGAAAAGTCTTTAAATATTAGGAAGCTGTGTTAAGCTCATGGCGGATACAAGTTTTTCAAATTCTCATTTTTTCTTGAAAACTTAATTTTTATCATTGGAAACAAATATTGTCAATTGTTTCCTTTAAAGTAGAAGGTACATTTCATTGAGCTTTGAAGAAAATAACAGCCAGGTATATGAGTCTAAATAGTCAGTCAGTCATTCTTTCAAACAAAAACGAAAAAGTGGCTAGTTAATCTTGCAACTAGAATAATTACAGAAGTGCTTTCCCTCAAGACAACCATATGTTTATATGCAGCAAAAGTGCTTTATGCAGGGATCTCATTTCCTCATATAGAATATTAAAAAGGTGTGTATTCAGGGGTTGTGATTTAATATAATTAATGCTTTTTATTGCATTATCAAGGGTATTCTTAAGTGAACCTGGCGTTTTAAAAAAAACAACTGAGGGACTTCCCTGGTGTTCCAGTGATTAAGACTCCGTGCTTCCAATGAAGGGGATGCTGGTTTGATCCCTGGTCGGGGAACTAAGATCCCACATGATGAGCGGTGCAGCCAAAACATTAAAAAAAATTTTTTTTAATTTTAAAAATTAAAAAAATAAACAATAACTGAGAATGCATGGCTGTGATGAATAGTGATTACTGATATAATTTGGTGCTACTGCCTTGATTTGTTTTAAGGCACCAGTAGTTTTATTCACCTCCCATTGCTTTTCCACCACCAGTGCAAATGTTAACTCTGTGAAAAAGGCAAGTGACATCTTAGTATTATTATAAAAATAGTTTTGATCTCACAGACCCTGTCATGGGGTGTCAGGGGCCCTCAGGGTTCAAACACCCCACTTTAAGAACTGCTGCCCCAGTCTGTTGTCTGCTGTCACCTTGGGCCGGGTGGAGGTGGTTACAGGAAGCTAAGAGCAGGGTCCTCCTGATGAAGACCCAGAATTGGGGCAGAGCACAGAAGAAAGTAGAAGAGATGTGAAATGTGAGTTAGGAGGGAGCAGTGGACAGACTTCAGGCATTTGCCTATTTGTGGACTGAGGTCTTTGATCTAGCAAACAAAGAGTCCTTGTCTTCAAGGGCTCTGAATTCTTAGCACATCTTTGTTTGATTTAATTTGATTTGTCATGATTCATGCAAGAGGAGAGCATGGGTTGACGTTTGCCTCCTGAGCAGGTCCCAAGGTCTGTGGTGGGAATGCCACAGGATTTACACAGCTCCTACCATGTGCTGTTGCTGTGGTTTAGTGAACACGTGATGACCACTAGAAATGTGTCATTGGGTTCCCTCCCTTGCCTTGCTTGACCAAATTGAGTATGTGTTCAAAGGGCAAAGTGGAGAGGAAAAAATGAATGTAATAAAGCAGTGTTAAATAGACCTTTTTCTGCTGTTGAGGGATCTGACTGGCAAGTTGTCCCAGAGATGACTGAAGGCCTTCACCATTTACCAATTTAAAAAACAGCCTTTTTTGAATAACTAGAAGGTATTCTGGCCTTCCTGTAGGAATAGAAGCCTTGTAAGAATCTGTATCCTTACTGATGACCAAGAGATGTGAGTCTTGCAGTGAAGCTGGAGAGATTCAAGTCCAACATTAGGAATATTTCCGAAAGAGGTCACTGATGAGGAATTGTATTGTGGAGCCTTACCCTCTAGAATTTAATGAAGGCCATCTTTTTTTAAGGGGAGTGATAAAAATGCATTTCTCATTTAAGGTGTGGTGTGTCAACAAGTTATCCTCTGGGGATTTTACTAGCCTTTTGCTTCTATGTCAGGATTCTTTATTCAGTACAGCAAAATATATTCATGGGAAGTAAAACAGTCATCTGGATGCTTTGTGTACCTGATGCCAAACACCTGGATATTTGGAAACATCTGGAAAAGTAACTGAAGTTTTCATGAGGGTGTTTAGCATTATGTGGACGAAGCCTCTGGTTCATAATCAGATGTCTGCCAGCCCAAGATTGTTACAAATGCTTTATTAATTTATGAGGGAGGAGGCTGGATCCATTGTAGAATACATTGTTGTTTAGCTTTCGCTAGTTTTTATTTCAGTGGAGTGAGATCAGGTTGTTTTGTTTCAGAATGCTTCAATCTGATGAACATTTCCCCTTTTAAATCCCAAGGAGGAGACGGGAGAGCCAGCAACAGGTCGGAGTGGTCGGCCTCTGTCACGGCAGCCACCCAGTGTCTGTGTTTGAAATGTCTAGTCACCTCAGGGGAAATGATCATAGACCCCGACAACCACAGAACACCCCAGAAAAGTGGTTTTGTTGAGCCACCATGGCGTCAGTAACCCATAGACTGCTGGTGCTCTTGATAGAAGGTAAAAGATGCTTTTCCCTAGGACTAACGGTGCGATAACTGTTTACTTCATGTGGCCCCCCAGAAAACAGAACCTTTGTTCCCTGGCAGGCCCTGAGAGGGGTAGTCTAATCAGTTATAATAGATTGTGCCTTTAAAACGGTGCCTTCCTGAAGGGAGCCCTGCGGATCATAGGGGCCTATTGTGAGAAGAGAAAAAGAAAGTATTGAGTCAGGCGCCAGGCAACAGGGCAAGAAGGAGACACTTAAGTGAGAGGCCTTTAATTTTTATTAAGTAACCCTGAAGCATATTTTATAGCCACCTTGTAAGTCAGGCCTCAGTCTGGCTGCAGACTTTGTGTGGTACCCTGGGAGCTGTTGCTGGGGGAAGCCAAAGACAGTCACTGACCTTGAAGGGGACGGAGAGATGGCTGAAGGACGGCAGTCTGTTGTTCATTTCAACATCTGGCTAGCAAGATAATACTCTTTATTACAAGGCTTTTGTAAAACCATCTTTTCTCCGCTGTTAGCCTTTAGGGAAATCATCCCCTAAACTCTGCCCGCCTTTAGAGACGCTTTAAGCCACTGCCTCTTTTGCATCCAGAGCCTCCGGTTTATCCAAATGGTTTGGGACACTGGTCAGAAATATCTTTCACAGATGTTGGAGAACAGGGTTGAGTTGTTTTTTCGCAGGAGCTGTGCTTTTGCTTCAGCGCTCCTGGAAGTGAAAATGTATCTTGCTTGCCTTGGGTGTGGCCCGTTTTGTCTGGGCAGGGCAGGATTTATCCACTTCACAAGCTGAGTGAGCCAAGATGCCGTGAGATAGTGCTTTGCCCTTCAAGCTTGGTACTCAGGGCCTGTAGAGCCGAGTGCATTTCTCTAAATTTGCTTTGTGTAGAGCTTCCAGGCCAGTCTGCTTGGGAATATCATGTTATATTGCCATGACTAGATTAGAATTTTAGAGCTTCAAGATACCGAGTGAGAGAATTTTTTTCAAACTTTTATTAGCAATAAAAACGTTCAATGAATCTTTTTTGTCCCCCAGAAGAAATCTTACCAGGCAACTCAGTATAATAATGCAGAATTGGATGAATGAGGATAGAAGTCTCAAGAACTTTATCTGTGCTTTTCCTGCCCCTGCCAGGACCCCCATCCCTGGTGCGCCCCCATCCTTGGAACCCCCAACACTTTCCTCTGTAACCCTTACAGCTTCCTAGAAAAGGGTTTCACAACCAACAGTATAATCTAAGGCTCTCAAATCAATGGATGTGAAAACCAGGGAAGTTCATGGAATTGCCCAAGCTCACAGTGCGGTAATGGTGGTACTGTGACTTGTGACCTAGGTTTTATGGTCCCCTGTTTAATACTCCACACAGACTCATTTCTGCCCTCATATCCCATCACCCCCCACCAGTGTTAGAGCTTAAATGTGCAAAGAGGGCTGGATGTGTTAGGCAGGACCCCACAGGGATGGGTAGATGGGTTCCTGTGTTTGCAGACAAGTGGTCCAGGATTGATCCCAGCCTGAGTGTTTTCACTTGACATACTGTTAATTAGGGTCAGTGAATTTATTCACATGAGACTGATTTATAAATGAAGGTGCCCCTTAAGTTTACAGTAGAATATATGCTTTTCCAAAGCATATACTTCTTTCTGCCTTGTTGACTTCATTTCTGGTGGCCCTGGCTGTGGAAGTCTAATTCCTGATGCAGTAGGCTTCTCTCCAGTCTTCACTCCCTACCCTCCCTACTCCAGTGATACAGGAGTTTGTTACTGATATAGGAAACCGATGTCAAAGCTAGTGGGGGAATGAGAAATACCAGTGAAGAGAAAAGTCAAGAAATGACAGGTTTCAATTGCAATAGTACAGTTGTTTTACTTGAAAGTTTTCAGATCATATATTGTCTGGTCTTTGTTGGCAGATGGAAGTTATATGCAGCAGTTTATAATGTACACTAATATATACATGCAAACATGCTCCTGGCTCTCCTGTACGTTTGATGAAGGCCTTGAGAACACCCCCCAAAGGCCATTGTGTAGATTCGGAAAATAATTGGGGATCAGTGTCTTGTTCCTTTCATCCTCATCAGATTTTCTAAATGAAGCCGTTTCAAAGGAGAGAAGAGGCATGTTCAGCCATGATGATCTTATTTGAAACAAGTGTGCAGGGGTGGTCCAGATGTGAGCTGTGTGAGCTAGGACAAATTTCCTTTGATGTGGGACACGACTTTTACCAACCTTCCCCAAACACATCTTCCCATTTCCTGTGGGACTGTAGTATATTCTGGTTTAATGATTGCTAAAGTAACATAGAAACAAATATGAATCTTGTTCATATGCTTCCTTTTTTTTTTTCCCCCCCAGCAGAAATGAAGGGAGCCCTGGGAATCCATGCTCTTCCTGTAGAACAGTGTCAGAAAGTACCACCCTGAATTCATGAGATTGAGCAGTCTAAACCTTTACAGAGAAGGGCTTGGTGGAGCTGATAGGAGGGGCCCTTCTAGTTCTTAACAGTGGATGAGGAGAGGGGTCAGTCTTTCACAGTTTCCCCAAGCTGGCATCTATGTTGGCAACGTGTTGTTTTATGTATTTGGATCCTTTTCACCAAGTTCCTAGAAGCTGTAAATTGGAAGACATTGAAGTCTATTATTTTTAAAGATTAAAGGTATTTAATACTCTGTTTCATAGCACATGTTCTCAGCATGCATTTGTCTGTTGACGGAATGAGGGATTTCTAAAGAAAGGCTCCTCTTAATGTCTATTTCAGTCCTGTCTATCAGGCTAGTACTATGACTTTTGGGATCTTAATTCAGCTTAAAATCAATCTAATATTGCTTGTTCTGGAGTTGATGCCATCTCTTTCTGTTAACAATCTGAGTAGTTTTGTTGTTGCCCACATGTGCTTTCCTTGGCTATATAAAATCCACTTTTCTTAATGTCCTGGACACAATCCCTGATTATTTGGGAGTTACCTTATTATTCATTGTACCTGTGCAGGGACAGTGGGCCAGTCCCTGCTGCATTCCTATGACACCCAGTTATAGTAACTATATTTCTTTTTTGTGTAGTTAAATTGGAAGTTGAATGAGTTGTGGAGTTAATGATGTAGCTATCCAGTTTACAGTTGGTAGTCAGAAAGGCTGAGGGTTAAATCAGCTAGTCCAATATTGTATAAGCCATTGGTTTCTAAATGCTGGTCCAACAAATCTGAGTCTTATTATTATTTTTTTTTTATTTTTTTATATTTTTATATTTTTATTTATATTTTTATATTTTGGGGGTAGAAGTTTATTAATTAATTAATTTATTTTTGCTGTGTTGGGTCTTCGTTTCTGTGCGAGGACTTTCTCTAGTTGTGGCAAGCGGGGGCTACTCTTCATCTCGGTGCGCGGGCCTCTCACTATCGTGGCCTCTCTTGTTGCGGAGCACAGGCTCCAGATGTGCAGGCTCAGTAGTTGTGGCTCACGGGCCCGGTTGCTCCGCGGCATGTGGGATCCTCCCGACCAGGGCTCGAACCCGTGTCCTCTGCATTGTCTTCTGGCAAATTCAAGCAGACAAAAGACAAACGTATCCAGTCAAAATCTGTCTCCTGAAGCACTTCTCTGATCTTAACCCTAACTAAATTCTCTCCTACTTCCCACTCCTTTCAAAGTTGCTTTGAATCATAGGATCTAGCAGGCAGATTCTCAACCACTGCACCACCAGGGAAGCCCTGAGTCTTATTTAAAAGCACAAATTCCTAGTTCTAACCATGGAGATTCTCATTCAGTGTGTCCTGATTTAGACCCTAAGAATCGTCCATTTTTAGAAGTTCCATGGAAGATTCAGGTGCATGGACATCAAGTGCATGCCTGATGGAATGATTGGGTTTTTAAAAAAAATTTTTATTAATTTTTATTTTTGGCTGCGTTGGGTCTTCGTTGCTGTGTGCGGGCTTTTCTCTAGTTGCAGCAAGCAGGGGCTACCCTTCGTTGTGATGTGTGGGCTCCTCATTGCAGTGGCTTCTCTTGTTGCGGTGCACGGGCTTCAGTAGTTGTGGCTCGCGGGCTCTAGAGCGCAGGCTCAGTAGTTGTGGCGCACGGGCTTAGTTGCTCCGCAGCATGTGGGATCTTCCTGGACCAGGGGTTGAACCTGTGTCCCTGCATTGGCAGGTGGATTCTTAACCACTGTGCCACCCGGTAAGTCCCTGATTGCAGTTTTTAGTATATGTGCTGCCAAAGTGAGCACTGATTGCGGTTTTTAATAATAACATTTTCCATCTCTGTTGGTGTCTCAGATAATTCTAGAGTGCTTTTACTATCATCTTGAATATGTTTATCTGAACATTCTGGGCTGTGTGAGGGAAGGAACATCAGGCTGGCAGTTGGGGACCTGGTTCTAACCTCTGTGTGGATGTTTCATCAAGCTGGAGATATTTGATCTGTCTGGGTGTCAGTCTCATTCATAAATTGAGGACCCTAGACTCCCCAGGGTACTTTGCAGGTTTCTTTACAGTCTATTATAACTGATTCTTTGATTTGGAAGGCTTTGCCCTCCTAGTAATTGTCTTCATCGTCACTGCTCACTGATGGCCGCTGCCTCTCCTGGTTCAGTGAGTACCCAGCTGCTCAACAGGACATTAATCCCAGCCTGCTTCTCAGGAGAGCTGGTAGCTGTCCCCACATCCAGAGCCACCTCTCTTCCTTTCTCCTGTCACTACCCACCTCCCAAAACAGATTGAAGTAAATTGTCCTGCTGGGAAACAAGTTCTTATGTTGAGGTTTCTCTTAAAGAAAATTTAGGTTGTAATTCTAACCTTTTCTATACCAAGCCTTGCCGGTTTTCACCCATTGGGCTTTTTTTTGCGGGCTAGAGACACGTATGCCTTTGGGCACAAGACGTGACTGATGTCATGGTCTGGGGAGCTGGTCCTGCACTTCCCGTGCCCCATTCAACAAGCCTTTTTTTCCAGGAACTTGTGCATATTTTCCAGAGGGGCTGGTGGGCCCCGGGGCTGAACATGGCATCCTTTAAATCTCTGGTTCTCAGCTTTTGCAGATCATCAGAATGGTCTGTAGTGCTTTGCAAATGTACCTGCCCATGTCACCCCAGCTCCACCTGGGCCTCCTGCATTGGGCTCTCTGGGGTGGGGTTGGACACACATGTCTTTTAAAGGCTTTCCTTTAAACTCTGCCTTCTGGAGCCTCCTTCCCTTCCTGCAGACCCGGCCCATGCACTGTTCCTATCTTTTATAATTATTTTTTGTTTAGGTGGGTATAGATAAATGGGGAGTTGTCATCAGAATATAGTAAACCGTGGGGCTTCCCTGGTGGCACAGTGGTTGGGAGTCCGCCTGCCGATGCAGGGGACACGGGTTCGTGCCCTGGTCCGGGAGGATCCCACATGCCGCGGAGCGGCTGGGCCCGTGAGCCATGGCCTCTGAACCTGCGCGTCCGGAACCTGTGCTCTGCAATGGGAGAGGCCACAACAGTGGGAGGCCCGTGTACCGTAAAAACAACAACAACAACAACAACAAGGAATATAGTAAACTGTGGTCTGAATCTGTTGAGAAGATTAAGTTGCTTTGAGACTAGAAGTCCTTCAAAGGTGGGAGCTGCATTTTAGCATTCCCAGCACACGGTTAAGGCACAGGAACCACTACTAAAAACTGACTTGTAGTCCTTGTCTACGGAGGTCTGAGGCTTCTTGTTTCGCTCTAAAACATCATGGGGAGTAGTAGTAAGTCATTCACCCTTTCGTTAAGAGTATTTTTTTCTTAAAAAAAATTTTTTTTTTGAAGTATAGTTGCTTTACAATGTTGTGTTAGTTTCTGCTGTACAGCAAAGTGACTCAGTTATTTATATATACACACACACACACACATTCTTTTTCATATTCTTTTCCATTATGGTTTATCACTGGATATTGAATATAGCAGATGCAAACTATTATACATAGGATGGGTAAACAACAAGGTCCTACCGTGTAGCGCAGGGAACTATATTCCATATCTGGTGATAAACCATAACGGAAAAGAGTATTTTAACATAATTTCTTGTTTATCCTCTATTCAGTGCAATTCAACAAATATTGAGAATTTACAACATGCTAAGCATTGTTTTAGATGCTGAGGATAGAGTAAGGAACAAAACATAAAATTCCTACCTTCATTGGACCTTCTCTTCACCAAAATGTATGTGTCTGTATGTGTGTACACACACACACACACACACACACACACACACACACGGAATTTAACATGACAGAATTAAATGGCTGCATTATATAGCATTATGAAATATCATTTTAGGAGAAATCTTTAGGATTTAGGATTGGCCTGAGTATTCCTAAGACCACAAAGGGAATCAGAAAATTTCCTTAAGCATGTGAAACCTGGATTAAATTCACAAAAAATGTTAAGACCAGAGACTGTGTCTTACTAACATAACAAGGAGCCCACGGGTGTCCGGGTAAATACTTTCTGAAGGTGGAATCAATCAACCAATGGGTTTAGGACTTTGCTCCAAAAAAGGTAGACAAGGACACTGAAAGAATTAAAGTTCTTCCTTTGATTTTTTGGGCATAAGTCTCCAGAGAGTCGTTATTTGGTACAAATCTTTCTTTGACTCTGTGTTCTTAACTCCATGTATTTAATTCCACGTATAACCAGAATACCTTGCGGCTCTGGAGTTCACAGTATTTTATCTGCTTATTTCACCTGTTCAGCAAAAGCATTAATTCAAGCTGAATGTGTGAATTTCAGGCCTCTGGAGTGCTGCTTTACAAATTACTGCAAATTTCTGTATCCACCTTGAATGGGTTAGATAGCCTCCCAGAGTTTTTGTGTTGTAGTTTATGCTTAAAATTATTTGATTTGGTTAGACATGATATGAACATTTTGAATCTGCTTCTCAAATAATTTAAATACAAAGTTATTAAAATCTTTTAGCATGTCTGTTTCAAAAGTACTTTTGTAAAAAGGAAAAGTATGGTCTTTTTTTTTTTTCTTTGTAACCATAAGCAACATTCTGGGCTTCTGAATGCCAGCTAAAAAGATTGGTGGGGCAAACAAAGATGACCAGTGAAAAAAGAGCACATTCGGTATGGATTTCAAAATAGCAAGAGAACATGCAAGAGAAACCAAGGGTGAGCTTTGGTCCTGGCTCACTTTGCTATTTGTGTGTTAATTATAGGAAGAGAAGTAAATAGCCTGCGAGAGAGGAAAAAAAAAAAAGATGTTCTGGAAATAATTATTAATGCTAAAATTTCTGCATCTAGTTTTGGAGTGCTTATGTTTGGAATTTCACGTGCACAATGATAATGTGTGTTTCAGGTTTGTGGAGAAAAACAGCGCTTTGAGAAGTTGATGGAACATTTCAGAAATGAGGACAATAACATAGATTTTATGGTGAGTTATTTCAGTACTACTTTCAATAAAGCAAACTCAGTTTTTAGCAGTTATTTCCTAAATCCATTTATATTTATATATTATACATACATATGTATTATATGTTATAAAGGATAGGAAACTGAGTATAATATGCTAAAGATCCAATTTAGACTTGCTCTTTTAATCTGTATTTTACCTTTATGGCATTTATCTGCAGTTTTATTCTTTATGTATACACTATAGTAAAGGCCCAAAGTACTGATTACAGTACTCTTGTTGACCCTTGAACAATGTGGGGGGTTAGGGGTGCTGACCTTCCCTAGGGTGGAAAACCCACCTGTTAACTTACAGTTGGCTGTCTGCTTACACGGTTCCATGTCCGCACATTCAACCAACTGTGAATCGTGTCGTACCTAGTATTTGCTATTGAAAAAAATTCACGTGTGAGTGGACCCACACAGTTCAAACCCATGTTGTTCAAGGGTCAACTGTATTTATAGCAAAGGGTGAAGCCATGCATTTGCGAAAAGGAAGTTAACACCTGGCACAAATGCCTGCAAGAGCCAGCTTTAGCTGTCAGTAGTGCTCATAAGAATCCTTAAAGTAGAAACCGAGAATGTTAACCATTCTGCCTTTTGCACACCCAGCCAGTGGTTTTCTCCGGACTGTATTCTCAAAGACTGAAGTGCTTTGGTTTGTAGAACTGACGGTATATATCCCCCAAATTCATACATAGCAGTGATTTTTTTTTTCCTCTCTTGATTTCCTGCACTAGTAATTCTGTGAGGGTGTGATCATACTGCAGGTCTCCTTAGCAGGGTAAATCACATGCAAAAATGTGTGATTCAGAGCTTCCCTGGTGGCGCAGTGGTTGAGAGTCCGCCTGCCGATGCAGGGGACACGGGTTCGTGCCCCGGTCCGGGAAGATCCCACATGCCGCGGAGCGGCTGGGCCCGTGAGTCATGGCCGCTGAGCCTGCGCGTCCGGAGCCTGTGCTCCGCAACGGGAGAGGCCACAACAGTGAGAGGCCCGCGTACCGCACAAAAAAAAAAAATAATAATAATTTGTGATTCAGCAGCAAGACTGTCATCTTCAGGTACAAAAAGCAAAAGGAGTTTGAGCACTTCTGAATCTATGTACCTAAATCTTAATCCTGGACTGAAGGTGAAATCCACTGTAGAGAATTTCCAGAGCCAGATTACCCTTGAGTACACCCAGGTCTGCTTTCTTTGACCTAATTCAGTTGACCTTGGAAACTTCTGGACCCAGGAGATTCTTTACTTGGGCTTAATTTCCCAGATCCCTTCTAGCCTGGAGCAGGTATTCTGTTCAGTTCTTCTGTCATCAGGTCTTCTAAAACATGTGCTTGGGATGCCAGGCAGTTTTCATTTGAATTGCTTCAGTGATTATAAAACATGGAACATAGCTTTGCAGATTTCTAACCCTTTTGTATGAAGAATGTTTTCTGGGTCCTCAAATTTTATACACTTCCTAGTCCTCAGCCCCTTCCCAAATCAGTATCGGTTGAAATCTTTTATAGAACTTTTCTGTTCCATAAAGCATATGTATACATACTTTTTCAAAAGGTAAATATAAATTTGAAACAAGGAATACTTTTACATTGACTTTTTAGTTCTTGTCATCGGGATTTTTTTGGAGAGTTTAAGGCTAACATTTGCACTGGTGACAAATATGTAAAGAAGTCATGCCCTGGCTCACCTGACCAGGATCTTTCCTCTGCCTTCATAGGGGGAAGTTATTTGTTCCTTTAGAGCTGACATTGCAAACTGGAGCCTCCCAGGCTGAAGCCAACATACATACAGGCTTGTGAGTTTAGTATGACAGTGATGTCCTTCCGTTAAAAAATTTGAGGGGCTTCCCTGGTGGCGCAGTGGTTGAGAGTCCGCCTGCTGATGCAGGAGACACGGGTTCGTGCCCCGGTCCGGGAAGATCCCACATGCCACGGAGTGGCTGGGCCCGTGAGCCATGGCCGCTGAGCCTGCGCGTCTGGAGCCTGTGCTCTGCAAAGGGAGAGGCCACAGCAGTGAGAGGCCCGCGTACCGCAAAAAAAAAAAAAAAAAAAAAAAAAAAAAAAAAAAAAAAATTTGAAAATTGTGCCTTAAATTACAGATTTCTGATTTTCCTGAGAACTAAAAAGTTCTGGTAACGCTAGGTCCCTGTTCGTAGAATATCAGCTGCTGGAGCCAAGTTGTCCCTATTCCTTAAGTCTGAAGATAGCCTTTCCAGTCTGTCACAGTGCACACCATTCCCTATTGTATTACACACGGGCCACTTCACTCATTTATCATACCTACCAGATCTCTCTGCCATTTGAGTTTCTACTGAAATTATAATGATGTTAAGCCCTTTACAACACCTGCACTGTTGACAAATGAGAGCATATTTCCTGTCAGTTCATTTATTCCTATGAACATGCATTGGAGAATCTTATATAGAGGCTGTTAGTATATGGATATACTATATGTGTGCTCGAGTCATGTGCCATCTAGCAAATAGTTACCTCTTCGGCATAGTATAACACTCAATAGATCACTTAGACCTGCTTTACAAGAGAAATGGAAAGATGCCAAAATCTAGCCATATGGGTTTTTTCCAGAAAATGAGGCTTTTCATAAACTGTCTTGGGAATGCAATTAAGTTGCACAACTTCCCTAACAACATATTCCATGTAAAACTTAATATAAATGCTTCAAATGTAGCACAAGACCTTTCTATGTATTTACTTATTTTTTCTTGTGGGCAAAAGAAAACAAAAAAGTGACAAAATCTTTTTTAGCTTATTGAGCCATAGCACCTGACATAATTTTTTAGTAAATTGTGATAGATTCCTCATGTAACCTAGAGAGTTTACACATCTTCCACAGATACCCAATGGATAACATATACTCAAAGACGAATCTAACTCGAGAAAAACAATTTAAACAAGATAAAAAAAAAGTGGGGTTTGGGGGAGAGAGGAAGAGCGAGGCAGTTTTTAGAGTAAGTGTGAATGTGGGTCCCACAGTCATGCCTCCTTGCAAGTCTCTGGGTAACTATAGAGGGAAAGCATTAGTGAGATATTTTCACTGTAAATAAACTGACTGTCCCTATTGAAAACAAAATAGATACATTAAACTCTGTTCTGTTATTTACTAAGCTGGGGACTGGTTTTCTCTGTGGCAGATCAGAGCCACTGATGCAGTTGTGGGGAGAATGTAGCAAATCCAAGGCTTTTATGGAATAGAAACTGGTTGATTGTTTAAAATGGAAAGATGGGTCAGAAGCTCTGTTACTGTCCTGTTGGTATGGCGGGGCCCACAGTAAAATTTTAGAAGTGATTACCTTGTGGTGTGATTACAGGTGATTTAAATGTTCTTCGTTGTAATAATTATCACATTTCTACAATGTACTGGTAATAACTGAGTGTGTTCTATATGCCTATAAGACTTTTTAAAAACAGCTTTACCGAGATACAATTAACATACCATCCAACTTACACATCTGAAGTGCTCAGTTCAGTGTATTTTTAGCGTATTTGTAGGGTTGTGCAATCATCACTGCAATCTAATTTAGAACATTTTGTTGCCTCCTCCCCCCGCCCCCAAAGAATTCCTGTACCCATTAGTGGTCATTTTTCCCACCCCCAGTCCTAGGCAACTGCTAACCTACTGTCTGTCTCTATAAATATTCCCATTCTGGATATTTCACATGAATGGAATCACATTTTTGTAATCCATCAGCTCATGGACATTGGGGGTTTTTCCCCCTACTTTTTGGTTATTATGAATAATGCTACTATGAACATTTGTGTACAAATTTTTATGCAGATGTATGTTTTCATTTCTCTTGGGTATATTCCTAGGAGTGGGATTGCAGGGTCACACAGTAACTCTGAATAACATTTTGAGGAACTATCAAGCTTTTCAAAGTGGCTGCACTATTTTATATCCCCACCAGCAGTGGATGAGGGTTCCAGTTTTTCCACATCCTTGCCAACACTTGTTATTATCTTTCTTTTTGATGATAGCATCTTAGTGGATATGAAGTGATATCTTATTGTGGTACCTCTATAACTTTTGAATTTTTAAAAATTGTAAAATATTTTTAAAGACCCAATGAAACAAAGGAAAAGGAAATTGGTAAGTGAGCTTAGATTTGTGAAATTGAAAATATATGACTATGATTAAACTGAGAAAACAAGTTTGGAGCTCATCTAACCTGTTGACAATTTCATTTCAGGTGGCCTCTATGCAGTTTATTAATATTGTAGTCCATTCAGTAGAAGACATGAATTTCAGAGTTCACCTCCAATATGAATTTACCAAGTTAGGCCTGGATGAATACTTGGATGTAAGTATAGCTGTAACCTTTAGTTCCATTATGAGACTTGCTTTATTGCCTACCCTCAAAGGTGCACTTCCATAATGACCAAAGAACACTTAAGGCTCCATGCAATCAGGTGCTGTAGTGCTAGTTAAAAGAACCAATCTGAGTGATGTGATCTGCCAGGGAAGCTGGATTCTTGCAGACCTCCTAGGGCCTTAGGTTGTCTTCTGCCAGCAGCCTTTTAGTACTGGAGTCAAATAACTTCTTAGAGCCTTGCTACAGCTTTCCTCTGCTTTTGAGCTCTGTCTGGGTCAAGTCTCACTGTACCCTTCATCCGGACTGTTGGGCAATATGCATTCTTAGTTACTCTGTGGACACCATCTGGGCAGGGAAAGTCAAACCAAGACTGCTGTAGAGTGATGAATAAATGCTTGGAGCATCAAAAAATAATGAGGAAGTGGACACTAGAGACTTCCTCATGTAGCTGTTAAATTCTGCTTAAAGTGTTTGTGTTTTTAGAAATTCTGCTTTTAGTTCTTGAGAGAAGAGAGATCTAAAGTTTCTCTTTCTCTTGCTCCCTTGCGGAAGTGCTCAGCCAGTTCCCTGAACTTCTTTGCCGAAAAAACAAAGTTGATGTGAAAATCATAAACAGACTTAAGTAGCTGTGTGTGCACAGGATGTGCCCTTGTCTTTTGACTCTGGCAGTTTTGTTTTCCCTTCTGCATAGGGAATGATCCACTTGAATTGGAAAGGCCACTAGTAATAGGGCAAGAATTGTTGACCTCAATTTCAAGCCTGTTTCTAACAGTGAAGAAAATAGAAGTACTTCCCTTGAACATCTCCAGAGTTCACCTGCCCATCTCCCTTTTGAGTGAAGCCAGGGATTACACAGGTGGTACCCTCAGTGTATCGCAAAGTGGAGTTGCAGAGTTGGTTACTCTTGAGCTCATGGCCTTGTTTATCAGACCAGCTGGGCTGCCCTCGAGTAGACTGGCCTAATGTTGTCTAAAGACTCTACTCAGGTGGAGCCATGGAAGATTTCCATTGAAAAGTTTGTTTGAATTGCTTTCCTATTTAAAGAATAACTAATATCTTTGACAGAATATTGTATTCAACAGTTTGTTCCTGCTTTGAAATCAGGGTTCCTCTCTTCTCTTTCTCCACATGCCCTGAGAGTAGCAATATTTGAATGAAAGTTGGGTGTATTCCTAATGGGGTTTTAGGTTCAGTTTTGTTGTGGCTGCACAGAGCTCATTTCAGGCGCCAGGATACAATGACAGGTAGTAACATCAGCGCCTGTTACTCACTGTGAATCTTGTGAAAAATCCCGCTAAGCTGCTTCTTCATGTTCTTTTCTAGGCTTTGCCCTTGTTCAGAAATTTTTTTTCAGTTCTGACTCATAAACTAAGGTGGAACATACTCTCTTCAAGACAGCTAAGATGTAGAATTCTAGATTGGACCTAGGAGAAAATCTTTTTTCCTGAGAATTTATTTGTAGAGTAGAATTCCTCTTAAAAATTTGATTTTTTCCAAAAACTCTGTATTTCTCTAACTTCCTGGTCTGTTGGTTCTGGACTTTGATAGAAGTGGTTAGAAGAATAATAACATAAGCATATAATATATAAATGCTTCATTAGTTTACAAAAACCCAACCTTGTAAGTCATCATTGACTTGTTCAGTAAATGTTTATTGGCATCATCCATGTGCCAGATATTATTCTAGCCACTCATCTGCTCCCCAGGGAAAGACATGACTTATGCTACTTGTAAGAAGGATTGACTGATTTACTTGACCTCTAATTTTACCTTAGAGCTAGTTGACTTCCTTTGGGATGCCTGGCCCTAGAATACAGTGAATGGGGGAAAGGTTCCTGATCTGTGCTTTGGGAGCCCTGAGCTCATGTTGGGGGAGTGTCTTAGCCAAGTAATTATGGGGGATGGGTTCTAGGAACTAGTGCTAAAATAATCCCCGAGTCTAATATACTCTATCAGTGTCTTCCTCGACTCCCATGTACCCCTCACCCTCAACCGGAACTACCATCACTACCCAGGCAAGATACCACCCACTCTAATCTTCTCTACCACACAGACACCCCTCAAGTTTTATGTTACTTATGACTGTTGTTCCCTTTTGATTTTTCTGTTATCTTGATTTCACCTGCATCAAAAATGTTTTAGGTTGAAATATATCCGAATGGGGAATATGTCTACAGGAAGGATTAGGGAGGAAATGTGTGTATATTTGGGAGAGGGTAAGCACCAGAAAGTAATCTGATGGTACCCTCTTAGATGGTTACTCCAGAGTTCTCTTAAGGAGAATGAGATACAAAACCCTCTCTTGGGGGACTTCCCTGGTGGTCTAGTGGTTAAGACTCCGTGCTTCCAACGCAAGGGGCCCAGGTTCCATAGCTGGTTGGGGAATTAAGATCCCACATGCCTTGTGATGTGGCCATAAAACAAACAAACAAACAACCAACAAAAAACCTCTCTTGGAAGGAACAAACAAAAACATGTAGGCTCTTGGGTAATTATGTTGTGTTTCCACAGATATGCTAACACCACGTTCTCCTGCATTTTGATTTTTAGAAGCTGAAACATACTGAGAGTGACAAGCTGCAGGTACAGATTCAGGCTTACCTGGACAATGTGTTTGATGTGGGAGCTCTGCTGGAAGATGCGGAAACCAAGAATGCAGCTTTGGAGAGGGTGGAAGAACTGGAAGAAAACATCTCTCATGTAACTACCTCTCAGAAAAAGAAAAATGACTAATGTTTCAGCTAGGTGCAAGGCAGAACAGATGTTAGCTTTTATGGCAGTGAACAAAAGGATTTGGAGTCTAGGAATGAGATGCAACTTGAGCTAGAGAGCGATCAGAAGCCATTCTGGGCTCTTTCAATGAAGGCAGGTATGTTACTTACAACTAAGTGGAACCCGTTGCCTTCGTTCACTGCTCAGTTTCTGCTGCGACCAGATTTCCTGGCCACCTTAGTTATAAGCACAGGCGAGTTAGAAGATTGGCATTACCTGAAGAGAAATGCAACTAAGATATGTCAGTTTGGTGAAGAAGTATCTTCTTCTGAATGTGAGCCATCTTGTACCAAATGTGTCTATGCAATCTGTGGACGGGCTGATCTAGTGTCCTCATGATGTGGGTCTTCACTTTCCTGCCTCATGGGTACTCAAGTTCTAAATAGCTTCATCTCAACGGTAGCATTTTCAAGGAAATCGGCAAGTTTTCCCATATATCTTCTTCTTTCAAGAAGTGTCCTCTCAGTATAATGAACAGGAATATGGTGTGTCTTAAAACCCAAACATTGTGAGGACCACATCCTTTTACTGAATTCTGATTGAAAGTGTCCTTAATTGTGAAAGGAATTGGAGGGATGTGGTTTTTCTCTTTGAACGGTCCCTTTATTTTTCTCTGCATTTTCTTAGTTAAGAGTATTACTTGAGCTTAATGTCCTTCCTCTTTTCCCATCAGTCTGAAAAGGGACATCTTCATGGCTTGTGGTTTAGCCAAGTTGCCAAAACCCCTCCCTTTGTAAGTGCTGTGCTGACTTAGTTGGTACCTGCTTAGGGAGAGCATTTATAGGCTCTTCCTTTTTCTCTTTTTGTCTCTTCCCTTAAAATATTTATATTATATTCTGAACTTGGTCAGCGTAAATCTCCACTCTTCCTCCTCACCTTGCCTCCCTGATTTTCTTTATGTGTGATTATTCTCAGTGAGATGTAAGAAATCAGAAGTTGCCCAATTTTAGAGCCTTATGTGAAAAGTAACTTTCACTCATGGCTCACCCCATCTTTCTCTGAAGCCTTAGCTGGCATTGCATGACCATACTTACATAACCTGCTATTGTAGTAACCACCTGTTTATTTGAACTACTCCTCCAAAATGACTTTTATTATTTGGATAGTTTGAGTCAAAACAAGCAGTAGTATTTTTTCAACTGGTGACTTATAACAACAAAACCAAGTTTTCTGGGTCAACAGTTTTCAAAAGCTTTTGCCTAATGGCCTTCTCTTAGGGAGGGAAAGGTGACTCGTCCTCCTCCCTCACCTACTATTCTCTACCTTTGCTGGCCCCTGCAGAAATGGAGAAAGATACACTGTGTATGTCAAAACACTAAGGAGCTGACTTATGGGTTTTATTAAGGATCCCTTGTAAATGATTTCCTCTAAGAAACAAGTGTGTATTCAGCACCATCTTATAAATATTAACATTTTCAGAAAACAACTTGGGGAACACATGCAGGACTCTGATGGGCCCCTAGTGGTCTCTGAGCTACGCTTTCTGAAAAACCAAGGACCTGATGAGAATGATCTTTTGTTGTGACACATCTTCCCTTTCAAAACTTTATAGTTGTCAGAAAAACTGCAAGACACAGAGAATGAAGCCATGTCTAAGATCGTGGAACTGGAAAAGCAGCTCATGCAGAGGAACAAGGAGCTGGATGTTGTTCGGGTAAGTGTGATGATGGTAGCCACCCCAGGTGGGCATTGCAGGGAATGTGCTCTAGCTTTTAGCCTAGTAGATAGGACCCGCAGGTGTTCACAGCAGAGGGAGGCATGGATGCGGCATATTTACTGGAACCATTTCAGAGGTGAAACTCAAATGAAAAGTACACAGTTAGGGTATGTCTTCACATGTGTGTGCAGTCAAATGCTGGGGCTTCATTACTTCCTTATCACAGGTTTTGGGAGCAACAGTATTTTCCCATCTGGACGAGTCTGAGTGAATTCTGTGGATCACCCATTTAGTTGGAAATAAAAACACAGCATGGATTTAATTCAAGCTGCTTATTTATTTTTCTTAGGACTTGGACTTCTTTGTATTTCTTTGCTTTGCTTCTGCTTGAAACCAGATTTGGTAGTTGCCATGGAAACGGTGAAATCACAACATAGACAAGACCTACTGGCATTCACCAAAAGAAAAAAAAAAGAGAGAGAAAGAGAAAGAAAAAAGTCAAAAGCAAAATCAATCCATTTTATTATCAGATAATCCCACCTATTTTGTTTGGCTTTAGCATTGTTTTACCTTACAGGTCAGGTATTTATGGAGTGCCATCCATGTGCTTGAACATAAAAACACCAAAATGCCTGGAGGGCTTTTAGGCAAATGGCTTGCCTTTACACGACCGTTAACGATATGGCACATTTTATGTGATGGTTATCATGTCTGTGTGTGTTGCTTGATATTCTGACAGGTCCTACAGTTAACTCTAGGAAATTTATTTTCTGGCACTCCATCTCTAGGAAATTTATTTTCTGGCACTCCATCTCTAGGAAATTTGTTTTCTGGCACTCCATCGAGACAGAGTTGTCGCATATGGACTCAATTCAAGTTCAGACTCTCAGATTATTAATAATACACAGGGTGTGAAGAATGTTTCCCTACCTGCTGGAGGTTTGTAGTGAGAGATCACGTGTGTAAGGCCCAGCAAGTGAGTTCCATAAAATCCTTCCACTGGAACCTCTGTGGACCCCTTATAAAAGGAACCAGGACAGCCTTTGAATTGAAAATTGTAACTTCTTTGTTTTCTGCAAAGAACCTAGACAGAAATAAGGAATTATTGGAGGGAAACATTGGCCTGTTTTGGAAAATGTTACAACAGTTGCTGTCCTGAGCTTGGTCAGTGGGGCATTGTGAAGGCCAGAGAAATCCATTCAAAACAGTCAGCCCCTGGTTGCTCATGAGTGGATTATTCCATGATTTGCAGATTTTTAATCCCAGTCTGACTTCTGTCCAAGTCTGATTTAGGGACCTTTTGTCTACTGTTAGCTGATATGTATCTAGGAGTAACAAATGAATTTTAACAAAAGTGAAAAGAAAACATGCTGCACCACCAGAATACCCTCAGGATATTCCAAAGTCAGCTATAAAATTATTTTTGGGTCATCTCTGCCCTGTTCCTCTTCATCTGTGGGGAAAACTGACTTAGCTGTATTTATTAATGGAAAGAATTACCTCAACAGTAACAACTGCTAGAATGTATTGCATGCATTTCCAGTGAACAATTGATAAAGAATGGGACTTTATAAGTTCTGGCTGAGTTCCATAGAATTCCTATATGTATATATTTTTAAGTATCCTATTTCCCTTTTTTTTTTTTTGTTATTTTCTTTATCCTCAATTTGCCAACGTAACGGTAATAGGCACGAATGTCACGTGAAGACCAACTCTTGACCATGGGCTTTTTTGCAGGAAATCTACAAAGATGCAAATACCCAGGTTCACACATTAAGGAAAATGGTCAAAGAGAAAGAAGAAGCCATTCAAAGACAGTCTACCCTAGAAAAAAAGATTCATGAGCTGGAGAAACAAGGGACCATTAAAATTCAGAAGAAAGGGGATGGGGACATCGCCATCCTGCCGGTCGTGGCTTCTGGCACATTGCCCACGGGGTCCGAAGTGGCGGTGGGTGACTTTGTGGGGCCAGTGACGGGGGCCGCCTCCTCGGGACCCTTGCCCCCTCCTCCCCCACCACTGCCTCTGTCGTCAGACACACCTGAAGCAGGTAGGAAGCCTTGGCGAGAGAGCTGAGGTAGATTTTTGGGATATCTGTACTTCTTCTTTTACCTACGGTTCACCTATGTCCTTTGTCTGTTTCTGTTGGCATGTTCTTTTATTGATTGATTCCAAGAACTTTTACCTTTTGAGATGAAGGTTATACGTCTTCATTTCACACATGGCACAGAATGCTCCCCATTTGTCACCGAGGACATTTTTATAGTCTTTGGGGAAAAAACCCTTTGTCCTCCTCAGTGTTTGTTTTCAGGTCCTTTATGTACACATGGCATATTGCAGGAAAAACCGTTCCCCTGTTTTCAAAGTCGATTTGTTTCTTTTCTTTTGCTAGCGCGAAATGGTCCAGCCACGCCGCCTATGCCCCCTCCCCCTCCCCCGCCTCCCCCTCCCCCTCCCCCGCCTCCCCCTCCGCCACCGCCTCCTCTCCCAGGTCCTGCTGCTGAGACTGTGCCGGCTCCCCCCTTGCCCCCCCCCCCTCCCTCCGCCCCCCCCCCGCCCCCTCCTCTCCCAGGTCCTGCTGCTGAGACTGTGCCGGCTCCCCCTTTGCCCCCCCCTCCTCCCTCTGCACCCCCGCTGCCCGGGACGTCTTCACCCACAGTGGTTTTCAACTCAGGATTAGCAGGTAAGAGCGCAGATTTAAGACCCAGATATTTAATACAAATACTCAATTGTCTGACCTCCAGAGGGTCCAGGCCATTCTTTCAAAGTCCAGGTCTCTTGCAAAATCACATGTGTCTCCTCTTAATATAAGAACATTCCTGCTAATGCAGCCAGTAAAGGGGAAATTGTACACAGGAGGCATTTTTCTTTCAGTAGCCTTTGTCACTCTTTCCCTGACAGGAAGTTCTGATTTCACACCGTCTTCCTACCTTTTCTCTCCCCACCTAGAGAAGGGAAGAGAGACAGGTTACCTTCTTAGGGATCAGTGCATTTTCATGGGTTCAGCAAACATGACAGACAGTCCAAGCTCTGACACAGCGTGCTTTCAGTGCTTATGGCTCTTTTCTTTGAAGGTATTTTCGATGGCATCTATAAAAGGGGAAAATGCCTCTCTGTGTTAATTGCTTGATGTAGGCTTCCAGGCGTTTCTTCCGAACATTTGAGGGCATCACAATTTACTACAGTGGAATTAAGCTTCAAAGAGAAGCATTGCCACCAGCAGTACCTTCTTGCCTTGAAATGCTCCACTGCCCAGGATAGAATGCGGCATCCCTCCCTCACCAGAAATAAAACGGGGCGGGTGTGGGTGAGAGGAAGAGAGTTTCTCTAATGTCTTGAAATACAAGTTCTTATTTTTGACTCACGAAAATGAATTTTTACTCTTTTCTAAAATACCGCAAGCCGTTTTCCCAGTCACGGAGTGTTTCCCTGGCGTTTGGAATTGCTCTGAGCTTTGCCAAGCCGTTCCTGTGACGTCAGATAATTCTGCTTCCTCAGCCATTTCAGTCCCTTCATGAGGTCTCTTCTTTCTGATGAACTAGCACTCTAATGGTCTCATTTCCAAGGCTGCAGTGGTTTTCAGAGCCTTTTGCCCAAAGTGTAAATGATGGTCTCAGCTGTAAACGATCTCCCAGTCTCCATCTCTTAGCGTGTCCATCCCATCAGCAGCTTTACCAGCCAGTCATTAGGACTAATTTATCCTGGTGACTGAAGCCCTTTTCGACACCAATAAACCACCTGTAACAAACATGTTCCACATCAGATCTGTGGTGTTTACTTCCACCCCAGCTCCTATAAAGCTGTCAAACAAGATGCCTGTTCACAGTCGTGTTGGCAGTAAACCAATGACTTACTTCGACCTTTCAAGGTCTCCCTCGTCTACCGCTCTCTTCTAGAACTTGTATTGCTTCTGAAGGTCAAAAGTTAAAGGAGCGTCATCATGAAACTGTTGGATTTTGAAACGTAAACAAACAGAAAACCGCTTAAGGAGCCCCAGGAATCTGTTACATCAACAGGCTGTTTTCAGTGATAGTGTCATTGTCATGTGCACCTGGGCCCACTGATGAGGCTTTCCCTGTAGCCCCCCAGGAGTGCTCACCATGAGCACGTCTCTCCTTTGGTCCTGCTTCCTTTCTGTCTGACAAAACCTAATGTGCAATACGGCCTCTACTTCCGTTCACCTGGACTCCGACTTGGACCTCAGAACTGCCTTGGCGGAGAGAAGAGCCAAGAGTCTCAGATGTGCACGTCCAGGACTCCCTTCTGAACGAGTCTTGGCTTCTCTGGTTAAATTTTTTGCCTGGGTTCTTCCTCCTACTTAATCTTTACAATTTGTTGGCTCCAGTGATTGCCTCAGTTTTACAGTGTGAAACTCTGTGTTCAGCTGATCCCTCACTGCTCCCTTCAGGATTCCTACATTTGGAAGTTGTCCCCTTTGTGTCTTATGCAATTTGAAGGACTGTATGTGGGACTGAAGAAACTCCTCTTCAGTGCCATAAGCGTCCATTAAACAATTACAAGATGTTGTGTTTTACAAGACATGAGGATTATAAAATCCTTACGAGTCTTTGATAGCTTGAGATCAGGCAGTTTCTACAAGGCCTTTAATCTCTTTTCATCACTCATCCTTAATTCGGCCGTTCATACTTAGTGGTTGTAACCCGTTTTGTGAGATGCTTTGCCAGTGTATTCAGTAACACTCTCTCTCTGGAACCAAGAGGCCAGACAGCATCAGGATGTCCCCATAGAGCCAAAAGACAGCTGAGATGATATGCCAAGGGCCCCCCGGGAAGCCAAAAACCTGTGACATCACTAGACCCCTAGATCCACAGGCAACTGGATGTCTTATCTCTTCAGCACGCAATGAGCAAGTGTCTTCTTTGTGACCAAGTCAGGGGACCAGGCGGAGGTCCCCTGAGTTTATCTTGTGGACTTTTCTTTGCATTTTATACAGAATATATGAGTACTGTGAAATGTGCATTTGAAGTGTAAGACGTACCTCCTCAAATCTGTTAGACCAACTTGGTTCCCATTCCCCGGTCAGGTCATCAATGACAGACCCCTGGGTAGTCTGTAACCTTTGCTGTTTCTCTTTGGAAGAATATGCTTTGGAACTTCACAGTGAGAATTGGGACTTCAGCTGATTATTTTTTCATTAAAAATACTTGTTTATATCTTATGGGATACCTAGCACAGGTCAATATGGCTCTTTGGCAGCACTATAATGAAATCATTTTTTCCCCCTTTTCTAAAAAAGAGTTATTTTTTAAACTAAAATAATAAGGGTGTCTTTAAGGCAGGTCTGAACGGAAATGAATTTTTGGCTCTGTGCTGCCTTGTGAAACGTGTCCCAGAAACATGGATTCTCTGCTAAGAGTGTGTGGACTGCTGAGCCGCTGAACGCTAACCGTATCTAATTTTTCTTTTGTATTTTCTTTGTTCTTTCTGCTTCCACAAAAGACGGGCCAATCAAGCTTTTCTGTAGGTTGCTCCTCCCTGAGTGTGTTGAGTGTCTGCCGTGTGTTCCTGTGGGTCACGCTGTGCCTTGACGTCTCCACCCCATCTCCCATCGAGCCATTGCATTTGCTCTGTGTCTGCGGGGAGGTGTGGTGCTGGCTGGCTGTTGTGATTCCAGGGTTGCCCACATGTTTTAGTTAAGCCTGTAGAAGAGGTTATGGCCCTTTAAGCAGGCGTCCTGGATTTCAGGTTCCCTGTTCCTTTCTCCCTAGGGAAAGGAATGTTTTTTAGTTTAGTTTTTAAAGTTGGATCTAAGGCCTCAACTCTAGAAGGATTTTAGGTTTTTTAAAAATTTTATTTGTTTGTTTGTTTGTTTTTGGCCGTGCCCCGTGGCATGTGGGATCTTAGTTCCCCAACCAGGGATCGAACCCGTGCCCCCTGTATTGGGAGCGCAGAGTCTTAACCACTGGACCACCGCCAGGGAAGTCCCTAGAAGGATTTTAGATTTATCCTGAGGGAGAGAGGAAGGCTCCTCCCCAGAACAAGGAAAAGCTGCTGGGTGCTGCTTTCCTAGTCCCCTCCCTCTGGTGCTCGGTTCTCTCTACAGAACACCCACCCACCCACGCAGAGCCACTTCCTGTAGCTTGAACACTGGGAACATGGTGCGTATCGTGGCCACCTATAGACCCGCCTCTACTAACCCAGCCCCCCAACTCCCCAGTCAGAGTCAGGGCAGCCTTTCAGAAGAGAACTTTTTGGCCTGTGCTCTGATCTCAGGCTTATTCCTAATCTTGCTTAAAGAGTTAAAAGTAGGGTGGCTGCACAGGGAGTTGCTTGTAGGGAGTGTCCTGAGGCCTGCGTTGTCTGTGGAGGGATGATGGAACTAGATGGCGCTGACCTGTCACCCCCACTCCCGTCCACCTCTTCTCCCTCAACTCTGCAGAAGTGCCAGACTAGAGGAAGGTCTGGTCCTTCGTCCCCTGCAGGACATGGGCTTTCCTGGGTAGCGAGGACAGAAATGGACACTGTTGGGTAGTGGAGAGTAAAGTGTCACATTTGGTGGTGGAAAGCCTGTTTTGGCAAAAGCTGTGTTTCTGTGTTCCTGCATGCTTCTGTGTGGATTTGTCAGATGACATTCCCTCTGTTTACGTGGCCTTTGTAACTCTGGAGGAACGAGAGGCACTCTCTGTCTCTGTTTTTTCAGTAAGGCAGGCAGCCAGGTAAAAGCCCAGTTGTGTGTTCCATTTCTTTTGTTCTGCACTGAATTTCTTCTCCCTCCCTTCCCAAATAGTGTGGTGTGGGCATCCCTGAGACAGACTTAAGACGGTGAATATTTATAGCTAATTGGTTTGGGAAGACTTCTTTACGGTGTGTAGTTAGTTAATGGAATTTTTAGTGGATTGCCTTTTTTAGCTCATTTCCCCAAAGTAAGAGGAGGTGGCACTCCCCCCACCCCCATCCCCTCAAAGGTGGGACCCTTCCTCTCCATTAAGAAGTTTTCAGTATTTTTAATGGGTGCATTCTTACCTTCTGGTTGCACGTAGTAGCTGATTCCTGGGGAGAGGTTGCACTTAAAAGAGAGGGGGAGGGGACTGTGGCCCTTCTCCAGAAAGCAATACAAACCCAGATTTCTAAGTACCCCTTTTGCCTTCTTAAACATTCTGTTTTGGGCCATTTGTGGCCCTTAGTCTGTTTGGAATAACTCTCAACAGCCAATACCATCCCCGTTATTGAAATCATCCACAGAAGTGTATTGCTCTGGCTGGAAGTCAGCCTTCTTGACATTTCATTCCTGGTGGTTTAAGCAGACACCATCTGCAGTCTTTGATCATCTTTGAAGATTTGTTTTGGAAATATGTTAGAGAACCAGAAATTTAGGATGTCAGAATGTGACTTCACATTCACCAATGTCAAACTAAGTGACACAGAGTTTTTGCCCTCTCTGCTATCTAATAATATAAAGAATAATTTTTATTCCCCAACTCTTTATTTGTCCTAAGCATTGTCCTGACACTGTGACTCTATTTCAACCACCCAGTTGCCTGCATTAAAAAAATAAAATAAAAGCAAAACCCCAGCTCCTAAGCAACTGTAACACGCTGTTGTATCAAATGATGACCTCAAGTTGCCCTGGCCAAAGTGTTGCCTGATGTTTTCCATATTTTAAAACACCTGGCCACCTCTTGCCAGCCTTCCTCCAGTGTTAGAGTGTCATCTGCAAGGACTGTTGTCTGATTGTTCTCGAGGGTTTTGGTGGCATCTTAATTTCATTCTCTCTGACCTCTGTAGCTGTGAAAATTAAGAAGCCAATCAAGACGAAATTCAGAATGCCAGTTTTTAACTGGGTTGCCCTGAAGCCAAATCAGATCAATGGCACAGTCTTCAACGAAATTGATGATGAGCGAATTCTGGAGGTATCTTTCTCATTGGTTAGAAACAAGGGGCCCTCTCTGTGCAGCAAAGCCAGAATGGGTGCTGTGTTAACCTGAAAGTTTCTGCAATAAAAGCTAGTGTTTTAAACGTCCTGATGTAAAGAAGAAAAGGAGAATAAAATTGGATGCTATTTTGTAAGGTGGTTCTAAAACTACATTTAAAAACTTATTATACATTAAAATGGAATAGTTTTGAACATCTTCACTGTATGTCACAAAATGTACATCTGACACAATCTCTGCCCTTAATTTATAAAGGGGCATAAAAACCCTTTATTGAACTATAAGTGAAAAAGGACTCAATAATCACACCTACTAGCTGGCTTGGTGGATAGTTTTAGTGTGTGCTGGCCATCCCTGCAAGGCAGTAATTGAAAGGCAATTGAGTTAACTGGTTGGAAACAGTTGTCTACTTTAGACATTTTTGTCTGTATATGTGGCATAAGTCACACAACACTAACACAAATAGAGAAATAGAGCAAGCCCTGGCCAAAGACAAGTATCAGTACTTGGTAGAAAAAGAACTTCTTTGATGCTTAAGAAACTGTCTAAATGGTGGCTTCCTGACTTCATTTTTAAGTATAATCTAATTCGCCTATTTCATTCCTCTCCAACCCAGGACTTAAATGTAGATGAATTTGAGGAAATATTTAAGACAAAAGCCCAAGGTCCTGCCATTGATCTTTCTTCAAGCAAACAGAAGATAACACAGAAGGGATCAAACAAAGTGACATTGCTAGAAGCAAATAGGGCTAAAAATCTTGCCATAACTTTAAGGAAAGCTGGAAAGACCGCGGATGAAATATGTAAAGCTATTCATGTGTAAGTTCAGGGCATTCTGAAAGATTATATCCTAGTAAATTTAGAATGAAAATGGTAACGCTGAAGAGGTGGACCAGAAATGACCTTCAGGGGTGCTATATTAGAATGAGTAATTAATTGTTTTAGAAGAATAACAACTGGATCGTGACATCGTTTATTATCTTGGTCTGTTCTCTTATATGTGCCTGCAGCAATGCTTACATAAAAGGAAAATTGAGAGAAGTATTGCAGATGCTAAGAAAAGGGAGAAAATATCAGTTTTCTGTGGAGTATCTGAATTTTATCCAGATTCATTGAGTACAAATTTGATGGCATTTGTGGAATAATTCAACTCAACGCCAGATGGAAATAGGAGACAGAGGCATGTCTTAATTCATAACAATAGGAATGTGATTCCTCTTGCTCCTTAGCACTTTCAGGGCATCTTAAAGCAAGTTTAGTTCGTTTTTTAATCCTTGAACTGCAGAGAAGGCATTGATTTTATTTACTCTTCTGTTAGAAGAATCTTTCTACTCTTTGAGTCATGGTGACTTTCAAATATGACAAGGATGTTGTTAGATGTTTTAGGAGCTAATAATTCATCATTAATTGGTATTTCATAAATTTTGATCAGAGATTCTTAGGGGAGTAAAAGACACTGAGAAATCATTTGTTCCAGTTTCATGTCCTCAGCCAAGATCATAAGCTAGTAGTTTAGTACACCCTATCATCTGTTCTGATTTCTGGTGTTGAAACCTGATATGAATTCTGGTTTTTAATCTTCACATATCTTGTTTGTCATGATGATTAAGTGTAATTCTATTGCTGAACAAAGATTGTCCAGAGAGTAGAATAGAGATTGTAGCAAATACTTCTTTAGTTCAGATTGAGTATAGGTCCACAAAGACTGAGTATTCCCTCAAGGGATGTATGCATTTAAGCCAAAGCATCCATATAGTACAGGCATTTTGATGCATTTTTTTCTAAAGGAGAAAAAATATCCCAGACTTACTGGTTTAATTGAAATATTTTACAGAGTTCACCAGATATTCTGTAATTGTGTGTATAATATTATATCTCCTTAATTAGCAGTACTTCACAGGCCTAAAAAAACATGTCCTTGAACCACTTAACCACCAGATACTTCAGCTTTCATTCTGCTTCTACCTGCTGTCATTTACTGTTGATTTCTAGAGGCTTAGAGCTATACTAATAGCCTAAAAACTGAGCATGGCAGTTGTGATAAGGTCCAGGTTTCCAGGAAGGACCAATGAAAGTGCTTGATGCACAGTCAGGAGCCAGCACCAAGGGGCATGTTCACATCTGTAGACATCGTACAGCTGTAGACATCAACTCATAGACATGGTGGTTCATGATCTGGACCAGGTGGAGGTGTGGCTGAGAGGGGAAGAGGTTTTCTCTTTAACACTGACATGTCCACCTCTGTCTTCAGATTTGACTTGAAGACATTGCCTGTAGACTTTGTAGAGTGTTTGATGAGGTTCTTGCCAACTGAGAATGAGGTGAAAGTGCTGCGGCTCTATGAGCGGGAAAGGAAGCCCCTGGAAAACTTGTCAGATGAAGACCGGTTCATGATGCAGTTCAGTAAAATTGAGAGGCTCATGCAGAAGATGACCATCATGGCCTTCATCGGGAACTTTGCCGAAAGCATTCAGATGCTGACTCCTGTGAGTGGACCAGCTCCGGCAAGGGAAGGGGTCCAAACAGATAGCATTTTTGTGTTGTTTTCTTTTAACTTTCTCCCAGAATTGCACTTAATGTCATGGGCTCTAAGACTTCTTCCCAGAACTTTCGACATGGCAGTTTTATTTTTACTATCTTATCTTTTTCTCATTGTGTATGCCAAGTAAAATTGAAAACGGTGAATTTCCCCGTTCCATATTGCTCTTCTCCCTAGAGAATGCCATTTCCTGTGTCTGCAGATATCCTTTGGATTTTAAAGGACACCTCAATACAGAGGACAAGGAGAATCATTTTCTCAAATTTGGTCCCCTCCTCAAGGTACCAGTCCTCTGGCTGGGTTACCAAGACTGAAAATTTAACTTCATTTCTAAAAACCATCTCATATCTTTAGTGAACAGGGTTATTGACTTTCATTGGAAGCGTTAAATTTGCCATGAGGGTCTTCTTCCTTGAAAGTTTGTTACAGTACACGGTGGTGACGTAGAAATAATAGCCAACCATCTCTTGTTCCTTTGTGTTAATCTGGTAGAGACTTATGAATATCATAAGTAGTTCTTTCCCAGTTCTATTTCTAAATAAATGTTTGTTAATTACTGATTATAGTAGCATGTGTGTCCAAAATATGTTCTGAGAACTTCTACACGGTGATTATATTTCTTTGCTGTTTTGTTTTGTTTTTGTTCTTGGCTAGCTCCATGGATTTAAAAATATGAATTGTATTACATGATTAGAGATGGTGGGCAGGCTCTTGAGTTCTCCTGGAAGACGCTGTTGACTCCTAACTTAAGTCTCATTGCTTACAGATTTTATGATAAGCTAGTTCTGATAATACTTCCTATTTAGAGAAGAGCTTACATGTAATGCTCTAGTTACCTAAGACCTAGCAGGACAACTTCAAATTGTTATGTTTAGAAAAAATAGAATCTCAGCATTAAGGTTTTAAGTTCTAAATGCAGGCCTGTTTTCTTCTGTATTAAAGTTTTAGTTTTGAATCAGAGTTTCCCATTTTTAACATGTCTTTTTTATCCCCCCCTCCTTCTTTCCTTTGACTGGAATCTAGCAACTGCACTCAATTATAGCAGCATCTGTCTCTATAAAGTCGTCCCAAAAACTCAAGAAAATTCTGGAGGCAAGTGAAGTTTTCCTCTTATACTTTTATGGAAGAGCTGACTTGTCAGCTGCATTCCTCAGCCTGGGAATGCCTGGGATGCTGTACCGATGGGCTTCTCTTTTCTCTCTTTCTTTGCAGATCATCTTGGCCCTTGGAAACTATATGAATAGCAGTAAACGAGGAGCAGTTTATGGATTTAAACTTCAGAGTTTAGATCTGGTGAGTGGACTAAAAGAAGTACAAGAGCTATATGAGAGACAAAACAGCTGGCAAAGATTAAGTCCTGGAGCAGAGAGAGTCTGCTCTTGGAAGTGGGATGGGATGTTTTGATAAAGATTCTCTGCTAGTGGGTACAAATTTTCTGGAACGCCATACGGCAGCAAGCACTTCGAACCTTAAAAGTACTCATACCTTTTGACCCGATATTTCCATTTCTAGGAATCTTTCCTCGGGAGTCTAAATTATAGGTGCTATATTTTATTTATAAATGCAAATAATTAGCAACAGTGTAAAGATTCAACATTTGGGGAAATGATTAAATATGCTGTAATGATAGTTAATACGGTGAACTATTCTTCAACTGTTAGAATATTTGTGAAGAGTTTTCAAAGGAATAGGTAATTTTGTGTTTAGGAAAGAAAGCAGGGTATAAATTGGCTGTACAGTTTGATTTTTAACTAGGTAAAATATGGAGAAAAAAAACCCGAATGGAAGTAGATTAAGATATTAACAGAGAGGTTGAATGGAATTAGGAAGGTTTTTTTTGAGCTTCTTCTTTATGCTTTTCTGTGTTTTCTAAAAAAAAAAATTTTTTTTTTTCCCCTGGATGAAGAAGGGTGCTCTGCTTTTCAGAGTCACCTGACTTAGGAACAGGACTAGAGAGAATGCTCCATGGAGCCCTGTCCCCCGGGCTGCACTGGCAGACGTGACTTCCACGGGAGCAGCTTGGGCAGTGGTTGGAGTCCCCACAGCCCCAGGTGTGGGGGGACATGGTTATTTGATAGGGACTGTCTAGTTAGTCACAGTTCTGGCCCCCAGAAGGCCATGGTACGTACGTTAAGCACATCTGCTTTGAGTTGGGGAGTAAGTGGGGCTGAGTAGGACGTGAGGACGATGGCATAGGTGTACCTGTGCACACTCCCGGCTCCAGCCTCACTTCCTACTCTGGCCTTCGCTTGGGAGAGCACTGAAACTGGAGTCTTCCTGCTTGTAAGCCAGGGAGGTGGTGGAGCAGATGGGGGCGGGGAGTTCACGTGAGGAGAGACATGTGAACAGCTCTCATGCTTAGAGTCGTCCCTAAAGTTGAGCGTGTCCCCTGGTCAGGAAGTCCTCTTGTCACTTAATAATCCATGGGCTGGCTCACCCGAGAACAAAGCTGACTCTCCTGTGGGAATGTTTTCTATCCGCTCTGGGGCACCTGTGCTCAGGTATTTATTCCGAGCGGGAGAGCATCATCTGGCAGGTAACTCTCCCATCATCTGTTACTCTAACCCTCATCCCCTTTGGTTTTCAGCTCTTAGATACAAAGTCAACGGACCGAAAGCAAACACTGTTGCACTATATATCCAATGTCGTAAAAGAAAAATATCACCAAGTGTCCCTATTTTATAATGAGCTTCATTATGTGGAGAAAGCTGCCTCAGGTACTTGACTTCAGCTCTTAATGTTACTCTTGGGTATGAATGCCTTGAATCATGGGGGAACCCTTCCGTGCTTAAACAACACTCTTCAGAACCCCTCTACAAAGGGGAGACTAAAACGTCAGAGGCTCTGAGCTGAAACACATCGCCTCTGGTGTTGCCCGCACCTGGGAGCAATAACAGACATGGACGTGAAGAGGACGGCATTCTCTTTATAAAGATCCAGGTCTTTGGGCTTCATGTGCCTTCCCTCTTCCATCTGTTGCCCTTTTTATTCTGTTGCTGTCATTTGAAATGAGAGAATCTGAGACTCACCCCCCCCCCAACAAACACTTTAATTAGATTTTGTGCTGTCCCACTTGCTCAGGTGTGGCAGTTCTAAACATTTTGTGTTTAGCCTGAGCACAGGTTAAATTATCAGTACTTCTTGGTTGTTACTTTGCTGTGACGTTATGCATTTTCTCATTTAAATCATCGGCTGCTCTGAGATAGTTGGGCTGTACTGTTACAGATGAAAAAACGGACATTTTTATAGATTAAATGCCTTGCCCAAGGTCACATGGGTAGAAAATGATAGAAACAGAACTTGAACTCAGATAATCTTCTCTTATGGTATGTGGTCCAGTGTACCACGTCCTCTCAAAAGAACGTTAGCCTAGAAAAAGGAACAAGATGCAGACTGACCTCGGAGTTGGACACATGCTGTGATTCTCAAATTATGATCTTAAGCAGCCAAAGTGTTTATTGTAAATTTGTATTCCTGAGACCTACCCCAGACTTAGTGAATTGAATCTCTGAGGGCAAGACTTTCTCTGACTTCCGCAGAGTAAATGGCTGCTGCTTCTGTGTTCTTACTCAAGAGCATTCCATACAAGCCTCTCATACAAGATTTAATAAATTTTATCACAACATTTTGCATGTCCACTGCAACCTGTTCATGTATGGGTATAATCATTTTATTTATCTTTATAATTTCCTTAGCTCCTGGCAAATTGATGGTTGGGAACAAATGAATGAGTGAATTAATGAATGAGATGATGCCCTGTTACTGGGATAGACGCTGCTGAAGCCCTAGAGGAGGCTGAGAGGCAGGGGGAAATGATATTTTGACTACAGAGGACTGTGCAGCGCAGGCCGTGCCAGACCTACTGAGGGCTCGGGGCTTACTTAGGCAGTTACCAGGATTTCTCTTCTGGTAGAGTGGTTTTCCTCCTTTCAAGTTTCCCTTTGTCTAAATGAGGGGTTCTTTAGCATCACCATTCTAATTAAGAAAAAAAGTTAAAAAAATTTTCCTATAGCACATTTTGTTTGGCCCGAATGAGATTCCCCTAAAGTGTCATTTCAGAAAAGTCAGTGGAGGAAAATGGGGAGATTGAGGTGCTCTCTGGCTGACTTGTTTTCTGTATTCTCACTCTGGGGCCCAGGTGTGCTGACATGGATTCCTTATCCCTTCACTCATTTAATTTACTCACTCCTTCCTTTATCCAGTGAACCTTTCTGAGTTCCTGCTTTGTTCTTGGCACAGGCCTAAGCGCTGGGGAGTCAAAGATGAATAACAGTGTGGGTCTAGTGAGGGAAAAGCATGCTACATTTTTCTGTAATCCATCCATGTGCAGAGCTGCGTCAGGCACTGGGGAGCCAGAGGGGGCGCCCCGGCCTCCTGCAGGAGGCTGCAGAAGTGAATCCACTCTGGGATTCACTCTGGGAGGGTGGCCACACTGCAGATGGAAAGGTTAGTGCTAATAACCCCTTCTGACGCATGGAAGGGTTGTTTAGCAAAAAGAAGCTGGTCAAAGTTGCTTTGGGTCCTTGTGGACAGCACAGCTAAAAATTCAATAGGTAAAATGCTACCCCCTGCTGGAGAGCCACAGAAATGCAGAGGAGTTCAAAGAGTCAGGCAGAGAGGGATAAGCCCTGTCGGTTAAGGAACCTCTAACCCTACAGGCCAACCAATAGGTTATCATCTCCAGTAAGAGAAATGGAATAGTTGGGAACAAGCACAGGATTTGGGATTCGTGCTGGTTATCCAAACTCCATCTCTGCCACTTCCTAGCTGTGTGACCTAGGGCAGCCCATGTAACCTCTTTGTGTTGCTTTTCCTCATTGGCAACATGGGCTAGTGGTGCAACTGAATTAGTGCATGTAAAGGATTTAATGCAGTGCTTGATGGTGAGCACTTAGTAAATTATTCCTATTAAAGGATCTCTGCACTGAAGGCCGGAGACTAGCTCTAAGGGCCTTGCGTAACCCAAGAAGCCCACTGAGAACTTGGCTCATCAGCCAGACTCACTGTGGCTTTGACTTTCCTGGCTGAAGTCACGGGGACATTGCTTTCTCTACTTCAGTCTCCCTTGAGAATGTTTTACTGGACGTCAAGGAGCTGCAGAGGGGCATGGACTTGACCAAGAGGGAGTACACCATGCATGACCACAACACGCTGCTGAAGGAGTTCATCCTCAACAATGAGGGAAAGCTGAAGAAGCTGCAGGATGATGCCAAGATTGCACAGGTGAGTGTCTGTGCCCCCAACACCCATGAAGAAGAAGGGATTGGATCCGTTAAAGCCACCTGGGGTGCTGGCCCTGGCTCTGGGGAAATTGTCCTCTGTCTGCTGAGGGTAGATTTCTTATGTAGCTGTTATTAAGGGGGACGGGGATCTTTCTGCATTTTGTACCTGGAGATGCCCCTGTGCTCTCATTGTCTCTTCTAATTTGAGGTCTTCACCCTTTTCTCTAGAGGCCCTCCCCGCCCTCTCCCCTTCCACTCCTAGGCTCCCTTTATTGTGGGTCCTGTGTTCACTTCAACCAACGTGTGGTAGGCCTGTGCTCAGCACAGCAGTGTTCCCCAGTGTGTTGGGTTCCAGGAGGCCTTGACCTTGAAATCTTATACCACACTGGGGGTCAGGTTTACACACCTAAGAAGCAGCCAGAATGGACTGTACACCAGAAGGGAAGGCAGAGGGTTGTGGGAACTCAGGAAGCAGACGCGGTGGGATGGTTCCCTTGTGAGGCTGGCTTCCTTGTGTCCTGGGAAAGTTCAAGCAGAGACTTGAGTGAGTGAGTGGCTACTGTAAGGAGTGTTGAAGCAGTGAGCTGGGATCTAGAGTCTGAGCAGACTTCTAAGGTCCCTTCTAACCTGGTTGGCTTTAAGGAGTCTTCCCATGGCTTTAGGACGCTCTTGAAAGGAGTAGTTCCTCATTCGTGTGTGTGTGTGTGTGTGTGTGTGTGTGTGTGTGTGTGTGTGTGTGTGTGTGTATGTGTGTGTGTAGAAGTGGCAGGAGGTCCCAGTTTAGCAGTGTTGCATTCTTCTGGCTGCCTTTGGGTGTTGGGAGGAAACACAGGCTGTAGAGAATTGTGGGAGGTGAGGGAGGATGGAGGCCAGAGACCTGTGGGAGATGCTGCAGCTCTTTTCCCAGAGTGCTGAGTTCAAATGCTGGAAAAATGCCATTCAAGAGAAATTCGCTTCTTCACAGGATGCCTTCGATGATGTGGTGAAGTATTTTGGAGAAAACCCCAAGACGACACCACCCTCTGTCTTCTTTCCCGTCTTTGTCCGGTTTGTGAAAGCTTATAAGGTAAACAGGAGCCTGGTTTCTTTCAAGCCTTCCCTGGCATTACTTCTCGAGTGGGTGCCCTCCTCGAGCTGTGTCTGGGTCTCGGTGGTTCCGCAGAGACCTCCCCTGTGCCCTCGGGCAGCAGATGTGGGTGGTGAGGACGAGACAGCGGTCTCTGGCCCTGCTCCTGCGGCCCTCGGCCCGTCATGCTCCCTGTCTCTACCCGGCCAGCTGGGGGCTCAGCCCCCAAACAACAGCTCTTGGCTGCCTGTGGGAAAGTGAGATCCAGGACCACTGCTGCCCCGTGGACTGTTGACCCTCGCAGGCAGGTTGAAGGACTGAGAAACCCAGGCCTCCCGTGGAGTTATCGAGTGGGTAAAGGGTAAAGGGAGTGAGCCCTGGCCTGTGGCGGCGGCACCGTCACTGAGGTCAGGGAGAGCCTGCTTGTGTCGTAGCTCTGCCCAGGCCCGTGGGCCTCTGGACCAACATTTCTCTAGTGTGGACCAAAAGATGGCTCTAAGAAGGACAGTTGATCCCTGTTTCTTCATCTGGACCCATAATGGCCCTTCCTTGAAATGGGAGGCCCTCTATGACATAATCCGGGACCGTGGTCTTGAAAAAGCGTGTGACCCAGAAAGATCTGTGTCCGAAGAATTTGTCCCTTGAGAAAGGAAGACCAGGAGGGCAGGGCATGAGGGGATTTCAGTGCTCTTAGAAGACATTGCGATCTGTATTCTCCAGGCTTGTCTATGTATAAGCTGGGTAATGTTGGTCTAGGAAGGAGGAGTGTGATTGTGGAGCGGGGAGGGATACGGCAGGGCTGTGGACATCTCTGAGAAACATGTGATTGGAAATAGTGGGTCACTTCACCATCACCTGATGGCATTGGAGAACCATCCTTGGGCCTTTTACTGAAACTCACAAGGTTACGATATTTAGCCATCTTCTCTCAGCATGGCTTAGTGTAGCAGTGATATCACAAGCAGAAAGAAAGTGTCCCCGGCAGCGAGGATGAACACAAAAACAGCACCAAGTCCATGTGCGAGAGCCTGGGGGCCGTGAGCAATGAGAAGCACTGGTCACCAGGGCTGCTGGCTCTGGTGCTCTGGGGTCCCCTGATGTGCTACCGAGATGACTCAAGGTAGCTCTTGGTATGAGCTGGGACCATGCTTCTTCACTAAAAAAAATTGTAAGTCTAAGGTCTCAAAAGAAAATATATGCTATTTTTAAATTGTATAATACAAGCTGGGAAGTGCCCCTGTTTGGTCTCCAAGTCTGGCCCTTCAGCGGGGTCGTGCATAGAGCAGAGGAAAAAGGGAAGCTGGTCTGTGGGGTGTGACAGATCAGATCCCATCAGGTGCTCCTTCCACGTTATCATTTCTCCCCGGGGTCCTGTTCGCTGGCTGTGTGAGGCACTTATCAGGCAGGGACGTGGCAGGATGTTCTCCTTGCCCTAACATATTACATGGTGAATAACTGTCCAGCCTGACACTGACCCAGGGACTTGATGGGCAGATGTTAGGGTTTTAGGATGTCATCTGTCATTTCCCTTCCTAAGTTTGAACCAAAATGAAACGAGACAAAAGCAACAGAGATGAAAATGTAAACTTTATTACTGGTAAAAGCTGGATTGGAGGACAGGGTGTGTCTCTGTGAGCTTACCCTTTGGCCCTGAATTAGATGACTTACCAGTGCACAGCTAGACTATTGGAAGTTGCCTTAAGGAGGCTGGCTTCAATAGAGGGGATGCCCCGCGGGGCTGAGCTGAGGTCGGCCTGTTGGATTTCTTGTCCCTAATTCATCACACTTGTCACTGCCTCCCTTGGAAATGAGTGAGCTGTGGGGAGAAAGCCCAAGAGTGTCAACTCAGTGAGGTCCCTGAGGAAACAAGAAGCAAGGGAATGGAGGTTTTCCCCTAACAATGGGCAAAAGGAGAGGAATCTGAGACCCTCCTTTCAGAGAAGCTGTAGGGAGGGGGAGAGATTCTGTAAGAAAAACAATCTCATATGAAGATCACTGAGCAGAGCTGCCAAAAGGGGAGGTACCCCAATACATATGGTATGGAGGTTAAGAAGCAGCCTGAGTGCGGAGAGAACCATCAGGAAAGGAATTCTCTGGAAGGAGTGAATCTCAACTACTAGGTTATGAAGAGATGTGATAGAGACCGACAGCAAAACCTCGAATCAGGCATATAGTGTAGATCTTCCAAACCTTCCCTTAACTCTAATTCCTGGGTAACCAAGGATTCTCTAAGAATGGCTTTAAAAAATCTTGACTGGGGCTTCCCTGGTGGAGCAGTGGTTGAGAGTCCGCCTGCCGATGCAGGGGACACCGGTTCGTGCCCCGGTCCGGGAAGATCCCACATGCCGCGGAGCGGCTAGGCCCGTGAGCCATGGCCGCTGAGCCTGCGCATCCGGGGCCTGTGCTCTGCAACGGGAGAGGCCACAGCAGTGGGAGGCCCACGTACCGCAAAAAAATAAAATAAAAAAATCTTGACTGCTGGCATTTCCGCTGACATAGTCTTCTGCCACTTTTGATTTTACCCAGCAAGCAGAAGAGGAAAACGAGCTGAGGAAAAAGCAGGAACAAGCGCTGATGGAGAAACTCCTGGAGCAGGAAGCTCTGCTGGAGCAGCAGGACCCAAAGGTGAGGTGTGCCAGGCTCCTGAGATGGAGCCATCAAGAGGCCAGAAAGCCAGATTTGCACAGGATGCCTTCTGCTTCCTTCTAGGCCTTGGAAACTTGGCAGATGGACACTTGTTCATTCATTATTTTGTTCAGCAGTCACTGGAATGGGGCTAAGAGCATGTTTGTGTGGCATTTCCAAGTTTATCGAGATCGGGAATTTAAATCTCAGTTGGATACACAGAGAGGCCATCCCGGGTAACTTGATGATTGGACGGCTTAGTGTCCTGGGACAGGAAGGCTTCATGGGGTCGCCATTGATGCTGGGAGGGCTTCTCTGGGAATGGGAGGGAGCATTCTATGGAGGGAAACAACATAGGTGAAGACCACGAAGGCAGGCAGGTCGAAGAATTCTTCCTCATGATCCTCTGGACCAGAGGTTAACACGTCACTGGTTATGACTAGCTGCCTCTTGTTGCCATAGTGTCGAGCCTTCCCATTGCTGCCAGTTTTGTGCGTTCTTTAGTGCAAAAGTTTTTCTTCCTAGAAGCTCTCTGAGTTTTCCTCTGCTGAGCAGAATGTTTGGGATGGTGCTGTCTGTGTTTCGGACTGAGGCTGCTTGTTAGTAACAAAATGCTCAGACACATTTTGGATTTTCTCAAACCTCCAGTGGGTGCTGGTCCCACTAATCTCTGCCATTCTTTTTTCTTCTCAGTCTCCTTCCCACAAATCAAAGAGGCAGCAGCAAGAATTAATTGCGGAATTAAGAAGGCGACAAGTTAAAGATAATAGACACGTATATGAAGGAAAAGACGGTGCCATTGAAGATATTATCACAGGTAAAGGCTGTTTTCTCATTGTGACCCATGGAGACCCCACTGGCCTCACCGTTACTGGGCCATTTACAGATTATGATACCGATTTTGTCCAGGGTTTACAAGTTCTTCAGTTGATTTTATTCAGATCCAGAACTACAGAGAAACTCCATGCTAGTATGTGAAGTATATTTATAGTAGCCTGTATACTGCCTGTCAAAGAACCCCAACACTCTCTGAAAACATCTCTGTTTCTCAATATCATTGGAACCCTGTAGATTTCCCCAGGGCTCCTTTTTCTAATGATGTTCTTAGATTTGTCACCACGCTCCATTTTCTCCCTCATGACCACTCCTACCCACCTGTCTGATTTAATTACTATGGACAGGACCCATACTGTACTAAGCACAGTCAACACATGTTTTTCCAACATGCTCTTTAAAAAGCCTTTTTACGCACTCAAAGTAAGTGAAGATATTAGGAAATCAGGAGCTGGTGTTTTCATGCAGATAGACCAACAGGCCAGAAGCCCAGGGTTGGGGGATGGTCATTCTCTCAGCTAGGAATGGTGCCTAACCCAGATTGGTCCTTGTCTGATTAAGTTGTAGCCTAATGCTTTCTGCTCGAACCAGTTCTTCCGAGTTTCTGCATTCCCTCTTAAAGATCAGGGCAATAATTTGGGGCGGTGGCTACAAGTGACTTTCCTTTCATGTTTGTTGCATAGGAATACTGTTTATCAGCTTCCAAGATACTTAAAACTTCTCTTGTAGGAAATGTTACGCAAAAGCATAGAGATTAGTATGATGAATTCCCATGTACCCTTCACCCATGAATAGTTTTCAACTCATGGCCAATCTTGTTACACATCTGCTTCTAACTACTCCCCACCCCCTAACCTCTGGAATTATTTTGAAGCAAATCCAAGACATACAATTTCACCTGGAAATATTTCCATATATATTTTCAAAAGATAAGGACTCTTTAATAAAGCAAACAAGCATACCTATAAGACCATTATCACACACCTCCAAAACTAAGAGTTCCTTAATATCAAATAGCTAGTCATTATTCACATTTCCTCAATTGTCCTAATTTTTTTAAAAATAGAACTCTTAGCCTTTTGACTTCTCATTTCTTGTTAATAGCTTAGTCAGCATTGGAAATAGGGATCCCAAACTGCCCAAATCAGATTTCTTTCATCAGCTCAGACCCAAGGAAATAAAATACGTGAATAAATCACTAAAAAGGAAGTCAATCAAGAGTTCCTTGCCCAGAGTAAACCAGTGTAAGCAGTGGGATAGGTCTCTACATAGGGTGCACACGTGTTCTGTACATTTGTGCCTGCCCGTATCTGTGTTCACCCTGCAGTGGCTTGCAGATGGCTCCCAGTTAAAGCTTCCTTGTTTAGCCTCTCTCCTTGCCTCTCCCACATTGAGGGAGCAGCTCTGCTATGATCAAGAGCAGGAACAGATCTCCTTGGGTAGCACCGTTTAGCCTCAGGGCCACAGTAAGATTGACTTGTAGGTAGAGAAGCATCCAGCCATGGCACATTAAGAACTTAGAGTGCCATATTCATCAGTCTGTTCTCCAGCTTAGTGACACCTGGCTTGTGAAATGTACAGTTTCTATGTGTCTGACCTGATACGCCATAGGAGGTAAATGAATATCTGTCTATGGAGATTTTTTTTTTCCTCCTTGGACTATTTTCCATGTTCTACCCCAGACTGAGTAAAGACTGAGTAGCTCTTCTAGGCTTTATGAGCTCACTTGGGTATATATTGCCTTACACCCTTCCTGCTCACCTCTGCCACCCTTACCCCAGGTATGATTAACAAAGCACTAACCGTGTACTAATGCAGTAGACCTTGGCTTCTTACTCTCTTCTGTTTGTCTTGTTTGGCTGTCATTTTCGATGCAGTGCTGAAGACTGTGCCCTTTACTGCTCGCACCGCCAAGCGTGGCTCTCGATTTTTCTGCGAACCTGTTCTCACTGAGGAATACCATTACTAAACTATTACTCTTTCTCACCTGATGCTCTTAAAAGGTTGCTACAGATTTTCTGACCCCTAATGACCCTCTGTTTGTGTGTCAGGGCCACCCAACCATCCTAGCATGGAATTGCCATCTCCTTCATGTTGTATTTTATGTTGTCTTCACACTGCATGGTTTTGCATTTCAGTCATAACTGCTTACTCACTAGCATTTTCAATACATGTATGAATCCACATGGCTGTGATGGTGTGTGTGAGTTGAATTAATACAATTACTTATAGAAATTTTCAGAAAACGATGAATAGAACACTTCTTTGAGAGTCAGGATTGGGACCAGCTAGGTTGCTTTTAAGATTTTGGGGCTAATATCTTTGAACACAAAATGACAGTCATTAATAACAGTAATTACTATACCTAACATTTATTGAGCACTTAGTGTGTTCGAATAGATTTACAGATATTAAACCAGCCTTTTTGTACTCAGCATGCTTTGATAGTAAAATGAGCTGCTATACAAACTCTCAGGAATACAAGGTGCTCTAAAGTTGCAAAATGGTTTACAGAAGGAGCTGTGAACTACACACAGCTTTAAATTGGGTCTCTCTTAACTGTCTTATGTAGTCTGTAGCCATCATCCACAGTGTGGTGGAGCTCGTACAAGCTAAACTCAGGGAGCTCTTTTGACCTAGAAGCCTGTATAAGCTGATATAGGCAATCTATAGCTTTATACTCACCTCTTTTGCTGAGTGTCATGCCCAAATTTCAGCTGTCAACAATTCCATGTTGGAGCAAGGCTGCAAAGCAAGAAATGAGAACAAAGGCTTAGGAGCTCCCACTGTCTTATTCATGCTTCTTCACTGGTGGCTCTGTTCCATGTCAAACCCCAAGCATTTCTTCTGTGATGAGATCATATCTGGATCTGCTTCTTTGGTCAAGATGGGGGTATCAGAAATAATAACTTTCCCAAGAAGTAACTGCCTGGGCTTAGTTCTTGATGGTTAAATAAGGAACAAACTTCTCTGTACTGCCCAGTTGATTAGAATAGCAACAAGGGAAGCACACACTCTAACTGGAGTATGTGAAACAGCCATTGTTTGACTCCCATGCTGAGATTGACATGGAACTGGTTACATGTTTATTTTGTGGCGTTAACTCTTCTATGAATTGCACTCTTATGTATGTTCCTCTGTCTCTGAAGATATCAAAGGATGTGGTGTGTTGTTGCCTGTTCTATAGTGTACTTATCCCACCAGTACTTATTAACAAGGCTAGAAACTGTCATCTACTTGGCTACTGTTTATTGTCAGTTTTGCTGCTGAACTATTGTTCTGGAGCCAAACTTCAAAGCAGCTTGGATCTGGGTGGTCAGAGAGCTGGGTGGGAAGACATGCTCACCCTTCCCTTGTGTTCTCTAACACCTCTTGTAGTATGGCCTCCTGTTTTCTTCTTCTGTTGGCTAACATGCCCGGGAATGTTATTCACTAAGTTGAATTGCTTTCCATTTTCATCCCATTTTTACTTAACCATCATTTTGTGTTTTTGTTTTTTTCTGTTTAGCTTTAAAGAAGAATAATATCACTAAATTTCCAAATGTTCACTCGAGGGTAAGGATTTCTTCTAGCACACCGGTGGTGGAGGATACACAGAGCTGGCAAGCATCACTTTTTACTTAGCTTCCTCCTCTCTCTGTATGCAGATCAATGATTTCAATCTATGGCTGAGGGTAATACTGGTGAGAATCTGACCAGAGAGAAGTCTTTGTACCTCACATTCCAATGATGTGAGGCTGAGCCTCTCTCGGACTTTTTGGTCTGCTTCCATGTTCTCAAGTGTGATGGCTTGGGCACGGGTATTTGCTGATGATTATACTTGCTTTGGGTGCTAGGCTGTCCTTCCCTTTACCCCTTCTTGGCCTTCAAGTTATTCAGTTAACCCCATTTTGATCTGAAGAAATTGAGAGTAAGTCCTGGCCAGGGAATGTGATCTGTAGTCTTTGAAGAAGGATTAGGGTTCTTAGAACTATTTGCTCAGAGGACTCAGGAACCACAGCACTGCAGGTCCCTGCATATCCCTAGCCAGAAATGGAATTCTGACCTCCATTTACCACTCTGGGCAAGGAAGCAAAGGCTCGAGAGGATTAGGGCATGCAAAACTATTCCTGGCTTGAATTTAGGAGTAGGGCAGAGTCACAGATTCCAATGAGTCAGGAGCTGGTGGGGACTGTGCCTAACTGAGCACTCATTCAGCTCTGGCTTGTTTTGCCATGTTAGAATTTGGGCCCAGTATTGCAAGATGCTCCAGTTTTCCAAGAGAAGCCAGAAACCTTGGCTTTTATGTTAATCACCAATTTAAATAGCAGGAAACCATATTTAAAAATTTAAGTCGGGGGCCAAACATTCTGTGGACCAGGTATGGCCCATCCATTTTCAATCTGAGTAGGTGAAGGGATTAAAAAGATTAAATCTGTTTTGTTATTTGTGTTTCCCTTTCTAAAGGTAAGACTGTTTCTAAACAGAGATCAACAATACTAAGTTAATGAAAGAGAAATACAACTAATTAAACAGAACAAGGGGAAAAAGTATGAAGCCTGCTTTATTTTTCTTTTCACCATGTCCTGACTCCATTAAATGGAGGCTACCTGCTGGCTAGGCTACCTGCCTTATTCATCAAGAAAGCATGCTTTCACACTAAGAGTGCTTACATATACTAAAATTCATCCTGTTCATCTCACTTCATCCCTCTAGAACAATGCCTGCTTGAACTGATGTTCAGTGGTTGATTCATTCATTCAACAAGGCATTTTGTGTTGTCGTCAGTTAGGCATCCTGCTGTTCATTGGCTGTACAAATTGGAGAATCCGGAGGGCCCATACCACCTTGCCCTTCTAATGAAAAACAAAAAATCTTGGGTGGCAGCAAAGAATGTTCAGGAATGGAGTGTTATTTTGATCTAGTGATTACTTTTATTCAGTGGTTGAGTATTATGTTTCTAATTTGCAAAATAAAAATCTGACTTCAGCTAATTTTAATGGAATAAAAATAATAGAAGCTGTGTCTGCAAACTAAGCATAAGTTCCTTCCTTGATAAAAATTTCAGATAAGACAGGACAGGGCAGTCTGTTTTATTAGTTTTGCAGTTTAAAATTCATTGCAGTTGTTGTTGGTATTCAGGTTTCTGGAAAGAAAAATAACTACTAAGCAATTAGCTATTTCCAATGGAAGAAACATTTCAAAATAAGACTTCTTCAGTTAGACTCTCTGGCCAGTGACAGAAGCAGTCTCTCATATAGTTTTCTAAAAGAGCCCAGAATCACACCAGTATTACATGCTGTTTTGTTTGACTGTAAATATTGAGGGCAAAGTACATGTTTTTGGCTCAGATTCTCAATGAGTTTGAAGGGCCCATTAGCTGACTCTTCTACACAAGCTGCTTTGATTGGCTGCCAGCTGGCCTTTGTCTTGCTTAGAAACATGATATTAAAGGTTGCACTTCTTATTGGTGCTCTCCTCTTCACAGATCTTAGAAACCAACCATACAGACGAGCCGATGCGGTGAGGAGAAGTGTCAGGCGGCGCTTTGATGATCAGAACTTGCGTTCTGTTAACGGTGCCGAAATAACCATGTGAACCTGAGACCTGCCTGTATGAATAGAGGGTGTGTGTGAATGAAACTGACCATGTGAACTTTATGTGCTATCATTTAACTGCAGCCTTGAACATAGATGAAAATATCCTAAGGGCTCAGATTTAGCAAACACATAGGAATTTTAAAATGATGGGCTCTCCTTTCAACCTTTGTTAACAAGTGCCTAAAAGTGGAAGTACCTGCTCAGATTAATCAAAGCAATAGGATTTGATTTGATTAGGTATCTTTTTACACCAGTGTGTTATTCAATTTTTAACCAAAATGTAAAATTCATATTACATTCATTACCTGCCATTGTTGATTGTCCCATGATGGCCCACCCTGGTTTCCTGATAAGTTGTAAATAACATGGATGCATCTACTGTGGGCTTCCTTTGCTGAGCTGTCTTTTAAGGAGTTAATTTTGTGTTTCAGCCATACCCATCAACTTGGTATTTTTAAGGGCTTGCAACGTGGAAGAAGGAAAAAGTCACACGATAAACTCCTTCTGTCCATAACCAAGCCCCAGCAAAGTACAAACATGATGTAATTGCAGTGGCACAGAATCAGTCAACTCTTGTTTCACATTCTGCTTCTGTGCTGGGGTACGATGCCCTATGAGAGACATTCATTGGTATGAATGCGACGATATGATGGCACACAGATGTTGTATAAGACTTTATTTGCAGTACTGTGTTCTTCAGCTAGAGGCAGCTTTTAAAAGATAATGCAAATGTTTATTAATTAGCACTAAAATTAACATCTCAGTAATCAGTATTAGGATTTCTGAGGACCATTTTGGGTCAATCCTGAGAATAGAAATCAGTGCCTTGCTAGCTAGGGAGAGGTTCACTAGCTCTATCAACAAGCATTTAAGATTACTTCTGCTAGCAGAGTAGTGTTAGAATCCTGGCCTTATTATCCTGACAATCGGCAGGGTTTCCCACCCCCCTTCTTTTTGTAGACTGGAGAAGATATATTTGGCATCATATATATATCAAAGCTAAAAATTCTTGCATTTCCAAGATTACTTTATGGGGAATTGCAATTAAATTTCTGAAATACATCAGTATTAAGTGATATGTAATGGGACTAAATGGCCAACAAAGCCACTGCTATTTTTCCTTCCTCTCTGGCAGGGCACTTGATCCATTCCAAAGTAAAAAACTGGACTGAAGCTAATTTGTACTTTTCATAATATACATTCTGCTTCTGGCTTACCTTTTGGTACATGACATCAATATATTAATTGTAAAGTTTATTGTATAGTATTTAACCACTGAATTTCTTATTTTGTTGTGCTTATGTGAACTCTGGTGAAGGTCCCATTTCCCATGGATAATGTGTAGTTATATATCTTTTTAAATGTACAGATATTTTGCTATAATAAGATTGGTGCAGTTTTTTATGGTTTTTACACTTCTCTTTAATTCCCACCTAAGCCTCTGGGTAATATTGTAAATATTGTTTAAAAATGCATCAGCCTATGCTATACAATCTGAATGTTATTTTAACTTATAGGGTTTTCTTTTTTAATATATATTTAACTACAAGGACAGTTTAGGGATCAGTTATTACATTTCACTTTAGCATATCTATTTACAGAAAGATTACTTTAAACTGATACCTGCTAGCACATTTTTATAATGTGTACGTACAATCTGAATGTTATTTTAACTTATAGGTTTTGTTTTTAATATATATTTAACTACAAGGACAGTTTAGGGATCAGTTACTACATTTTCACTTTAGCATATTTACAGAAAGGTTACTTTAAACTGCCACCTGCTAGCACATTTTCATAATGTGTACGTTAAAAAAGAACATGCCAAGATTTTGTCTGACTCAACATTCATTTTGATGAAAAAAGCAATTTGACCATAAGATATAACACAAATAGGTGGTCCTTCACCACAAAGCAGCTAATTTCCAAAGCTCAATACTGATGAACATGTTAAAATAATTGCCTATTTATTAATCTACAAATAGACAATAATGTTGGCATGCTCTTTTGTTTGTCTGTTAATGGGCCTGCTTCTTAGCAATATTAGAAATGTTTTATAAAAGCAGTTCATGTTACTTTTCTGGTCTTTTCATGGCATATGAGCAAATAAACTATTTACACTACTATCCTGTAATATGCTGCAGTCTTTCAATGTTATATTTTAGGGGGTTTTATGTACACTCTTATCTTCTAGAAACAAACAGGTATGTCTTGCTGCTTGAATTCATAATCTAAACATACTTGGTAAATTTTAAGAAAAACCCCTCCCTCTACAAACTCTGGATCACTTGCTGTATGGAACATAGGAACCAAACAGATTTTATTTGATAGTATTGAGTATTTTAGTGTTGAGATTTAGTATCTCCAAAATCCTAGTTATGAATTTATTACTTCCAGAGAAATAGCACTCTTTTTTGGTGAGATATTGCATCTCTCCACATTTGTTGTAATGAGGATGTTTCATATACAGAGGCTACACGTGGACTGCACAGAAGTACCAAGCATCTGACCACATTGGCTGGCAAGGTAAATACAAGCCGTGTGATCCACTGCACACACATACTGGTATTTGTAATAACTCCAAGTTATCAGAAGAGTTTAGTATATTCTTCTTAGTGTATTCATTTAGTATTTTTTTAGGGAAGCAAAGAAATTTGTAATTTAGGACTGTCCAACTGGTTAAAAACAACTTATTTAGAGGAGCGTAAATCAGTCTTTTAAGGAATTATTGTTGCATTAGGTCTTTGTTCCCAATTCGGTGCTCTTTCCACTGCACCACAGTTATACAATGTACAGGCATACCTTGTTTTATGGCGTTCGCAGATAATTTTTTTTAAAAAATAAATTGACGGTTTGTGGCAACCCTGTGTTATCAGATGATGGTTAGCATTTTTAAGCAATAAAGTATTCCTTAAGGCATGTAATTGTTTTTTAGACATAATGCTATTGTACATGTAATAGACTATAGACTACAGTACAGTGTAAACATAACTTTTATGCACAAGAAAACCAAATATTTTGAGTGATTCGCTTTATTGTGATATCCCCAAGGTAGACTTATAGTTGAAGCTTTATTTTATAAGAAGGGAAAAAAGTTAAATTCTGCAGTTAGTAAGACTGCAAAAATTGTTTTTGTACCAGAAGTGCCTCATGGTAAAGGAAGTAAGATCTTTAATATGCTACAAATTCAGAATGTTTCAAACCCAAACTATAGAAAGGTCAAACGAAGTGGATATGGTTGGGTTTGGACTTTTATCAGTAGACCACCCGTTGTTTTTTTTTTTTTTTGGGGTTGCGTCGTGTGGCTCGTGGGATCTTAGTTCCCCCACCAGGGATTGTTTTATGAACCCAGGCCCGCTGCAGTGAAAAGCATGGAGTCCTAACCACTGGGCAGCCAGGGAATTCCCAGCACCCATTTTAAAAGATATTTCCTAATGACTCAGAGTGAAGCCCATTTGTTTCCCCTCTCCCAATCTTTGTGACTAAAAATATAAATCTTAACCCACTAAAAGTCACTGCAATGACACCGCAATGAATGTCCGGTGACCCTGCTGACTCAGCAGTGCTCAGTAGATGACGGAACTTGATATCCATCACTGACTTCGTTGGTTCAATGTATTGGATTTTGTAGAATTACCTAATTTTACACTGTAATACTTTCATAATATTAGCTTTATAATTCACATCTATTAATTTTAAATTCGATAATGAAATTCTTAGCCCTAATATAGTTGTTTTTATCAGAAATGTGTGCACAGGTGAATATACTATCAGCCCATTTCATACCAAAGGATTAATCTTCCATTTTTTCTAAAACTAATACCCCATCTATTTCTAAGAAAAAACTTGAAGAAACAAATGTGTGAACGAAGGTTGACAAACTTTTTTTTGATCTTTTTATAGAGAAAAGCAAATATTACACTGAGAAAACAGAATGTGGGCATCTATCATCTTACAGCACAGAACTGCTGCATATGACAGTGCTTAAAGGAAAAAGCTGACACAAATCCAACTTAGTAAGAGATGCCATTTTTTCTAATAAATTATATTTATTTACAAAAGGTCTACTTTTATGTAATTGATGTTCTTTACATCAGAACAATATATGAACATAAGAGAAAATCTGGTAATTACAAACACAAAGTAGAAACCTTGTTCCCCCTATTACTCACCTTTCAGAACAAGTCTTCAGTTTAGTTGCAGAGGTAGGCAAGAGATCAACACCTACCAAAAAAGTTTGCAGGCAGGACAAAAAAAAAAAAAGATATTTCTAAATATCACATTTAGATACCCCCAAAGAACAGCATAAAAGAAGGGCATCAAGAAATGGGTTAGTTTGAATCTGATGTGAGATTAGGCAGCCACTTTCATAGTCTGAATGAAAACTGGAGCGGGGTTAGCCAGTTCCCGTGAAATGCAAACATCAACCTTAAACCTAGGACAAATTACCATCAAATTAATAGTCAATTACCAGTCACTAACAATGAGATGGCCTTGAACGAGATCATATTGAATCATAAGAGCAGTTTTTATATAGCAAGTTCAAAAAGCACAGAAAATCTGCAGTTAAGGAACTTAAGCCAGGTAGAGAGAAACCAAGAACGTCTGGAGGGCTAGGGTGGAGTGTGTGGGTAACTGAAGCAAAATCTGCTCACTTCTCCCCTCACCTGTAAGTTAGCTCCAAGAACACTGAAGTGCATGCCCTGTCACCATTATTCACCCCTTTGTCAAAAATAGCCTGAGGGGCTTCCCTGGTGGCGCAGTGGTTGCGCGTCCGCCTGCCGATGCAGGGGAACCGGGTTCGCGCCCCGGTCTGGGAAGATCCCACATGCCGTGGAGCGGCTGGGCCCGTGAGCCATGGCCGCTGGGCCTGCGCGTCCGGAGCCTGTGCTCCGCAACGGGAGAGGCCACAGCAGAGGGAGGCCCGCGTACCGCAAAAAAAAAAAAAAAAAAAAAAAAATAGCCTGAAATGATTAGTTCTCAGAACGTAAATAGGAATTTTGTTTTTTTGTCCATTAGGGCCTTTAGATCAACTCTTATCTAGCTAAATGTTAGCTCCTCAAAAGTTATTACTTTTAAACTACTACTATGTAATAGTATGAATATGATATGAAAGAAGGTATGTTTCAAATCATCACAAGGGATTGCCTTTCCTACTCAAAAACCACGTGAAAGTTTTATGTTTTCACATAACAAGCTTTTGGACATTTCTGAAGTAACAGTTAAGATTGAGGTACTGTCACTAGAACTTATCTTCAGTGTACTTCAATTAGTTTGGGGTTTAGTATGGTTTATTGCAATGATGCTTTTTCAAGCCCTTTAACAGATGACGAGTACCATGGATGCTGGAGGAGTACATCTGTCAACTAAGATTTTACATTCACTCAGTAAATGCCTACTATGTATGTACCAGGCACTGTTCTAACTCACAGGATAAAACAGGGAGTGAAACAGAAATCCCTGCCCCCAAGGAATCTGACCATCATTTACATCAAAACAATTGAAAAACTTAAGAGCAAGGTAAGAAATTAATAAGGAAGGTAAGAATTATTAGACTGCTATATGCCATTACTAGAACCATAGCGTAAGATTTAGAACACAGTTCAATGAAAATTACTCATGACGTTATTTTGCTTTTCCTTTATGTAAAATGAGTCCTAGAAAATGTAAAAGAAAATTCTACCTAGTATTGAGAGAAATCCCCAAGGGAAGAGAAAAAGTCTGACTTAGGGTATAAGGAATTAACGTGCTTTGCCTCATTCTGCTTTCAGAAATGCTTCTTTAGTTCTTTGGCTTTGTAATTTACATTTAAATTACATAATATACTTATAAATACCCTATAAACGCTTAAAAAAAGCATTCATTACTCTTTCCTGGGTACTCTTTGATTAGAAACAGCTCTCCCTTAAATAGTATCCAAGTTTTTTTGTTTTTTGTTTTTTTTAGTATCCAAGTTTTAAATGACAATCCTTATATAAAGAAGTTACCCCTTTCTGGATGCAAAAATAAAAGTGGCTGCCTAGTCAGCACTCAGTTGACCATTAACATGCGAAGAAAACCAGGATCATCTAGGCAAATGCTTCTTAACACAAGATGCAGGCCCTTTGGTAACTGAATGAAAACTATGGACCATCCTTCCAGAAAAATGTACACAGATATTTCAAGAAGTTTTACAGTCTTAACACTGAATTAAGACTGCTTTACTCTAGGCCAATCCCTTTCATTTTATAGCTGTATAATATGGGGCCCAATTAGGAAAAATTAAAAGATGAAATAGCTGTGATACTTTGATCATTTTCAAATTTACTGGGCATGAAAAGTATTACTCCCAAGGCATAAAAAGTGTTTTTATTGTTGAAAACCATGAATAATCTCTATGCTGAAGCTCCTTTGGATAATGATAATGAAATGCCGTCACTGTGTTAAAAAAAAAATGTTGGGACCATTGCTTTTATTTAGAAGTACTACGTTGTTTAAATACAGTTGGGAAAGGTGCAAAGAATTCTTTATACTTCATTAATTTTCATAGAAATTCAATTTTCCCACATAGGAATTATGTACTGGGAAGAATAAAAACATCAAATAATAAGGGTTCTGGATTTTGACTATTAGCATGATATTATTAAATGTATTAGTGAATTTAATCCAAGAGTTCATTAACATTAATGATTGATAGTGAGGGAAGATAAGCCCTTAACATTTACCTGAAAGTCTGAGGCTTAACTGAAAAGCAGAAATTCCCCTTATCTGAATATAAACAATGCTTTCCTGTTTGAAGACATTTTGAACATATCTGTTCAACTCTAACCAATATTCCAAGACATTTCAACTTTTACCAGACTGAAGATTTAGAAACCTAATCAAATGGACTAAAAATATTCACACACAACTGTGTTTTAAAAAAATCTTCCCATTGACTGTACCTTCAGGCCATAGTATCTTTCTGGCAACTAAGTATCATTTGATGGGATCACTAAAGGATTATAGTCACTTCAATTACATGTTTTATAACAAGGATGTTGTATTTTGAGTTACAATTTATCAGTTTTGCTTTTAGGTCAAATAGTTTTCATGGATTAACTATAAGGAAACTTGAATTTGTATTGTCTTGTAGGGATCTGAGGTTGTGATAAGACAGTATCTCTCTAAGAAATAAGAAATCTAATTTGAGGACATGCTAAACCACATCAATAGCTTTTTATTTAAATAGAAAAATCAAAACTTTAAAGTTGTACTTAAAAAAATCATCATTCATGGAAGTAAAAGTTTTACAGATTCTACATTCTCTTGTGAAACATCACTAGTATTTCTGCCAATATCATATGCATATTTTACTCTGACTTCCATGTCAAGTGTCTGACATGATTAGCAATATTAACTATCATTACGAAGGGACCTCTGAAAATTAAGTCTAGGCAACGTCCCTGTTGCCAAAGTAGTCGTATGTTTTGGTTCTAATATACAATAGGAGACTAACCTCAAGCAAGCAATTGGTTACTTCACATTTTCTAAAGATAGATAGTCATTCTCACTTTCTACAAAGTCATGTCATATTTCACAGCAGAAAAATGACTTGGCAGCGAGAAAGGTTCAGGACCCCCGCCCCGCCCCCACCCCCCACCAACCTGCCTTGAGCCTTTCAATAGTGGATGCTAGATTTAATTGAAACAAAGGGGGCAGGGATGGAAAAAGAGTCATCCTGGTCAGTCCCACTTTCAAATTAGGATGGTGAAAGAAAGAAAAATAAAATAAACTTTTTGTTCTTCTGAATCCCAACCTGAAACAGGATTGCCCAAAGTGTCCAAAATAAAAAAATACCTAAGATAATACCAAAGATTATGTGCTATAATTTACTTATTTACTTAAAAAAATCTCCTGCACTGAAGGAAAATAGTATAAATTACATTACCAACCTTCAAAAGTTAGCATGTAAAGAGTATTCTAAACTTCAAACCATTGCCTTTCTTAGAGTATTCTGTAGGAAATTCATAGATCAAAAACAAATACAGGGGTCTCAAATGCACTGATTTATAATATTCTTAAATATTAAAGGAAAGTAACTTAGCTATGTGGATTAGCTAAAGCAAAATTTCAGGGATTTTAGTATCGTAACCCTTAAAGGATCATACAATTTTTTAGAGCTGAGCAGTTTAAGTAGAAATAAATACTAGTACACACTAGAAGAGAAGATTTAATAATTGATAAAAATGTACAAAAATATTCAAATCAGAAATGCTTTAGAATGTGTACCACGAAGTCAGTACTTCTCAGTGAGGAGGGAAGGTAAAAGACTTCCTCAATGAAAAAAAGCAAGAGAAAGATCGGATTAAAAAAAAAAAACTGTTAAAGAAATCGTTTAAGTCAACATTGATTTGTTTTAGACAAGGATATTGCAACCATCACTTAAAGTTTGGTGGCACATTCTTTAGTAGGTCCTTAAGGCAATATATTTAAGCTAATTTACAATTTGATTTGATGTTAACTTTTTAAACATCACCTCAAAATAATGCCCTCACAACAGCCTTTTTAAAATGTATTTAGATGTTTCATAAAAAATAATGGTGGCTTTATTATAGTAGTGCTCAATAGCACCACTATAGTTAAGGGTCTACCAGGTTTCCATTAAGAACACCTATGTCTCAGTTCACCTTAAAAGATCATATCAGCTTCAACCAGTTGGATAGTGCACAAAAAAGCAGTTTTATCAGTTGCTGGTGCTTTTTTTGTACTACTAGATATCAAAAAATTTTCATTATTATCTTCAAAATCCAACTTCTATAAAGTAAATCAAATCACCTCATGACTTAGACTTTAGAACAAAGTAGAGACACCTGCAGTTATCAGTAAATTGCCACCTTTAATCCATTCTGCAGTGCCCTATGAAAGGGTCACAGAAAGACAGTTATGACTGTATGAAAATATGATTCTTGATACAGAATCAAGTTATTTTCAATTTCCTTTGCTTTTTATAAAGTCCACAATAACAATACTTAAATGCACTTTTTTTTTTCTGTGATATAATTAAAACCCAGTGTTATTTCAATTGAACTTAGAATCCCTGGTCTGAATTAGACTTTAAATCATACTGTAAACATATTTGGTATAATTTATTGATCATCATCCAGTTGCTCCAAAAGGGTCCTTCTACGCTTTTCCAATTCCCCTTCACTCAGTTCACTGCCAGAAGTATCCCAATTACCCTGAAAAGACAACGAATACAATTATATTTGTGTCAGGACTCAAAAGGTTAAGTAGTAATGAACCTTTGAAAAAAGAATCCACATCTAGTGTGGATTCTCTTCCACAAAAACAAATGCATCATAGGGTATGAAGACTGAACTCTTTCCTAAAAGCCTACCAATGGGTTGTTGACTAAGTACTCCTTGGTTACATTAGGGGAGACACTTAACTTGGAATGAGACTTTTATATGGTGTTTACTTTCAGTTTACATTAATATGTAGATCAGGGGAATAGTACGTACCAGTTTTTCTTCCTCTTATACAACTGAGTATGAAACATCTTGTTTCTATTTGATGGAAGCTGGGTGTTCATTTCCTAAGTATTATATTCCTTGCTATTTTTTCCGATTCTAGGTTGTCCTATAAGTGTTTTATATTACAGAAAAGTATTATGCTTTAAGCATACTATTGTGCCCAGGTAAACAAACATTCCAGATTTATGAGGACAATAGTTTGGCTGGAAAAAATTTAAAACAAAAAAACCAAAACAACTGTGAGAAGCAACTTTTCAAAAGTAGATTTTTCACCTATCTTCCTTCCCCCTTCAGGGGTTTCATTTAACCTACTGTGAAGAAGAAACTATTAAGTTGCTAAGTAAGTATAGAGAAAATAATCATTCCTCACCAAGGATGTGCATCAGACTCACCAGTGCAGCTTTAAAAACAAAACAAGAACAAAAAAAACCCTCCACCCTATTCCCACTGAATGAGAATATCCAGAGGGAGACCAGGGCTTATCTACACAATTTAAACTCTCAATTGGTAACTCAGAGGCATTATACTTGCTAAGCCCACAGCATTTGTGGAACGAATGGCAAGGTGAAGAAGGCTTGTGTTACTGTGCTCTGGCATACATACACAAACACACATACAGGGGAAACTGAAGACTAATTATGTAATTTGATAATAAAACATTAGATTTGGCTTATAGTATCCTCCTATCTACTTGCCCTCACCTCTTCCCTCCCAATGATTAAAAGCTGCTGGAAAGCTACCTTTTGAAACTGGATTTAGTTAACAATGACAACTGTGGACATGGTGGAGGGAAAACCTGATTTGAATCTCTTAAAGTTTATATTCTTAAATTAGGTAGACAATGTCCATTGGTATTTCTTTGTGAGAATGTACAAAGCAGAAGAATACATCCTTTCTTAGTGGGTTAAACAACTGTTACAGAATGCCATGTTATTTTTTTAAGGAATATAAAATCTAGGATGCTTAAATTGGGTCATTCATGATCACATACGTTAGAAAACTGTGTGAAAAGTAGCTGACATTTTTGTACTTTGAAAATGCAGAGATGAAAGAATTCTAAATACTTACAGAATCCTTTCCAGTCTTTTTCTTAGGTGATTTGTGTTTTGACTCTGATCTTTGTCTAGTTCTGTCTTTTTCGCTTTCCCGGTCTTTTTCTTTTTTATCCTTCTCCCGTTCAGCATCTGACTCTGGAGAGTCCTGTTTAAATAAAAAACAATGTCAGCATTTTGATAAAGAAACCATTCCATTAGAAAAAAGTCCCTATATAGGTAATATTTAAGAATACCCACATATAACAGAGTATGTATGTGTTCCTAGAGTGGTGGAATCTGAATCGATAACCTCACGGAATTTAAAACATTCCCAAGATTCATGAGATGAAGTTGGTCTTTCCTATGGGAAAGATGACATTCTGATAGGGTAAAATACCACTAAAAGAGCATCACTAAATTAAGTGTGCCTTCATCACTAAGGTTAGGTGTATCTTGATGTGTACCTAAGATTAAGAGCTGAGGGTAGAGGAAAAAGTTTAAACATTTAAACTGACTTAGACTTTAGAACAAAGTAGAGACACCTGCAGTTATCAGTAAATTGCCACCTTTAATCCATTCTGCAGTGCCCTATGAAAGGGTCACAGAAAGACAGTTATGACTGTATGAAAATATGATTCTTGATACAGAATCAAGTTATTTTCAATTTCCTTTGCTTTTTATAAAGTCCACAATAACAATACTTAAATGCACTTTTTTTTTTCTGTGATATAATTAAAACCCAGTGTTATTTCAATTGAACTTAGAATCCCTGGTCTGAATTAGACTTTAAATCATACTGTAAACATATTTGGTATAATTTATTGATCATCATCCAGTTGCTCCAAAAGGGTCCTTCTACGCTTTTCCAATTCCCCTTCACTCAGTTCACTGCCAGAAGTATCCCAATTACCCTGAAAAGACAACGAATACAATTATATTTGTGTCAGGACTCAAAAGGTTAAGTAGTAATGAACCTTTGAAAAAAGAATCCACATCTAGTGTGGATTCTCTTCCACAAAAACAAATGCATCATAGGGTATGAAGACTGAACTCTTTCCTAAAAGCCTACCAATGGGTTGTTGACTAAGTACTCCTTGGTTACATTAGGGGAGACACTTAACTTGGAATGAGACTTTTATATGGTGTTTACTTTCAGTTTACATTAATATGTAGATCAGGGGAATAGTACGTACCAGTTTTTCTTCCTCTTATACAACTGAGTATGAAACATCTTGTTTCTATTTGATGGAAGCTGGGTGTTCATTTCCTAAGTATTATATTCCTTGCTATTTTTTCCGATTCTAGGTTGTCCTATAAGTGTTTTATATTACAGAAAAGTATTATGCTTTAAGCATACTATTGTGCCCAGGTAAACAAACATTCCAGATTTATGAGGACAATAGTTTGGCTGGAAAAAATTTAAAACAAAAAAACCAAAACAACTGTGAGAAGCAACTTTTCAAAAGTAGATTTTTCACCTATCTTCCTTCCCCCTTCAGGGGTTTCATTTAACCTACTGTGAAGAAGAAACTATTAAGTTGCTAAGTAAGTATAGAGAAAATAATCATTCCTCACCAAGGATGTGCATCAGACTCACCAGTGCAGCTTTAAAAACAAAACAAGAACAAAAAAAACCCTCCACCCTATTCCCACTGAATGAGAATATCCAGAGGGAGACCAGGGCTTATCTACACAATTTAAACTCTCAATTGGTAACTCAGAGGCATTATACTTGCTAAGCCCACAGCATTTGTGGAACGAATGGCAAGGTGAAGAAGGCTTGTGTTACTGTGCTCTGGCATACATACACAAACACACATACAGGGGAAACTGAAGACTAATTATGTAATTTGATAATAAAACATTAGATTTGGCTTATAGTATCCTCCTATCTACTTGCCCTCACCTCTTCCCTCCCAATGATTAAAAGCTGCTGGAAAGCTACCTTTTGAAACTGGATTTAGTTAACAATGACAACTGTGGACATGGTGGAGGGAAAACCTGATTTGAATCTCTTAAAGTTTATATTCTTAAATTAGGTAGACAATGTCCATTGGTATTTCTTTGTGAGAATGTACAAAGCAGAAGAATACATCCTTTCTTAGTGGGTTAAACAACTGTTACAGAATGCCATGTTATTTTTTTAAGGAATATAAAATCTAGGATGCTTAAATTGGGTCATTCATGATCACATACGTTAGAAAACTGTGTGAAAAGTAGCTGACATTTTTGTACTTTGAAAATGCAGAGATGAAAGAATTCTAAATACTTACAGAATCCTTTCCAGTCTTTTTCTTAGGTGATTTGTGTTTTGACTCTGATCTTTGTCTAGTTCTGTCTTTTTCGCTTTCCCGGTCTTTTTCTTTTTTATCCTTCTCCCGTTCAGCATCTGACTCTGGAGAGTCCTGTTTAAATAAAAAACAATGTCAGCATTTTGATAAAGAAACCATTCCATTAGAAAAAAGTCCCTATATAGGTAATATTTAAGAATACCCACATATAACAGAGTATGTATGTGTTCCTAGAGTGGTGGAATCTGAATCGATAACCTCACGGAATTTAAAACATTCCCAAGATTCATGAGATGAAGTTGGTCTTTCCTATGGGAAAGATGACATTCTGATAGGGTAAAATACCACTAAAAGAGCATCACTAAATTAAGTGTGCCTTCATCACTAAGGTTAGGTGTATCTTGATGTGTACCTAAGATTAAGAGCTGAGGGTAGAGGAAAAAGTTTAAACATTTAAACTTGTGGTTCTCAACAACAGCTCAATATATATATATATATATATATACAAACACACACCCTTGGGTCTTTCTCTAAGATTACTATAAAAAAACAGAGTGGGAGTCTTAACACTGTTATTTTTTTTCAAAGTTCGCCAAAAGATTTTAATGAAAGATTAAGGTGAACAACAACTATGAAACTCTTGAGTTTAGGTACACACCTAAACTCTGTTGACTGCATCGGACTAGACAAAAATTTCTACTGCCACTGAGAAAGTGAAGGGCAAAAGCCTACATGCAGTGTAAAAATTAAGAGTCTGCTTACAGATTTATGTCTTCTCTTCTTGCTTTTCTTCTTATGTTTTTTTGATTTCTTATAACTTCTCTCTAAGCAGCACAAAAAGAAAAGTGTCAGAATTTGAGGACATCCGAGTGTCAATGATTTTAATCAAGTTAAAAGATATGTTTACCAGATTCAGCACTAGAAGAATGTTCTGAAGCAGAACGAGACTCTGATCGCTGTCTTTTTTTCTTTGAATGGCTGTCATCATCATCTGAATCTGATCCCTACACAATACAAATAATTTCATTCATAATGATGGTAACAAATATTTCTATACACTTATGGTGCCATTTTTAATAAACTTCCTTACTGATCGAGAGCGGGAGCGTTTCCTGTGATGTTTTTTAGATTTCTTAGAGTGTTTCTTATTCTTTGAATGATGATGTTGACATTCATGCTACAGGGGCAAAAGAAAAAAATTTCAGAAGTTCACACTTTAGACAGTAGATCATGGAGAATTTTTAAAAGCTTTACAAATAGGTTCTTAAGAGTAAAACTGCATTCATTTTACATATTTAGGATGTACTCCCCCCCTTGAAATGGTGCAAAGAGTTACTATCACTTAACAAGGAACAGAAGAGAACATTTTAACTATCCCATACCCACTCATTTGAACATGTAAACACAATGTTTAAAAGTATTAATAAAATACTTTTTTTTTTTAGCAATGAGAATGGTGTGGGTACAGTAGGGACAATTGATACCCTCCATAAAGGTTTAATCTGCAGAATAGTTACACTACTTTCAAAAACAACAAAATATAATTATATTCATACATGGCTTTTCTGATGAACGTGGCTCAGCACTGGAATAAAGAACGACCTCAGAATCATCCATAAAGGAGGTTGGCCTCAGAAATTAAATGCAAAATCAGCTCTTTTCACCCAAGGAGCATTCCCTTCCTAGCCAAGCTTAAGATATCCAAAGGCAATCTAACTACACATGAAATCAGAAAAGGAAATGTTGTCTCTGTAGATTTTAACTCTTTCACTAAAATAATTATCAGCCTAGTAGGGAAGGAAAAATGCTGCAGTAAAAACTCCTTGCCCCCAAACATATCTAAGCCTTTGAAAATAAATTCTGCTTCAGTTTACAAGTAAGTGGAAACAAAATCTGGTTCAGGGACTCTCTCTCTCTCTCTCTCGATTGACTGTTCCCTGACCAAGGATTAAAGTGGCACCCACTGATTGACTGTTCCCTGACCAAGGATCAAACTGGCACCCCCTGCAATGGAAGCGCAGAGCCTTAACCATTGGACCGCCAGGGCAGTCCTCATTCTTTCTTTTTTTATGTCACTGAATGTTAACTCTTCTTCCTTTTCTACTTCAAGGCCCACATTATTGGGGTCCAAATCCTATTCTGATATGTTCAGCTCTTCCCTATGCTGCCATCATTTGCTCCATTTATGACCTCACCACTAATACCCCCCAGCACAGATCATGAAAGAATCTTACTGGAGATTCCTGAATTGGGGGAAAATGTTAAGACACAACCTAGAGCAGAGCTTCTCAAAATTAAATGTACATTCTAGTGCTCGAGAATCTTGTTAAAATGGTAATTCTGATACAGGATTTAGCCGATGGGGCCTGAGGTTCTGTATTTCTAACAAGTTTCCAGGTAATACAGATGCTGCTGGTCTGAAACACACTTTGAGTAGAAAAGATCTATAGGCCAACAGCACTAGATCTAGAGGCAGCTGGGAAACAATATATGGTACATGTGGGACATGTTAACAGAGCAAACTGTTGTCAATAATGATATTCATCAAGAACAATAAATCCAATGCAACAGTCAACAGTCAACTAAGTGACCTGCTATGCCCAATGACCATGGGCAGCACTATAATATTAAGTATGTGCTAACGTCGGCTTGCTGTAAAGCTCTGGTTTGTCTATAACTGATAGCACAGCATATTTGTTAAAAGCATTGGCCCTGGAATCAAAAGCCTATGTTGGAATCCCTTCCATGCAAATTACTTTTTCTCTTTGCCTCAGTTTGCTCATCTGTAACTTCATAGGGTTGTTATGAGGATTAAGCTCATATATGTAATATCTGTAAAACAATTACAACAGTGCCTGGCCCATACAGGCAGCAAATAATACTATTCAAAAATTATTGGTCAGTTTAGCATATTTACTATCTACAAGTGCCCATATGAAATCTTCATCAAAATACCCTTAATTCAGCTAGTGGAATAACTTGCAATTTTATCATTACTTATTATTTTAACAAAAACTTACTACCTTATTCCATTATTTTTCAGAACATCTTTGAGCTTCCAACACATCTAATGTAGTATAATATTTGAAACAGCTTAAAAGCTGTTTTCTGTTTTATAAGATTCTAATTTCTTTTTAGGTTTACTAAGTCACCCCATTTGACTGCTAAATTGATGAATTTCTGTAACACTGTATAAGTATGAAACAAATATGAAAAGTGTCCACTAAACAGATCTTAAAATTCCCATGCAAGCTTAGTTTGTTTCACTTAAAAGCAGTTTCTATAGAATAAACCATTCCCTAATCATCCCAGGTAATAAGTACATTTGTATAAAATTACTTAAAAGTGTAATTTAAGAAACATACTTTGATCATTCTAAATTCTTCAATTTTTAAAAAATTTTTATATATTTTGTAATATTTCAGCCACTTATGATAAAACTAAAGTTACCTCAAGCACATGCATAAAATCTTTAAATATTCGTTTTCTTTCAGACTCTAGAGTTATATCCTCAAATGCTGGCTCTTTTACAAATCTCTCCCGGATCTGAAAAATTCAGATATGGAATAAATATATGAATACTGAGAAGAGTATACCAATATGACTAAAAGGAATCATAGCAGCAAGTGAAAACTGTGACAGCCCAGCCCCCTCAAAGTGTTTATTTCCTTTCCTCTAGTTATCTCTTTGGCTATGAGAAAGAAATTAAAAATTTTTATCTTCAATTGTAAAGGAAAAAATTTACAAGTATACATACATCTTCCCAGACAGCATCCAATTCTATTGGAGGAGTAGCTTGTTTCAACATACTCTTAAATGCAGATTCTTTCCGTTTCATCTTCCGAGCCTCCTCTTTTTCTCTTTCGCGTTCACGGGCTTCTGCCTTTTCTAGTAACTTTTGAAAACATATTTAATCAGTTATAATAGTATAATATAATCTGTGTTAACTGAAATAGTTCATTATAATTTAAGTATTCTCCTATCATCTATAAGTTAGAGAGTCAATTATTTTTAGGAAAGGAAGCTTACCATCAGCCATCATCTAAGTACATTATATTCTGTTACCTTACCCTGGAAGAGTGTCCACTACTCTGTAAAATACTACTCCTATTCCCTTATTTCAATAGCTTACATACAACTTAAGTATTTTTGGCCAAATATATTAAAAACTATACTACTAATCTAGTGGTTCATAACAGTAAAGATGATAACTTACACTATTGAAAGCCAACTTAATATTTCCTGCATCTAATGTGGTTGATCTTTTAGTTGAACTGATTATTGCCACAAAGTCTTCAAAAGTAGTATTTACTTCAACTACAAATCCTTTATCCTAAAAAACAGAAATCTTGTTAATATTAATAACACTAATCAAAGGAACACAGTATCACTTTAAAATATATGGCACGGATTAACAGTTAATAGCAAGTATACTAGTTAATAATAGCAAGTATACACTATTTACCTTTAGAATGTCTTTTATTATCTTCTTCTCATCATGGTAACGTGCTTTAAGATCCTCAACATAAAACTTGAAAAGGTCAAGTGCAGTTGATCCTAATGAAAAAACTAAAGAAGTCAAAAGCTAGCTCTAATCAAAGAGCTGCAATTACTTTTTTGTTTATAAAACAAAAGAAAGCACCCCGCATGCCCCAACACAACCATCTTTCCCTCTGGCCCATTCCAACTATCATAACTACAAATTAGGAAAGAGAAGAATCTCACCCGGCTGACCAAGCATATTAGTGAATCTAATGTCGGAACTAATTGTTGGATACAATTCCATCCAAGATGACATAGAATGCAGTTGTCCATGTTCATGCAGTTCATCTAAAAATATCTGGGGGAAGGGGACAACAACAACGAACCCATTATATATTGAAAAGCCATCTTTAAGGACTTTAGAAATATTGGTACAACATGAATGAAAAAACATGTTAAAAACAGCTATATTTGGGCTTCCCTGGTGGCGCAGTGGTTGAGAATCCGCCTGCCGATGCAGGGGACATGGGTTCGTGCCCCAGTCCGGGAAGATCTCACATGCCGCGGAGCGGCTGGGCCCGTGAGCCATGGCCGCTGACCCTGTGCGTCCGGAGCCTGTGCTCCGCAACGGGAGAGGCCACAACAGTGAGAGGCCCGCGTACCGCAAAAAACAAACAAACAGAAAAAAGCTATATTTAAAACTCTTCTACCAATGTTATCACAAATATGTTTAGGTGCAAAGCATATTTGCTCTTTGATGAAAGTAAAATCAGCTTTTAGGCAAAAAACTATTTTGGACTTCAGAGAAAAGGACTGTTGAAAAGCTACATTACCGTTCCAGGCTTCAGTTTACTGTCCCTTAAGATAGATCATCATTTCCAGTTTGCAAATAACATATACAAATAAAGTCAAAACACTGGATGTTATCTCAAATGATGAGGCTAAAGAATGTGCATGCACATTTACTGCAAAATATACTTTTTGTTTTTAAATGTAACGCCTAATGTGTTCTGAAGGATTTTTTAATTTAATTTTCTTTTCTAAGAGGAAGATACACAATTTTACTAAAGCAACATACATATAGTGTGGGGAACTAGGATTCAACCCCCATGTCTGATTTTAAAACCTATTTCCTTTCTTCCATATTACTGTTATAACTTAAATTTTTATATGCTCACTTTATCTTTTTTTTTTTTTTTTTTTTTTTTTTACTATTTGCCAACTTTCAGGGCAACATAGTGGGACTTCAGTACTCAGCAATTTCCACATTTCCTGCTTCCTGAAATCCTTAGGGAGTTTTAATTCTATAAATGTCCCTAAATTAGGGGCCAAATTCTGCTCCTAAAATTCTTATACCTGCAGTGTTCAATGCCAGCAGTATATAACACAATGATTTTGAAGGTTTATTACCAAAATAAATAAATTTAAAAAAATATATTGGTTGCATGTTAAGACAATATTTTAGATATATTGGGTGAAATAAAAGGTCACTAAAATTAATTAAATTAGTAAGAAATTAAAATTATGTATGTGGCATACAAATTTTTATTGGGTAGCACTGTCCTGAATGACACCAGACATGTATAATACCACTTCTCTCCAAATGGGAATAAGCATGTCAATTCAGTCTCTATTTCTAAAATTTTTTCCTCAAACTTAATTTCTATCCTTTCGTCCTTACCCTTCAACATAAATGGGAACTCAACCCACCCCTGCTGTGTGATAACCAAGGTTCTTCACCTACTCCCTTTTGAGTCCCTAAAACAGCTTAGAAACCACCTTCAATGATGCTCTCTAGGATCTTAAAATCTACTTCATCATACCTGCTTTGCTAGTATTTGTTTCACTTCTAGGTTGCTGATAAAGTCATAGAATTTCGACACTGAATCCATTTTGGTAGTGAATCTCCTAACTTGAATGAAAATTAGAATTCACCTGAGATTTTTTTTAAGAAAATATGAATTAAAATAAAGATATTTGTAATTTATTTCTTAGAAATCACCAGGTAAGTTTTATATGAATTCAGGTTTGAAAACCATTATGCTAAAACTGTATGGCTCTTTCTCTCTTTTATTTACTAATCCCACCTTGGGAAGGGGAGGCAACAAAGCAACCAAGGTGCTTCAAAGATGGCTGAGGCTGGTTATTTCTTCTTCCCTTAGAGGAGAAGGCTCCCAACGTTGGCACTAATGACATCTTGGAGCTCGTAAACTTTTTTGTTTTGTTTTGTTTCGGGGGTTGGTGGTGGTGGTGGTCCTGTACATTGGACGATGCTCAGCAATACCTCTCGTCTCTACCCAACTAGATGCTAGTAGCAACTTCTCCCCAAATCATGACCACCAACAAAAGCACTAGTTGAACACCACTCACTGCCTCAGGCCAAGTCAATAATATGTCTTTTCCCTCATCGCCTTCCTTCTTTTTGTCTCCTTACATAAGGTTCATAATGTAACTACTCACATATGCTTGAATAAACCTTCAAAGATTTTATTTAATAACAGAATACCCCTATCCTTCAATTCTTTCTTCATTCTCTCCCTCTTGACTGGTTCTCTCTTATCAAAGAAAAGCCACACTCTTAACCCTGAGAGTACTCTTGAACTGTCTTATCAAAACATCAGAGAAAGGTCTGATTTTGCCTCTATTTACCTTTAAACTATATGGCAACTCTTTAACTTCCCCTAGATGTTGACAGTCACTGACCTTAAATGTTACATTGAACTATAATTCTTTGTCTTATTTCATAAAGAATCTCAACATTTGCCACTTTTGGTAAATTACCTTAGGTGGTATCTCAATGAATCATGTGAAGAAATGGTAAAAACAAAACCACAGATTGCAGTTCCCCTCCCCGCCCCAATTTGATTCATTAGGTCTAGGTGGGGTTCTGAGAGTTTACATTTCTAATAAGTTTCCAAGAGACAGTGATATGCTGGCCCACACTTAAAGAACTGCCCAACGCCATTAGCTTTCTCTGCATGATTAGGGTGTTATACCCATGACCACATTTCAGCTTGGAAGAAGTTGAAATGGTAGTTCTTTTAAAAACCAATGATGTGGGACATCCCTGGTGGTCCAGTGGTTAAGAATCCGCCTGCCAATGCAGGGGACACGGGTTCAAGCCCTGGTCCGGGAAGACCCCATATGCCACGGAGCAACTAAGCCCGTGCGCCACAACTACTGTGCCCACGTGCCACAACTACTGAGCCCACGTGCCACAACTACTGAAGCCCGCGCGCCTAGAGCCTGTGCTCCGCAACAAGAGAAGCCACCGCAATGAGAAGCCCGTGCAACGCAATGAAGAGTAGTCCCCGCTTGCTGCAACTAGAGAAAGCCCGCGCACAGCAACGAAGACCCAATGCAGCCAAAAATTAAAAAGAAAAAAAAAAAAATTAATTAATTAAAAAATGATGCTGGAGTTCTCGTCTCCTTCACATTCAGTTGCTGAAAATTTAGTCACGTTACCACAAGTAGCTACAAACGAGGCTAGAAAACTTAGATTTTAACTAAGGAGCCATGTGCCTAGGAAGGGGAGAACAGATTTTCAGGAGGTTGATTAATACTCTTCTGCAACCACTGAGCTTTAATGTCTCTTATGAAGCTTTTGCAATGGTGTAAAATAAGGAGAACTATAAGGTAAAATACAACAAAAATTAGGAAATCTGGGTCACAGAAAATATAAGAGCAAGTACAATGTCAATACTGAAACTGGAGAATGTGGATCAGAAATTCTAATATAAAGGCCACAAGCATCTTTTGCTAAGCCTAAAATATGGCTTTTATGTGTCTGGCATCGTTTCTGATTACTATTGATATAACTGGTATTAGCATGTTTTGCTTCAGATATTCAGCTCAGTAATTTTCCTCTGCTACTACACTTCCTTTAAAAGGTATATTCACAACTGAAAAGAGACCTACTGAATCAAATTCTGGGGGTGAGGCTCAACAGTCCCTGGTTTTAACAATACTCCAAATGATCCTCTGGGAAACCACTAAAAGGAAACCATAGAGTAGTAAATGTTACGTTTTTATGGAATGAAGACTGCAATAATGCTATTCGCTGTGGCATTTAAGATGATTAGTGATCTTTGGCACCATGGGGAGTTTTCTAAAAGCCGTCTAAGTGATTCTGATGCATGCTAAGTTTTGAGAACCACTGCCTTAGGAGATGACAATGTGCTCTACCCTAAACCAAAACAACTGTTCTTTCAAGAAATAAAACCTCTTATTTAAGTCACTGTAACTTAGCACTTACCCTAATACAGTGTTTAATGAAAGAGACTCAGTAATTAAAACACAGCATAGATTCAAAGTCTGGCTCCACTACTCAGTAGCTGAATTTGGGCAAGTCACTTCATCTCTCTAAGCCCATTTCCTTACCTATATAAATGACCATAACAAAAACAGTACCTACTATCATAAAATAAGGCTATCATAAAAATTAAGAGGTTATAAATTTTAAATGCATACCAATAAGCAATCAATGCTAACTGCTATTATTATTATTGAAATGGAAGTTTGGTGTAATATAAAATGCAAAAATTCATTGCTCTGTGATAGCCTCCATTACTAAAAGACTAAAAAGTGATACTTGGAGGTCAAAAGAAGCCACTGGCCTATATAAAGAACATGTAATTTTAGCTCCTCTGTACAGTGTTTAAAAATTATGGCCCATCCTCAAAACCATTCTCTAGAACCTAAAAATCAACTAGTACTAATAACTCATCACACATATTTTATTTTCAGTCCCCCCTCAGGATATCTACTACTCTTTCCCAAGTGAAACCTTATCTATCAGTGCTCACTTTAAATACCAAATCTGCTACAGCCTTCTATGTTCCCCTAGCCTGAAACAGCTACTCTCCTTAAGTGGATTCATAACTAACTATAGAACTTAAGAGTTAAATTTGTATGGATCCTCTGCAAAAGCTCAGATTAATAATCTGAGATCAAGATTCTCAAAATTGTTTACGTCACTGTTACAGGTCATTAACCATATTATACAATTAAAGCTAGAAAACAGAGCTTTTAAAATTACCTGAAAAGATTCTCTGTTTTTACGCTGTCGTCTCCTTTCCCGAAGCAAACTCTTCTGTTTTTCTTCTTCTTCTTCCTTTTCTAAAGCCCGAATGTGTTCTTCAAAGCAAATTAACGCATCTTCTTTATCCATGTCTAGAATTTTTTTCAGTTAAAAAGAAGTAAAAAAAAATTAAAATCAAATGCCAGTAAAGAAAGCCGTTTACTTATTTGCATTAACTCCCTACAAAGTTCAAATTCGTTTTACCAAAATATTTATATTTAAACTCAAATATGACTTCTAATTATCTAAATAGGAAGTGTTCAAGGAAAATTTATTTTCTTTTATTTATAATTTTTTTTTTTTTTTGGGCCACGGTGTGCGGCTTGTGGAATCTCAGTTCCCCGATCCAGGGATCAAACCTGTTGCACCCCCTTGCAGTGGAAGCGTGGAGTCCTAACCACTGGACCACCAGAGAATTCCCATATGAAAAATTTCAAAAAGACCTCATTAAAACATAGCCCCCAAATCCGAGGATGAAACAGAGAGAACACATGACACAAGTAATAAAAAGAAAATAAAACTGTTGTGATAAATTTGTCAGCAATATCAGAATTACCCAAGGAGTTTTTCAAAGTACAGAATTCTAGGCCCTCCCTCAAACTTACTGAAGTATGGTATTCAGAAGGATAATCAAAAAAGCTGTAATTTTAAAAGCAACTAGGTAGATCAGAAAAAGAACTTGGGGAAACTTACTGTAAAATAATGCTAATCCATTTTTTGCCTTTTGCAAGCAAATCTCTAAAGTCATTACCCTCGAGAGGACAGCATGAGTAAAATGTGGTTATTAATTTGGTTCCCACTAAGTCACATAAAAATGGCAAAGGACAATTTCAGGCTTGACCTAATAAACATATTTCAAGAATATCTGATAAAGCTAACTTCAGATTTTGGGGAAAATATTTTGTCCTGAATCACAAAACTCAATTAGAAAGAAATATCCTATCTGGAAACAAACAAAACAGCTTTTCAGGGATGGACAAACAATTATGTAAAATTCAGTTAGTGATCACATAAAAAAAGTGACCATTCTTCGCTGCTGGACAACTTTTAAAAAACTGTTCCTTCCACTTAGTCATCATTCTTACTCTGCAATTCTTCATCTTCTGCAAAAGTTGGATTATCCATCAGATACTGCTGGGCTTCAGACCAAGTAGTAGAGTATGTCACGTTAGCCATGTTGTCAAGTATGTTTTTTAAGGCTTCCCAATTTCTCTTTCGCAACTGTTTTGCTTGCTCCTAAATCAAAAATATGAATATATGTTTTGAATTTCAAATAAAGTATGACATATAAACTGCAATTAGTGAAGGTTTCTTCACATTCTAACTGATGTCCAAATTTCAAATGTTACCCATTTACTTTAAATATCAACACTCTTTACCTTTCCAGTGCTCCTGCCTAACTGCTTGGCTTTTACCTTCAAATTTTTTTTTTAACCTCTCTTCTAAAGCTGGAATCTCACCTCCCTCACCCCCTCGCAAAATCTCTCCTCCCACAACTATGCATTGTAGACACTGTCCAAACGAAAGTTACAAATCACACAACAGGTAAATGATAATGTGTTCAACCACTTGCAGCTATGTTCAAATTTTTGTCAATAATACTTACATTTCTGTAAGTCTCTTGGAAGACTGGATAGCATGCAACTTAGTGCATAACAAAACAGACATGAGCAAAACTAAATGTATTTGTAGGATAGTATTTTAGTGTTTTAAAACACTATCCTACAAATACATTTTAACGGTAACAATTACACATTACTGCTGTTCTTGTAAAATAATCATAAATAAATGCCTTATAAGCAAAAACACTGAGTATTTTTTCAAACCAAGCTAAAAATAAGTATTTTTTCAAAGTGGGCATAAGACAGCCAAATTAATGACAATCTAAGTGTCAGCTGCACAAATCTCTACCTACTATGTTCACATCAGTACTTATTATTATAGGAGCTATCTATTTTTAAATGTAACTTCTAATAAATAGATCTGTTGCACCATATAAACTAAATAAACCAACAAAAATGAACATGTTATAAAGTAACTCCTAAACAGGATGAAGAAACATCTTGTTTTATCAATAAACACCAGTAAGAGTGAATAATACCTTTTCTTTTTTTGAAAGAAAGAATAAAACATCTTCATAGATTTCAAGACGATCACGTTCTGATATTGCATTCCAGACTTCCATCTCTCCAAACATTTGCTCTGCTTTTCTATTTGTTAAAAAGATTAAATGTTACTCTATACTATACCATAAAAATTTTAAACCATTTTAATTTTATTCTAAATTTAATACCACCAAATGAACACTCTTTTCCACTCTTAAGTTCATGATTGTATTATAAGAGAAAACTTTTGTTAAATTTTGTTGATTTTGTTTCAAATAAACAAGATGTGGTTTCACTGGTTCAAAAAAAAAGAAAACTTTTGGATAATTAAGAAAAAGAACAAAACAGCTTAGGCCTTGATTTCTCCTTTAGAGATAGAGGAGATAATTCCAATTGAGCGATGTTTTGTAGTTAAGACTACCTCTATTTCTCAGGGTAGCGACAGAGACTACCAAACTGCCCATGGAACTAAATTACAGACTTCAATAAACTGTAAGAAATTTAGTTAACAGATAAAATAGGACTATTGAAAGAAATGGAAGAGTTCTTCACTAGGCTTTTCTGGAAAAGTGAGGAAAATAAGAAAACATATAAGGAAAATGAACGTCACAGCCTATTGCAAAGATGTTAATAATGAATTACTCACAATTTTAAATAACAAAGCACTCCAAAAAGAATGCTATATAAATTTTCAAAAATGCTATATACATAATGAAAATAGCCTATTTCTATTCAACAAATACAAAAAAATCTGAATTTAAAAAAAAAATTTTTTTTAACATCTGTTTTGGAGTATAATTGCTTTACAATGGTGTATTAGTTTCTGCTGTATAACAAAGTGAGTCAGCTATACATAAAAACATATATTCCCGTATCTCTCCCCCCACTTGCATCTTGAATTCTTATATTAAGGAGAAAGGAGTCAAGCTTTCATTATGAAATAAAGTCTTTCTCCCTTTTTTATTGTAGTCCCTAATTAACAACTCAGTAAGTCTATAAATTCCACATTTAACTACTGATTTATCTTTTACCTTATGGAACTGTCACATTCACAATCATTTAGCTTTAACGAACATCTGGATTAGTTACTGCACTTGGTAAAAAGTCTGACACAGAAACAGTACAGTAAACATATACCATGATCAGTAAAAATCTTACTTGTATCTAGTTGTGGAAGTCATTTTTTCATGATTTTCAAGAAAACGCTGAAAGGATTCCTTAGCCTCTTTGTATTTGGATCTTGCTTCTTCTTTTTCTTCTTTCTCTGTCTGGACTTTATAAGCATTAAAGGCCTGCTTTTTTTCACTCAACTTTGCTAAAGCACTAAAAAATAGAAAAATATCGTATAAGAGTAAATGAAAGTAAGATGATCAAGTGTTAGTGCTTTGAAAAAATAAATTTCATTCACAAATTAAGAAAATGTCAGTAAGTTATTAAAGATAGCAATTAGAAAATAATTTCTACTTTAAAAATAATTCTAACATCTATAGCAGGGTGCCCCGACTATATGACAAGCCTTTTAACTTTTTTGGTTCTTATCAGACATAAAGCAACTCAATTATTGGTATCCAAAATAACAGAAGACCATGGAGTGAAAAGTTGTATTATTTTACATAATTTAAATATTCTAGGCTTGGTTTGCTCAAGGTGGAAAGTAAATAAAAAAATCAAACTGTTACCTGTATCGTGGATCATTAATGATCATTTTCATAGCTTGCTCCCATGAAGCATTAGATGGTACCCGCTGAAAATCATTTAATGAAAAGTTAAAATTTCACACAAATATAGTTAAGTCATACAACAAAGTATAATACTCACTGCAAACAACAACCACTTCCCTTTGCAGGAGTTTGAAAAAAGGTCTAAAAAATAATTTATTGAAGCAAGCAAATCTGTGTAATATATCTACAGACTAAAAAGAAAAACTGAAATTTACACAGACCATGAAGACTTCTTCCTCAGACTACTGATTAGAAAGACAGAACAATTTTTATGAATAAAACCTTATATTAAATACTGAGGTGGAATGTACTGTGTAGTACCTTAAACATTCTTTTTGGTTGAAAGTCAGTTTCTCAAAGTTAAAAAAAGAAAAAAGACAACTTTAGTTCATTTTCAGTCACAGCCGTTTATACGATTAGTATTTTTAATAAAAGCATCAAGGTACAAACTGCACTGAAGGATAATTTCATTTATTAGACTTATAATAAAAATCTCTATTATAAATACCTTTTCCTTCAATAATTCTTTAAATGCTTGCTTTGCTTCCTCCTTTGTATTCCAAGTATATGTTTTTTTTGCTGGTTGGCTTTCTTCCTCCTCCTTTTTGGGAGTGAAACTAGAGAGAAATTTATACATTGTATTTACAATTTAAATAAACACTTGCTTCATTTAGGAAAATAATGTTTTATTATTATTTGTTTGCTGTTGAGGTAAACAAATTAAACTTATTTGACAAGTTTAGAATAAAGTCTCCATGAGACACATTTAATGCAACATAAAGAAATAAAAGTACTATATAGTTTTTTCCTCTAACATTCGGTTATTAAGGCCTTGTACAAAGGCTAAAATAAACATTTATACTACAACATTAATTTCACTAGCCCACAAGTTAATACTTTCAAATGGCTTATAAAACTTATTCAGAGTCCTCATTTTAGTGTCTTAATAATAGGATTTGGACAAGTGTGCATAAAATATAAAAAAGATATAGAGATCAATCTAAATCGGGATTGGCAAACCACAACCCATGGGTCAAATCCAGCCTGCTGCCAATTTCTGTAAATACAGCTTTACTGGAACATGGCCCTGCTCAAGAGTTTGCATACTGATTATGGCTGACTGCATACTACCACAGCAGAATTGAGTCATTGTGACAGACTGTATCACCAACAAAACCAAAAGTATTTACTCTTTGAAGGTTTATGAAAAAGTCTGCCTAACACTGGTCTCAAACAGAAAGAATTACCCAAGAATTGTCAACTGTACTTGTTTGAGGGATCTTTATGAAAAAGTTGTATAATCTTAACATTTCTTCCTTTATAGAAGAGAATGCAGGAAAAGACAAATCAAAAAACAAACCCCAGGGCTTCCCTGGTGGCGCAGTGGTTGCGCGTCCGCCTGCCGATGCAGGGGAACCGGGTTCGCGCCCCTGTCTGGGAGGATCCCACATGCCGCGGAGCGGCTGGGCCCGTGAGCCATGGCCGCTGAGCCTGCGCGTCCGGGGCCTGTGCTCCGCAACGGGAGAGACCGCAGCAGAGGGAGGCCCGCATACCACAAAAAAAACAAAACAAAACAAAACAAAACAAACCCCATCCCCCACCTTTAAGTTGAATGCATATTCTGGAATACATACTAATAAAAAATACAATTAATACATACCCTCTGAATCAAGTAAACTTACTTTGGAATATTTATTTAAAATCATCAAAAATATTGTAAACAGCACAGCCAAAAATTACTAGCTGTAAATGATCTATGTTCAAAGTAATTAAAATCAAGTTTATTATACTGACTCAAGCACTATAATAAGTAAACAAAAAAGGAAGCAGAAAACAGTTGTTTGTTAAAAATGTGAAAAACAAATTATTGTGAAAAAATACAATAGGTATGAAAAGATGTAAAACAATATTATTCTAGAAAGGCTAAATGTCTATCAGTAGGAGAATACTTAATGTATATATAAATAATTAATATGTTGAATATTAATGATATAAATAATAATATTCAACATGATAGGGTATGGATCTCTACTGAGGTAGATGTTTCTGATATATTTTTTAAATTTAAAATATGCACATATTTTAAATGCACAAAAAAGGAAGACGGATATAATTAAAATGTTAACTGTCACTCTTTTATGCCTTCAAATATACTATATAGGTATCTTTTTAAACTTGTAAACATCAGAAGAAATTATAAAGCTATTTTCATACTTTGGAAAATGAGCATTAAAAATAATCATAAAAGTTTATAAAAGGGGATAGGAAGATGAAATCAATATACTTAAATATTAAGATGGGTGACCATGTTTGGATCTTGACATCATGATTAACTTTTTTTTAATATATGTGGATATTTAAAATCAAGAAGCACAGCTCAAGGTTACTTTTTGTAGCTATAAAAAGCACAGCCATATGAAATATTACTAGATCATAGGGTACATACAAACTGTAAACTTAGAGATGCAGCTATTTGGCCTTATTAAAAAGTTGTACCAATTTAACCTCACTAACAGTTTTCCTGTACACTGTTAAGTGTTATCTTGATTTTTGTCTACTTGATTTTTGCTTATTTGTTCAATACTGAACTACAGCAACTTCCCTGCAGTGCTGTAGTAAGCCATATTTCAGAATGAAATAGAAAGAAAATCAATAATTCTGATCCTGTCTTAAAATTTTATTAATCATGGGATTTTTGCATTGATTTTGATTTAAAATACTGCATTTTGATTACTAAGGTTTTTGGCACTCCTTCAAATTTGTCTCTTACCCTATCACCAGCTCTGCTTCCTAAACTTGTATGGATTAGTTTTGCAACAGTTTGAGAGCATGAGCCCACAAAACTCAATCTAAAAATTATCCCATTATCTAAAGGCTTATATTTTGATTCTCAAAAAACTTTTATTAAACACTTAATGGCCACTTACTAAATCAGCATTTTCTTATATTAATGAAGTCTGGTACTGATTTGCAGAAAACAAGTTACTAAACTTACTCAGCTACAGTTTCCTGCTTAGATGTTTCTTCTCCAGTATTACTAGACACTTCAACACTTTGATCCTGAACAGCAGGGGTACTAGTAAGTTGCGCTTGTTCTTCAGTCGAAATTGTTACTGTATTTTCATTATCTACAACAGTAGCAACAATCGAAGTAACCTCAGGCTCAGGAACAACTGGAACAGTTCCACCGACAGTACTAGAAGCAGAGGTGGAAGCACTTGCATTGGCTGCAGCAGCTGCTGCTGCTGCTGCAGCTGCTGCTGCAACAACAGCAGCTGCTGCTTCTGCAGCAGCCATGGTGCTCATTGTGGTTGGAATTTCTGTTGTAGGAACTGGGGCTGTTGATGTGGTGCACTCTTCTTGTTTACTATATATTTAAAAAAGAGAAAGCTAGTCAGTTCATTATGAACAATCACAAAGCCAAATAAAGTTAGTTTTAAATTATCATAAAAGCAAATGAATAGTTTCTCAAGAGAAACTACTATAAGGGAAAAACGGCAGTGCTGCCAAACTACTAAGCCATTCAAAAAGATTAAAACCACAGTATGAAACTGAATTACTTTGATTTAATTCAGCATTCGTGATAATGTATGATAGGCACTCATGCAACAATCTGCGTTTCCAAAAGTCCAATAACTGTTTTCATTTACAAAATGTCCTATCAGATTGTATTATGCCATAAAATTTGACCTACATCATTAATTTCATTTCACCCATTAAAAGGAAAACCTGAATAAAGGAAGGGAGATATACTGATACTTCATCTGTTCCCAAATTAATTCAAATCAAATTTTGGACTTTTCTGTAACAGTTTTTGTTCAGGATGCTGTCCAAATTCTAATAACTGTCTAGGAAAACATCAAGTGTGTATCTTGAGTAAACATCTCTTTCCCTACCCCAAATCCTCTGAAGACATCAAACTATTAGGTCTACCATGTTAAATACTATTTATACAGACAGTTAAAACAAGAATGTTACAGGAGATACTAAATTTGTAAATATGTACTGGTGTCCAAAACTGCTTACCTGCTTTCTTCAGCTTTGATCATTGCTATTAAAGAGAAAAAAAGAACAGTTACGTACTACATAGCTTTTAAATACAATCAATGAAAACAGACTTTAAAAGGAGATAAAAGTTCTATACAGTAAGATTTACCACCCTTAAAAAAAAAAATCACTACATTTATAGAGCAAAGGTTCTGTAAATTCCAGGGCAGCAATTAAAGAATAAAAACAAACTTTAAATAACAGCAAGTTTTAGGAAAGCTTCTTCCCACAATGCTACTTTCTCAAAGGCTGTTGGCTACTGCAAAAACTCCCTAAAAGTATCTGCATAATTCTGGAATAAAATAGTATTTTCCCCAGGGATAAAACTACTTGTTTTTTGTTTTTTTTAAAGATACTAAATTCAAACTGGGGTCGAATGTTGTTATGAAATTCCAGCACATATATACTAGCATTGACAGGTAGATAGATAGTTATGCACACCAACTATTTGTAATAGGGTTATATCAGAAATGAGCTTGATATTTCTTAAATGAATGAACTCAGAATCTACCTATCTACAATATTATTATTAGCCAATGCTAGTATAGAAGTATAAATTGAGCTTTAAAGATCTGCACTCAATATTTCAGCTCTCAGTCTAGTTAAAGTAAATTTTTCTTTAGGGGTAACAAAGATATCTCATTTATTCAGCGTTATTAGGGAATGAGATGCTCCATGTAAATGATAATATAAACTTAACTCTATGAAAATATTTTTAAAACTTATCCCCTTTTAAAGGAAATCTGTTTAGTATGGCTGACAAAACATACTAAAGGGGTTATCAGTACGAATTAAAAAATATTTCGGATAATGACCATCTAAGCTAATGAGGTGACACAGGGAAAAGGTAAATAGACATAAGACCACAATGCCTTTAAGAAATTTTTATTCTCTCTTTCCTGTCAGAAGTCGTTACACGTTGCAGACTACTTTATTAGACCCATTCTCCTATAATCTGTTGCTTCTAAGCCAACAGTTTATGACACCAGATTCTATTAGAAGAGTAAAAGAACTAAATTCTCAATTCCTGCTCTGAATCTCTACTATTTTAAGCCCTAGGTTTTATATTAGGTAGTATTTCTAGATTCTCAGGGATATTCTGAATAGTTGAGGATGTTGGAAAATTCTCCTTTTGTAAGTGAGGCATGGTATTCTATTTACTTTAATTCTCCCATAATAAACATAAAGGCTATTCTGCAATGTTGTGCTAAAATAAAATCAGCATTAAATGTAGAGTCTCACAATATATTAACAAATTTAAAATGATAAGAGTTCAAGGTTCTCTGCTATCTGCTGAGTTAAGTCACATATTCCATGTGTGCACCAACACTCACAGCTGTCTTTAGAAATATTGTATGTCTGTGTTCAATTTTCCAATGGTAAATTATGTTTTTTGTTTAAAAAAGAAAGTCAAAGTACAATGTTAAAAGCTACAAGCTCATTTATAATATAACCCTTAAATGAAAGGAATTCTTTGAATTAGAGATTTCTCACTGCAGATTTATCCAATTATGGTTAGTGAACATCTGTGACATACTCTTAAAATGTTAAATAATGACAGAAAATGAATTATCAAAGCAGCTCACCATGCAGGTTTGATTTTGTAATAAGACTTCCAGCAACAATGGTATTCTGGTATCCTAGTTTCAGTGGAATCAAATCAAATAAAAATCTATTTAAAATCTATAGAACTGAGTTCTAGAGCAACAAGAAAATAAGAGCCCATAAAACTGTTACACCATTTAAAACGTTCTAATCACTTTATTTAAAAAACAAGGTCTTTGTTTGAACAATCCTATTTATGAAGGACTGTTCCAATGTGAATGATATATATATACATAAAAAAGTAACATTAAAAATTATCTTTCCCTGTTTTACCTTCAAGATCTTCAAGTTCTTTAGGTTTCGCCCAGCGGGATTCTTTTGTTTGAGAATTGTAATAGTAAGGCTTTCCAGAGTCAGATTTGTACTCCTTCCAAGGGCATTTAGATAAAAGTTGCTAAAGCAAAATAAAAACCTTCAGTTAATAGTAATATACTTAGCATCTTTCATCATTCACATCACTGTTTTTACTAGATATTATCAACCCATACAATTCTAAAGCTTGCGAGATGGTGATAATATAAGCTACCAACTATAGGATACTTACTAACTAATGTTAAGTTATTTGAATATATTATGTTTGTCTAATGTAATGTACCTATTAAGGGGCAAAGACAAGATTCAAAACCAAGTCTATCTGAATTTCAAATCCTATGTGCTCTTGCCATTTACATCCCACCATAGGTAAAAATTACCATCCATATTTCACAAACAGGCTTCTCAAATATTAATACAAGTAGGAAAAACATAAAATTTGGGAGAAACCAAAATCTGATTTGGTTATGCTTAGATTTCAGTTTCACAAGCAATTTTTATTACAAACTTATGTGAACTACCTTATGTAAGGAAGCACTGTAAGTATGATATACTTAAAACCTAATATACAGGGCTTCCCTGGCGGCGCAGTGGTTGAGAGTGCGCCTGGCGATTCAGGGGACGCGGGTTCGTGCCCCGGTCTGGGAGGATCCCACATGCCGCGGGGCGACTGGGCCCGTGAGCCACGGCCACTGAGCTTGCGCGTCCGGAGCCTGTGCTCCGCAGCGGGAGAGGCCGCAGCAGTGAGAGGCCTGCGTACCACAAAAAAAAAAAACAAAAAAAAAACAAACCTAATATACAGAACCTGTTAGGGTGGAATGAGAATGCTACTGAAAACTCAAATTTAATCAGAGTCTTGGGCAAATATCTATGTCAGTATTGGGATAAATGAAAAATTTTATCATCTGCCAACTTCCCCTCTCAAGTACTGCTGTTCTATAATTAGTGTGGTGGCCTGGAAAATATTTTTACCTCCTCAAATTCTTAATTAAGAGGAGGAAAAAAAAAGAATATGCTGCCTACTAGGAAAAACCTTCAAGTATGGCTTTGAAATGCCAGATCAGCTCTTACTTCGGACTCCAGACTTCCTAATTAAACCACAGGTAATACTGCTTCCTTAGTTTATTCCTTCAATCTTATTTTCATATCTGTGTTTTTTTTGTTTTGTTTTGTTTTTTTGCGGTACGCGGGCCTCTCACTGCTGTGGCCTCTCCCAGCCGCGGAGCACAGGCCCCGGACACACAGGCTCAGCGGCCATGGCTCATGGGCCCAGCCGTTCTGCGGCATGAGGGATCCTCCCAGACTGGGGCACGAACCCACGTCCCCCGCATTGGCAGGCGGACTCTCAACCACTGCGCCACCAAGGAAGCCCCTGTATATTTTGAATGGTAAAATTTATAACATAAAATGAAATATACATACTTTTTTGGGGGGGATATTTTCCAAAGAGACAATTTCCCATTCTAAAAGATTGAAGTATTTGTATTTGTAATTTAACTTCATCTCCATTATCCTAGCCCCACTGGAAAAATTTAAGAGCCCAGTAGAAGTTATCTGAAATCACTCAGGTTTGCTATAAAGAGGAAAACAAATAAAGGGCAAGCAAAGAGAGTACTTTTTTCTTCCAATTTATTCTTTAAATACCTTTCTTAAATTGATACCACCTGACAAAGGTTCCTGAGCAGGGGTAAATATCAGTAAACAAAATTGGTCTGCCTATAGAAGGGAATGAATTTTATTTGTCTTTTTGCTGATTGGTGTGACTATACAAACCCTTTTCTCCTCTGAATGCCTGTGTAGCATCCTTTTCTGATATAAGCAGTACTATTCTTTGGAAAGCCAAATACCCACCAAAATCCTAAAAAAAAAAAAAAAAAAAAAAAAGACCCAATCTATTTAATCTCTAAATTCCAGTCCTCAAACTTTTACCTCAGCAGGAGTTTTAAGATCATCTGGTTTCTCCCAAGTAGACTGTTTTGTTTCAGTATTATAGTAGTAGGTCCTTCCATCAGGTGATTTATGTTCAGTCCACATTGATTTCTAAAGAAAAAAAATTATAAAAATATTTATTTAACAGTGCCACTGACAGTAAATATCAGTATCATTAGTTTCAAAGCAATATATGAAGAAATTAAAAGTATAAAATGGGCATACTTTTGACAGTTATTTAGAATAACTGATCAATGCCAAGTAGGGAGGTAACTGAAAATAGAATATTTTTAAAGTACCTCAAAAGCAGCATGGATCAGTTCAGGTTTTAGGATCTCTCTCCATTCTACAGTATCAGAATTATAAGGATATGACTGCTTATAACTACTACACGTAAGAAAATCTTTCAGCAACACAAATCTATGCCTTGTGGATAAAAAATATATGAACGAGATACTAATGTAGTATAGGTGGATTGATCATGAGCTCAACAACTCTAACCCACAGAATATTTACATCAAGTTGGACAAAGTTCTAAATTGACATGCCATAAAGATACAGGCATCAAAATTAGAAAGGATGCCTTGCATGACAATCAGAACTTAATAATCAACAAGGTGAAACTTAACAGGGATAAAATGTGAGAATACAAATGCCTCAACACAAGATGAGTAAGATAAAGTTTTACATGAAACTAGTTTGATACAGATATAAATCCACTAATGGGGTCCAAAAGAACTACTAAGAAACTACTAAAAGTTGTTAGTAAGACCTCAAGTATCAACAGACATGATAGCTCAAATAAAGGTTGCTTAAGGGGCTTCCCTGGTGGTCCAGTGGTAAAGAACCCACCTTCCAATGCAGGGGACACAGGTTCTATCTTTGGTGGGGGAACTAAGATCCCACATGCCGCAGGGCAACTAAGCCCACAGGCCACAACTAAAGAGCCTACATGCTGCAAACTACAGAGCCCACAGGCTCTGGAGCCCACACGGCACAACTAGAGAGAGGCCCACGCACCGCAACTAGAGAGAAGCCCACGCGCCACAACGAAGACCTGACACAGCCAAAAAAATAAAGAAAATAAATAAATAAAAGGTTGGTTAAGAGTTTTATAAGGTCACCATATATACACATGTGCACAAACACAAAATAATAATAACAAAAGGGGTTGGGAGGAACCTTTGAGAGATGATAGATGTCTATGGTCTTGGTGATAGTTTCATGGATGTGTATTTATTCCCCAAATCATCCAGTCATACACATTTAATATGTACAGCTTTTCATATGTCAATCATACCTTAATAAAGTGGTTTTTAAAAAGCAGTTTTACAAAGAATCATGAATGAATGAATTACTGGATGAGATCAAAGGTACTAAGCCCACTTCTGGGCACCAGATTTTTCAGACTAAAGTATGCTCAAAAAAGGGTTATAAAAATGATCTATACCAAATTTCTACAAATCTAAAACAAAAGATTGTTGTACATTCCTCTAAGGAAGAAAAGGTAAAATCACTGTCAAACCACCACATTTTTTTAACACTCAGACTTAGATTAAACGTTTTGAAAGGACTTATTCTTACTTATTAGACTTAGGTTTTATCCCCTATCACTCCTGTGAATACATAAATAGGAAAATAGGCAAATAAAATAATTAATCTATTCCTTAAACTTTACACTCAGACCCCTTATTGTATCCAAGTTGCTAATGTCCATTATATTTCCACACAATACCATCCATCCCCTGTTGCGTACCAAGAATCCTACTAATAATGCAGCATTTCTTAAAAGCAAAACGAAACAAGCCATAAAATAACTGAAAACCACTGCTACTGGTTCTTAATTTTCTCCTTACCTATTTAAAACTGGCTTACCTTTCTTCCCTCCTTATCAACTTTACTGAGTAACGGAGCAGATCTACTTTTTTTTTTTTGCGGTACGCGGGCCTCTCACTGTCGTGGCCTCTCCCGTTGTAGAGCACAGGCTCCGGACGCGCAGGCTCAGCGGCCATGGCTCACGGGCCCAGCCGCTCCGCAGCATGTGGGACCTTCCCGGACCGGGGCACGAACCCGTGTTCCCTATATTGGCAGGCGAACTCTCAACCACTGCGCCACCAGAGAAGCCCAGATCTACTTTTGATTTCTGCTTTAGGAATGTGGCTAAACACATGTGATTCATCGCTTTTCCTACTCTCTCACATAATCATTTTATTCCTAGCTGATAAAAGAGTGTTATGCCATTATTTCTAGGATTTTCTTGCAAACCACTGACATTCAGTCTTCTGATGTTGGCACTTTTACTGTTCAGTCATGTACAACTAGGTGATAACTGCTGTCTGGAGAACAAAGATCATAGGACATCATGGATGATAGAATGCATTCCAATTTCAGATGTGTTAAATGCTGAAATATGCTAATTGAAAACTATATAAGGAACATTTGCAAATTGTGGGGATGGAGAACAAGAAAAGACGACTTAAGGAGGACATAAATCAATGTAATTTTAACAAAAGTAGATGAGGTAAGATGATTATTTTCTGTAATTTCTGAGAAAAGAACTAGAGTTAAGTGAAGGAATTACAGACCGCCATTAGAATTCACAGAAAAGAACTTGACCAAATTTGGGTTGTTTAATACAAAATGGCCCTTCCTATAGAGATTTGTTAAGTCCATTCTGTAAATAGTCTGACACGACCACTTACAGAATCTTACAGAACAGATTTCTGAATGATGCACCAGGATGATTAGATAATCCCAAAGGTGTATTTAAATTCCTTAACTTCTTCTAGTACCTCTGCAGAATATGACAACTATAATCTCTCTGGAGCAAACAGTAAATAACTGCTGAAAAATATTTAGCTTGCTGTTATTCACCTATTTTAACATCTTATAATAAAAAAGTGCTGCAGTAAGAGACATATATAGAAGCTTCTTCAATTGTATGCATAATGCTTTATTTCATAAATTAAGTGATGTTATTAAGATAGATAAAGAGGTCTGTATTTATTTAAAAAAAAAAATGAACTCAGTACCAACTCAGGATTGCACTAAGAAGAAATCTATTAAGTTCCAAAATTATATTTAAACTTCCCAAGTCACATTTGCTAAAGGCATCAAGGAAAGAGGAAGTTCACCAGAAATAAACATATGAGATAATGGAATGAAAAAGAAAGGGACTATGTACACTTGACCAAAAACGAGAAGAAGTATACAAACTAGTAAAACAAATAGTAAGCAATTTAGTATTCACTATCTATTACTTTATTTGAATTTTACAACTGTACTACAAAGCAGGTAAGACCATTATCCGCATTTTACAAATTAAAAAATCAAGGCTTAGGAGGTTTAACAACTTGCTCATAGTGATTCAGGAAATAAATGATAAAACTAGAACAATTCAGTAATTTCTGCCTCTAAAAGAAACACATTTTACCCACCCTGAAACACTGTTTCAAGCTTGTATTCAGGGACAGTCTAATTATCAATAAGAACAGATGAATTCTGGCCAACTACTAAGTATTAAGCCCTGTACTAATTGCTTTGCATCAATTATCAGTTAATTCTTTTAATAACCCTATGAGACAGGTACCATTTATTATCCCCACTTTATAGAAGAGAAAATGGAGCACAAGAAAGTAAAGTAACATGACCATGGTAACATAGCTAGCTTAAGTTCATAACAACATTGTCCTAGCCCAAACTAAGGTCCTACTATGGATCAAGGTTCCAACTGTTTGCATCAATAGAAATGAAATCATTTCAGAGAGGAATATAAATTCTGTACAAATGTCTTAAGCAATACATCAAATTCACTTAAAAAGTCATTTTGGAGTGGAAAAAGTAATTTATCTGATAAATTTTTCTCTCTTTTTCCTTAGAAATATCTAAGGAAAGCTTAAAGTAAAATTATAATATGTCTTGCTTCTGGCCAAAACTAATAATGAATATTTTAAAAGAAAAATTTAAAAACAAATGTATCTGAATGTTGAGTGTAAGATGAAGAGTGGCATAAAGAATATATCAACAACTAACAACTGGAGAGTTACCTTCATAGTATAAATTATGACCTATGCAAGTAGTTATTAAGTACTGATAGTCATATTAGCATAGTCTATTAATAAGACTCATTCTCCTACAAAATTACTATTTTTTTTTTTTAAACATAAGACCTCTCTAGAGCAATAAGCAAATGCTACCTATCAAAGACTTAGACTGCCTTTGCAAAACTGGGAAAAACCTAACAAAGACTTAAATGTATATTCTAAATGAGCTAAAGCCAGGACATTACTTTTAACCTTAAGGTTAGTTGCTTTGGGGCACTGCAGGAGTTATTAAGATATTCATTGCTTTGGAGCCTTAGTATTACTCTGCACTTTCATCACAGATGACACCATTCCCAAAACTATTTTCTTATTGACAAACTTATTGTACTAATAAAAAACTGATGACACAAATGGCAGTTCTGGACAATCAACCGAAAGTAAACATTTTTACAAACGATAAACTGGGAGTATATATTTACAAAACAAGGGATTAAAAAATCATTGCCCTTAACATACAAAACTCTGTTACCATCAATAAGAAAAGACATTCTAATGGAAATATAAACATGGCCACTAACAGAACTCAATACAGATAACATAACTGGATGTTCAACCTCACTAGTAAATGAAGAAAGTGCATATTGAAATGAAACGCTCTGCTCATCAGATGAATGACAAAGAGCAGCGGTACGCAATGTTAAAAGGGTGTGAAGAAAAGGGTACTCTCATGCTACTGTTGGGAATAGAATTAGTATTATTTCTCTGAAGGTAATTTAGTTCTTATCAAATCAAAAATGCAAACATAATCTCTTGATCCTGAAGTTTCACTCTACAAAATCCCATTTGTATAGCTGCAAAGACTGTACAAGGATAGTCTCTACCAGATTACTAATAATGGTGACAAGATAGAGATAAATCAATAACCCCCCAATGACAGTTCAATTACGGTCCATGCATACTACAAACTCTCTTATACAGGTCTATTTTTAATATAATGAAAAATGTCTAAGATGAAGCACTAAATAAAAAAAGCAAAACACTGTAACAAATGATGCAGCAGCACAATACATACTGAAAATATCTGAAAGGCAAAAACAAAACAAAATGAAAAAAACCCCCAAAACAAAAACCTGGGTATAAGGAAAACAAATGCACATATATAATTATCAAGAGAGCTAATATACTTTTCAGATTCAAAAAAGCTAGTCAACCATTGGGTTGTGAATTAATTCAGTACATTCAAACTCAAAATGTAAACATTTATACGATATATAAGCTCAACTGAACAAAACTGAAAGAGAAAAAAATGACTAAATCCAAACATTTAAATAGAAAAATCCCCTAATTACTCTAAATAAGGAAAATAACCACAGACATAGAACAGATTCACAACCAATTTCAAAATTTCGAGGAAATGATTTCCTCCCAAACTACTTCACCAAAATTCACCCAGAAGAAACAGGTCACACTTGAATATCCCAATTACCATAGACGCAACTGAAAGATACCTAACCAGATGATTTTATAGTAGAACCTTCTGCAACCTTTAAAGGACAGAGGATTACAATATTATTTCAGATCATAGAAAGAGATGAAAAGCTCTTTATCAGTTACAAAACTCAACAGAAAAGGTATCAAAAAAAGAAAAGCAGGCAATGTTACTTATAAATATAAATGTAAGAATTTAAATTAATGCCAAGAGAATCCTCAGTATATACACTCTGACAAAGTAGAATTTATTGAAGAAGTGCAAGGGTAGTTCAATATTGGGATATTTATAAAAGAAAGTATTTCTATTAACAAATTGGAAAAAGAAAACACCACATGATCACACTAATAGACTTGGTACGATCAAATTACATCCTGAATATCATGACAATTCATAAGTCTTCAAAAAATAAAAAGAAAAAATCCTCAAATAATACAATAATAAAGAGAAAAACATTTAAATGATAGTTTATCAAAGGCCAATAAAAATTATTCTAAAGCCACTTCCATTAAAATCATGACCAAAACTAAGTCTGCAATCACTATAATTCGACAAATACATTATGGCAATAAAATTAATGACTGGTATTAAGATTGGGAAAGAGATAAATTCTCTTGCCTTTACTGCTAAAGACTCAAATAAAAAAAACAACAACTAATTTTCCAGTGCCTCTGGTAATCTAGCTGGCTATAAGATAAACATACAAAAATTTTTGAATGACAATAACTAACTTGTAATAAAAATGGGAAAAATATTCTATTTACAACATAACAAGTTTTTACAAGGTAAAAAGAAATAAAAATAACTATAACTGTCTGTCCCACCTAAATAGAAAGAGGGACTTGTATATTGATAGAGTTAACAGATAAAGAACTTATCCTCAACATATATGCATTTATTTGCAACTGAGCCTTGAAATACAAGCAAAAACAGAAAAATATGGGAGAAAAAGATGACTCACCTCTTCAATTTAAAGATTTTAATATATCCCTCTCCTTAGATGAAAGATATGTCAAGATGCAGAAAAACAAAATAACTTTAAATTATCAGCACAAAAAACTCCTAAAATTGGTCTTGACATAGAACATAAAGGAAGCGCTAATAAACTGCAAAGAATCAACATCTTATAGACTGTGCTTTCTGACCATAATGCAAAAAGGTATACCTTATAAAAAAATAAGTCTCTCAAAGGCATGATCAATGAAAGAAACAATTGATAGGGTGGACTTAATTAAAATTAAAAACCTCTGCTCTGCCAAATGCAGTTAAAAGAATGCAAAAAGCCACAAACAGAAATTTGCAAAAGACACATCTGTTAAAGTACTGTTAACCAAAATATATAAAAACTCTTTAAACTTATCATTAAGAAAAATGAGTAGGTACTTCCCTGGTGGTGCAGTGGATAAGGGTCCGCCTGCCAATGCAGGGGACTCGGGTTCAATCCCTGGTCTGGGAGGATCCCACATGCCACAGAGCAACTAGGCCCATGCACCACAACTGCTGAGCCTGCGCTCTAGACCCCGTGAGCCACAACTACTGAAGCCTGCGCGCCTTGAGGTGGTGCTCCGCAAGAGGAGAAGCCACCGCAAGGAGAGGTCCACACACTGCAATGAAGAGTAGCCCCCGCTCGACACAACTAGAGAAAGTCTGCATGCAGCAACGAATACCCAACGCTGCCAAAAATAAATAAAATTAAATCTGTAAAAAGAGTAAAAAATCTGGGCACCTCAACAAAAAAAGACATAGATACAAGTAAGCATATGAAAAGATGCTCAACATCATACACTATTACAGAGTTGCAAATTAAAATGAGATGCACCACACACCTATCAAAACGCCAAAAAAATCTGGAACACCGACAATACCAAATGTTAGTGAGGATGTGAAGCGACGGGAACTCTCATTCATTGCTGGTGGCAAGTCAAAATGGTACAGTCACTTTGGAAGACAGTTTGGTAGTTCCTTACAAAAGTAAATATACTATTACTATATGATCAAGCAATCGTGCTCCTTTATGTTTACCCAAATGCGTTGAAAACTTAAATCCACACAAAAACCTTTACGTTTTTAGCAGTTTTAGTCATAATTGCTAAAACCTAGAAGCAACCAGAATGTCTGTTAGTAGCTGAATGGATAAACAAACTGTGGCATGTCCAGACAACAAAATATTATTCACCTCTATTATAATTATTTTGTTATTCAGTGCTAAAAAGAAATGAGCTATCAAAGAAAAGAAATGGAGGAAAATTAAGTGAATGAAGCCAATCTGAAAGGGTCACATACTGTATGATTCTAACTATATGACATCAGGAAAAGGTAAAACTATGGAGACAGTAAAAAGACCAGTGGCTGCAGGGGTTGTGGGTGGAGATGGGGAGAGGGATGAAGAGACAGAGCACAGAGGACTTTCACTGCAGTGAAACTATTCTGTATGACACTATCATGACAGATACACATCACTAAACATTTGTCAAACTCACAGAATGCATAACACCAAGAGTGAACCCTAAGGCAAACTGGACTTTGGGTGATAATGATGTGTCAATGTATGTTCATCAACTGTAGTAAATGTACATCTGGGGAGAGATGTTGATAGAAGGGAAGGCTGTATGTATGTGGGATAGGGGGTATTTGGGAACTCTCTACTTTGCACTCAATCTAAAATTTCTCTAGAAAAAAAAAAAGTCAATTTGGAAAAAAAAAAAATCTGACATCTGGAAACCAAAAAAACCAACCACTTAATACCTAATAAAAAAGGAAATCAAATAACGAAAAAAGAAAACAAGATATTGAGAGCTGAATGACAACAAAAATTCTTTATGTCAAAACTTAAGGGACTTCCCTGGAGGCGCCATGGTTAAGAATCTGTCTGCCGGGACTTCCGTGGTGGAGCAGTGGTTAAGAATCTGCCTAGCAATGCAGGGGACACTGGTTTGATCCCTGGTCCGAGAAGATCTCACATGCCACGGAGCAACTAAGCCCGTGCACCACAACTACTAAGCCTGTGTACCACAAATACTGAAGCCCATGCACCTAGAGGCTGTGCTCCTCAGCAAGATAAGCCACTGCAATGAGAAGCCCACGCACCGCAACAAAGAGAAGCCCCCGCTCGCTGCGACTAGAGAAAGCCTGCATGCAGCAACAAAGACCCAACAGAGCCAAACATACATACATATATAAATAAGTTTATTAAAAAAAAAAAAAAACTTAAGCAGCACAGTTAAGGATGTCTGAAAACCAGTGAGCTAAGGACTCAAGATGCTAGAAAAAGAGTAAGAGAGTAAGTAATCAAGAAGGAAGTAAAGATGACAACAGAAATTGAATAGTTACCCTCTCCCCTCTTCAAAAAAACAAAAAAAACACAAAAAGGACAATGATAGCTATTATGATTTCTAACTCTATGCTAAACAATTATTAAACCTCAATAACATAGATAAAAATCTGGAAGAAACATGAAATTATTACAAGCAATTGAAAACTGGAATAGCCCAATAACCACTAAGGATATTGAAATGGTAATCCAAAACCATTATCCTCAAAAACTATTAGAGACAAACTAAACTTTAAAAGCTTTTGCAGAGCAAAGGAAATCATTAACAAATTGAAAAGACAATCTACTGAATAGAAGAAAATATTTGCAAATGATATGACCAATGAGTTAATATCCAAAATATAAACAGCTCATACAACTCAACATCAAAAAACAAAAAATAAACAAAAAACAACAATAGAAAACAACCCAATAAAAATTGGGCAGAAGACTCGAATAGACATTTTTCCAAAGAGGAAATGCAGATGGCCAACAGGCACATGAAAAGAGATGCTCAACATCAGTAATCAATCATCAGGGAAATGCAAATCAAAATCATAATGAGATATCATCTCACACATATCAGACGACTATCATCAAAAAGAATGCAAATAACAAATGTTAGCAAGAACGTGGAGAAAAGGGAACCCTCATAAATGTTGGTGGGAATGTAAACTGGTACAGCCACTGTGGAAATCAGTATGGAGGTTTCTCAAAAAACTAAAAATAGAACTACCATATGACACAGTAATTCCACTCCTGGGTATATATCCAAGAAAATAAAAACACTAATTTGAAAAAAATACACGCACCCCTACGTTCACAGCAGCATTATTAACAATTGCCAAGATAAGGAAGGAACCTAAGTGTCTATCAACAAACGAATGGGTAAAGAAGATGTGATACACACACACACACACACACACACACACACACACACACACACACACACACACACACACACTGGAATACTACTCAGCCATAAAAAAGGATGAAATTTTGCCATTTGCAGCAACATGGATGGACTTCAAGGGCATTATGCTAAGTGAAATATGTCACACAGAGAAAGACTAATACTGTATGATATCACTTACATGTGAAATCTAAAAAATACAACTAGTGAATATAACAAAGAAGAAGCAGACTCACAGATACAGAGAACAAACTGGTGGTTACCAGTGGGGAGAGGGAAGGGGTGAGGGTCAATACAGGTGTAGGGGATTAAGAGGTACAAACTGTTTCGTATAAAATAAACTACCAAGATATATTGTACAACATGGTGAATATAGCCAATATTTTACAATAACTAAATGGAGTATAAATTTTAAAAATTGTAAATCACTATACTGCACACCTGTAACATATATTATTATACAGCAACTATACTTTAATTAAAAAAAAAAGTGTTAGGTCCAGTGAGTTTTTAGTTGTGTTCTGTCAAGCATTAAGAAATGTTATTTATTAAGTTGTTCTAAGGACCAGAAAAAAGAGATTATTCTCCAGAAACAAGCAACCTAAAAAAGATACTAGCAAACTAAATTCAGAAGAAATTAAACACATGTGTATGCACATATACATACCGCTAAATACACATAATGAATAACTAGGGTTCATGTTAGTGACGTAAAGATGGCAATGTCAGAAAACTTATCCATGTACTTTCACATTAACAGAGTAGAAAAGAAATATATGATCATCTTAGTTGACATGGAGAAAAACACTGAAGAATTTAAAAAATAAGTACATATTGAACACTATCAGCAAACCAGGAATAGAAGAAAGCTTCAACTTAACTTAACATAGACTGCATACCAAAAAACTGTAGTAAACATCATATTTAATGGAGAAATTTTAAACTTATTCCCTTTAGGAGAGGAAAGAAGACAAGATGCCAGTTTATCACTGCTACCACTCACCATAGCACTAGAGGTTCTTCCTGAAACAATAATAGTAGACACAAATATGAGGACCAGAAGAGAAGGAGCCAAAACTGTCATTTGAGGGTAGTAGTATTACACAGAAAACTCACTAAGCAACAAGAGTTCAGCAAGCCTGCTGGATAAGCACATAGAAAAATGATAACATAAAACACAACAAATTCAAAATGGCTCCAAACCTTATACAGTATCTGTAATCTAACAGAATGAAGAATGCACAAGCCTTTAGTGGAGAATATTAAAAACTCTATCATAAAACAGACTTAAAAGAAGACTGAACTACAGCAGTTGGCCCTCCATATCAGTGGATTCAACCAACCACAGATTGAAAATATTTTTAAAATTCCAGAAATCTCCAAAAAGCAAAACTTGAATTTGCTGTAATCTGGCAACTTTACACATTTACATGGCACTTAGCTTTATTGTGTTTCGCAGATTATTGCCTTTTTAAAAAATTGAATGTTTGTGGAAACACTCTGTGGAGCAAGTCTATTAGCGCCACTTTTCCAACAGCATTTGCTCACTTTGAGTCTCTGTGCTACATTTTGGTTACCATTACAATATTTCAAACTTTTTCATTATATTTGTTATAGTGATCTGTGATCAATAGACTATGACTCGCTAAAGGCTCAGATGGTTGGTTAGCATTTTCTCACAATAAAGTATTTTTAAATTAAGGTATGTACATTGCTTTTTTAGACATAATGCTATTGCACACTTAATAGACTACAGTGTAGTGTAAACATAACTTTAATATGCACTGGGAAACCAAAAAATTCGTGACTGACATTCACTTTATTGCAGTGGTCTGGAACTGAACCAATAACTGAAGTAGGCCTATAGTGAGCACCTCAACCTGCACAGCACTGGCAGCAGGTGCTATGCAGAAAGAGCTATTTCTGTTTAGAAAGCCTGTCAGAATGACTGATTAGAGAGATCCAAACAGTCAATTTCTTCTAATAAATGTCAAGGCAACTAATACCTGATTTTTTGACTCCAGAAGGCAAAAAGAATGGCGAGGACAGCAGAGGAAACCTAGGGAAGTGGCTCTCTTGGATCTGCTTGACCACAGATTAAATACACAGGAATTTCTCTTGCCAGGTACATATTCATAGCCTGAATTACATAGAATGTTCATTAGAGTTCTGGTTAGAACCATGTTTTGCTGTCCTTAAACCACCACTCATTGTAAGGGAGTCTAAAAGGAAGTTAAAAGTAATTCTGAACTAGCTCCTTATGTTTAGGAATAGAAAGCAAGTGGGACTACATCAAAATGAAAAGCTTCCACACAGTAAACAGAGTGAAAATATAACCTCTGGAACAAAGAAAATATTTGCAAACCATATATCTGATAAGGGGTTAATATCCACAATATATAAGAAACTCCTACAAATCAACAGCAAAATACCACAAATAATCCAATTAAAGAATGGGCAAAAAAGACATACAAATGGCCAACAGGTATATAAAAAGATACTCAACATCACCAATCATCAGAGAAACGTAAATCAAAACCATAATGAGATTTCACCTCACACTTGTCAGGATGGCCATTATCAAAAAACCAAGAAATAACAAATGTTGGCAAGGATGTGTAGAAATTGGAACCCTCCTACACTGTTGGTGGGAATGTAAATTGTATAGCCACTATGGAAAACAGTATGGAGCTTCCTATAAAAAGTTCATTGAAGCATCATTTTTAATAGCTAAGATATGGAAATAAACTAAGTGTACATGGATGAATGAATAAAGAAGATATATATAAAATGCACATACACACAAGGAAAACTATTCAGCCATAAAAAAAGAATGAATGAAATCTTGCCATTTGCAACAGCACGGATGGACCTTGAAGGCATTATGCTAAGTGAAATAAGCCAGAGAGAGAACGACAAGTATTGTATGATCTCACTTACATGTAGATTCTGAAAAACGAAACAAAAAAACCAAGTTCATAGAAACAGAGAACAGACTGATGATTGCCATAGGGGAGGATGGTTTGGGGGTGTGGGAGAAATGGGTGAAGAGGGTCAAAATCTACAAACTTTTAGCTATAAAAGAGTAGGTCATGAGGGATAAAATGTACAGCATGGTGACTATAGTTAATAATACTGTATTACATCTTTGAAGAGTAAAGTCCTCCTCACACACACACACACAAAATTTTGTTACTATGTGTGGTGATGGGTTAACTACTTATTTTTGCTAAGTATTTTGTAATGTATACAAATATTGAACCATTGCATTATACACCTGATACTAATATAATACTGTATGTCAATTATAAAATAAGGATGAAGATCAAGAAAAAAAGAAAAAAACATAAAAAAAAGCTACACAAAAAAATTTCGTAAGTTTTTCCCAATATATATGTGTCTTAGGACATATATCCAAGTAAGCACCTACTGGGGAGGGTGGACTGGAGTAAGGGAAAAAGAATAAAGGGAAGAATAAAGGGAAAAAATATGAGGGAACCACCATGGATCAACAATAATGACCATAGCCTGAAAAGCACAAGTAACTGAAATTTGTGTACCTGAAATCAAAAAAGAATAAAACAACAGCAAGTTTTCAAATAAATACACAATATTTTCGGATGGGAAAGTTTAATTGAAAAGTATGAACATGTAAGTTCTCTTAAAATGGAAAGTATTAAATTAATCCCAGATAAAAACACAATTTTTGCCTTTTGAGCATGTCTCTGTGTGTATTTAAAGACTGCTTTTGGTGGGGGACAGGGAAATTCATATGCTAATACCTGAAAATAGCAAAGGACATAATGAAAAGAGAAACCATGAAAGACTTGTCTTATTAAATATTAAATCTACTCTAATCAGAAAAACGTGTAATATTGAATTAGAAATAGAGTGGAAAAGAAAACCCAGAAATGGATGTCAGAATATGTGAGAATTTAATATATGACAAAAAAGATATTTCAATTAAGTGAGAAAAAAAAATAGTTTAGACAGACAACTGACACAACCAAATATTAATCATGGTGGTTCCCTCATGGTAGAAAAACTTAGGGTAATTTACTTTCTTCTTTTTAACTTAAGTCTGCTTCATTTTCCTCCCAGTGAGTCCATATTATTTAAGTAAGCAGAAAAAACATGAAGCTATTATTAGTCAAAAACAAATGAAGATGGGATTCCCTGGTGGCGCAGTGGTTGCGCGTCCGCCTGCCGATGCAGGGGAACCGGGTTCGCGCCCTGGTCTGGGAGGATCCCGCGTGCCGCGGAGCGGCTGGGCCCGTGAGCCGTGGCCGCTGGGCCTGCGCGTCCGGAGCCTGTGCTCCGCAACGGGAGAGGCCACGGCAGGGGGAGGCCCGCATACCACAAAAAAACAAACAAACAAACAAAAAAAAAACAAACAAACGAAGAGACTCATAATGGAAGACTACCAAATGGATATTTTATAACCATTCACTCTTAAAGCAAAGGATAAAACTTTAAAATATTTAAATACAGGTCATAATTAAGTCTTTCACCCCAAATTTAAAATACTAACATACTTAAAATTAATTCACAGATTCCTGCGTTTTCTCAACCATATGAGAATAACAGCTACCTCTCAGGACCACTGTTTTGATGAAATGAGATTACACACATAAACTCTTCACTGAGCTTTAAGGAATTAAAAAAAAAAAAAAAAAAAAAAAAACCTTGGTGATTCCCGTATCTCTGATTAAGTCCCACAAAAATCAGATTTTAAAATAAATCACTCAAACAAATTTTCAACCCTTGGCATAGAAAATAAAGGAAAAGGGTTCAACTTAGTAGATAATCTTCAAAAGAGAAACATGCATCAATGTAGTAGGCTAAAGAAGTATAATGAAATAAATATATTCCAAAGGTACTTACTGCACCAGATGTTGTACCTAAAAAAAAAAATTTTTTGGAACAATATTACAATGTGATAAATCATGCTCCCCTTGAGTTAACAGTGTTAAAATATTTATTCATACTTTTTTTTCCTCCTCATCCCATCACACTAAATATCCTAAGACTGTCCCATATTACCTATGTACTTGCTCTCTTTCCCACACAAAAGCCATCGATAGTGCAAAGCACTTTCAGAATTAAGTTGGCACTTTGAACTTTCAATCTGCAAACTCACTTGGGAGTTGTTTGAGAAGTATTCACACCCTTGCCTTTTTAAATGTCTTTAATTCTTTTTTTAAGATTTAGCACAGAATTCTTTTAATTGACATGTTTAGTTTTAAAGACATCATTCCAGAAAGTTTGAAAAGTAGAATGAAAAATAAATAACCCATATTCCATCTCCCTAATGTAACTATTATCATTTTTGGTAAATTTTATTCCAAATTTTATTGTATGTACATCTGTGTTTAAAGTCTCCTTTTCTTGCTAAATAGGTGTTTATCTTAACTAATTCCTGTTTCTCTGCTATACTGCTGAAGTACAGTAATGTGTCAGAACTCTGATTCTATGCTTTAGATTTCTGACAAGTTTAATTATCTAGGTTCCAAACACGTGCTGTACAATACAGAATCCTTTAGCCACCACATATCCCTGTTTAAACTAACATTTAAATTAATTAAGATTAAATAAAATTTTAAAATTCAGTTCCTCCTTTGCACTAGCCACATTTCAAGTACTCAATAATTACATGTGGCTGTGTTTACTGTATACAACACTACAGACTACAGAACATTTCTACACTTACAGAAAGTTCTATTAGATGGTACTGTCCTAAACTACTATCAAAGCCATCTTAAGACATAAGGGGAAATCCCTATTAGTCACAAAGTTCATATGAATAATCTTTAACTTAGGAAACTAGAGACTGTAAAAAGGAAACAGAACTAAGTACATATATACTGAGAGCAATAAAAAAAAAAGCTAGTATGGAACATCAATAATAGAGTCAAAGCATTCAAAAGTAACTAAAAAAAACTTTAAGGTAATTTTCCAGGATTATTTAGGGTAGTAGTAACCACCTCTAGATATCTAAATAGGCTAAAATACTATTCTAAGGTATTGATATATCAGAGGTATTGATATATCAGAACATCATTACAGCTTAAATAATGAAATCTGTGAAACATCTTAAAAAGATCAATTATGGCCCATATAAACCTCCAGGAAAGCATATAGTACATTTCAAACATATTTCGACCCATAATGTTCAAAAGAAAAAATGTTTTGGCATAATCATGGCACAAAGTTCACCATCTGGAATACTAAATTACATGGAACATTATTTACTCATTGAAGCATTATTATATGTTAAAGTCACACTAGTCATAATAAACACTTATTGGTAACCAGCTGAAAAAAAAATATTATCACAGGGCTTACAAACTACAATGACTATAAGGACCAAGCAGGTACCAGAAAAATGACTGAAGCAGTCCAGAAGGCTGAGAGCACATGCTCGATATCTGAAGTATGGAGTTGCTACCCATTCCACAATGTTTGCTCAGTGTAAATATGGACTCAACCAGAATTTTCCATTCAAATATTCTTTGAGTATCTACTGTGTTGAGAAAGACCACTGTAAATAATAAAAGTTCAGATCATCCAACTTTTCAAGATAAATTAAATTTTTGTATAGAATGATAAATTCAATATTTATGTAAGCCTGCAGACTTTAAATGTTAGCAACTAATTATAAAATTTAAAAACATCACGTGGGCCAAAGTATATCTGAAGACCATATCTGGTCTCAGAACTCCTAATCTAAAATTACGATAATTTCTTATGGATTTCCATTTTCCATTGCTTAAAAAAAAAAAAAAATCAGGAGCTGATTATAGTGCCCAAGAGACACTGTTTTATTCCTCACTATAATACGGTTGCTACTGTCCAAATTACGTCTAATATATATCACCATAAATGGTATACATACCTGCTGCTACATCCATATTATTTACTCCTGGCTGTAAGAATAAAAATGAAATTAGTAACATTCACCTTGCTTAAACCGTATTTTATATATGATTCTCTTAAAGCATAGTCAATCAGTCCCCTCTATTTATCAATTCTCTAGCTGCTGACTCAAAGATTCTTGGTTAAGTTTCAGCGATCTCAGTTCCCTGAGCTTGCTATAAATTGTAAAAAAAAAAAAAAAAAAAAAAAAAAAATTGCAGTAATCTGGGCCTACTGAAGCACTTTAATCTTAAGTGTTCTATTTATATAATGATCAGTTATATAAAGATCCACAACCCTTCATCCACAATTCTAAGATCCAAAAAGCTCTGAAAAACAAGTTTTTTTTTTAAGTTTGGCACCAAAACTCATCAGTGGCAAAACCTATCCTGAATAATATGAACTGTTTACAGTCTTATTTATCCCACATCAGAATGAGTATCTTTAAGTTCTGCTTTAGAAATTAAAGTGCACTGCCCAAGATCCCATGGGAAATTTTTACATAATTATTATATACTATATGCAATGTATTACTTTATAATATAAAAAAAATTTTGAAATGTATCTGGCCCTAGGGGTTTTGGATACAACACTGCAAACCTACCCCAGTGGAGTATGCCACATCTGTTCATTATAACTAACTAATAAATAAGTCATGCTAATTTGAATATCATAATGATTTCTATATTGCTATACCACCCAATAAGGGTGATAAGAGTATTCAAAGATTTTCTAGGTAATGTGCCACAGCTGAAGTCTCATGAAATGTGGATTTCAAATGAAATCTTCTGATTTCTAAATTTAGGATCTAGTATTAAATCACATCCTATCAATTTTTAATTAGTATACAGTAAAGCAAATGTCTGCTCTTTAAGATTAGAATGCTACAAGAGCAATAAAATGCTTCTGGCTAACGAATTATGCTTTTAAGAATTCTAGACTTGTTTACTGTAGAATTAATTTAATAACTAAGGATGTACAACAATTACAATATAAATATTAAAAAAATGTAAATGCCTGGATTCAAGAAACTAAAAATAAAAGTCCATGTAATTCCCATCGTATAGTACTTGGGAGGCACTTAAAAAGCTAACATGATTGCCTACAAAATACATGTTATCTCATAGACAAAAGAAATCAAAACATCACAGAAAACAGTTACTTTCACAAGATTACCGGTAAGGCAGGCTGCATGGAAGCCTGAGACATATGAGACATCATCATTCCAGGCATTACTGAAGACATCATTCCAGGCATCTAGAACAAAAGTAGAAAAAGATTACTATGTAAGACCAAAGCACCTAATAGGATTTTAAGAATCTATCTGGTTTTTAAAACTAATATGTACAACTTAGGACTAAAACCCAGTGAATACTATACTACATGAATAGTATGCTTAGTAAGTGCTTGTTGAATGAATGAAGGAAGTATTTTTTAATGATCTATTTTAATACTTATGTCATTATTTATATGTATTGTCATAATTATTTTAATACATTTTAAAAGTTTAGACTATTATATGTTATTTGTAACTTAATATTTAAGAATATTAATTTCCTTTTAATTTTAACTCAACACCCATGTTCTTCTCTTCTTTGGAGCAAGGAAAAAATTTTTTTCAGTGTTTCTCACCTTTGATTTTTAATATCTGATTAAATAATTTTTATAGCCATCTGGTCTTTTTAAAACTTCTAGCTCAAAGGTTCTTATAATTCAGTGACTTTAAACAAATACATAAAAAACAGACTTTTCTAACTCAAATCATCTATGCTCTCTCTTATAAAGAAAAACTTAATAAAGCACATACACACATGCATATCTGGGGAAAGAATATATTAGTTTGGGGGCTTAAACTCATCTACCAATAACTGTTATCCAAATCTATGAATCAATCTTCACTACTTAGTATGAATAAAAATCATGAAGATTAAAATAAATTTCCAAAGGATTCTGACACAATGTTCACATATATTAGTATAATCTCACAACATAACTTTAATCTTAATATGAACAAATCTAAGGAAAACATGAAGGGAGATAAAATTATACAAAACAATCATAGGTACTGGAACAAGGTAACCAGTTATTCAAAAGTTTTAAATTAAATGAACAATCTGAGAAACAGGAACAACAAAAAAGAAATAAGCATATTGGTCAACAGGAATATATAAAGCCTACTAAAGGTAGAAAACACTTGAACACTGACGTTTATTACTTGTGAAAGTCAACTCATGAAGCAAAACCAGGCTAAATTATCATTAAAATGAAGTAGTATGGTACTAATGGATGAAAAAAACAAAAAGGCCTTTTTGTTCCACAAAACATTCAATAAACTGTTTAAACATCACTAAACAAGAACTTGACTAGACGTGTGACTAGAACCTGAAATACATGTCAAATAATAGTTTAAAAAAATAAAGTACAGAATTTGAAAACACAGCAGTGACAAACCTCTACAACTCAAACTAACAGAACGAGAACTAGGCTTTTTCCCCTTATCCCCTCAACAGACATACCCTCACAATTAATTCTGCTTTAGGCTAATAGCAAATATGTTTGAATTCTTTTAAGAACTACGTAATTATGGGGGGAAGCATGGTGGGCAACAGAGAGAAATGGCCTGCTATTAAAATGATCTGCATATAAAATCAAAAGCTAATAACATATCCAAAAACTAGACTTCTAATCTAAATGGAGAACCTGAAATTTGAAAACTTAAGAGAAAAATGAATCAAAGTATTTTCTCATAAGAATTAAAGACTGTGGGGGGAGGGATAAACTGGCAGTATGGGATTAACAGATGCACTCTACCATACATAAAATAGATAAACAGTAAGGATTTACTGTATAGCACAGGGAACTATATTCAGTATCTTGTAATAAACTATGAGAAAGAATCCAAAAAAAGAATACAGATACACATATATATATGTATAACCGAATCACTTTGCTGTATACCTGAAACACAATATTGTAAATCAACTATATTCCAATTAAAAGAAAAAAAAAATTCCACATTAAGCAAATATAAAAACTATGGCTACAAAGACTTTGTGGCAACATGAAAAATGCTTCTGACTCCATGTTAAGAGAAAAAAGTCATAATCAAAATTGTGTGTATACTACGATTAAAATTTTTAAACACAGATGTACATACAATAAAATTTGGAATAAAATTTACCAAAAATGATAATAGTTACATTAGGGAGATGGAATATGGGTTATTTATTTTTCATTCTACTTTTCAAACTTTCTGGAATGATGTCTTTAAAACTAAACATGTCAATTAAAAGAATTCTGTGCTAAATCTTAAAAAAAGGAATTAAAGACATTTAAAAAGGGGGTAAAATCTCCATCATGCAACACAGCATTTCCACACGATAGCAGTACAAATGACTGTACAAATAAATGTAATTTCAAATTAAAGTACTCTACTTCATAAGACACACAGTGATCAAAGCCCATCCAAAACCAAAGCACAAAAGAGCTTACATATAACAAATGTTTACTAGACCAGGCAATGACACAGCAAACAATATTTGAAAATCATTAAAGAACAGAATTTGACAGAGTTCTCTCAATTGTTCTTCTTCCCACACTTCAAATTTTAAAACATCTCAAAATTTTGCCTTTAGACTAAAACTCATGGTATCGGTTATATAATGAGATTTAATGTCAAATAAAAAGCTAAATTCTCCCTCTGTATCTCTGTAAATTCTGAGGGGTAACAACTAGTTATGCTTGTTCAACCTGACAAAAATTGGCAAGATTCTTAAATTATGTACAACCGAATATTCTAAAAGTAAATAGATAATTCTAAAGCAAAACTGTGATGTTATTAACATGAAACCAACGAACAAAAATATAAATATGCAAAATACTATGTTTTTATGAAAAGCTATTACAAGAATTTGGCCTGTTTCCCAAAGCCTGAGGAATCTATTTTGTGGAAATGTTATGATTTCCATTTTTCATTAATTCTAGGATACACCTAATATGGAGATGCACGTGTCAACCCGTCTGACTGATGTTGAATTCTTTCAGAGGATTTGTATTGACTTCAGCCACTCACTTGGCAGCACCATCAATCTGAGACCATTAAAATTTTCTAAGTTATTTATTTACTTGTTTTAACACCACATTGATAATGGGAATATAGGCTGCAAGCTTATGAGAGAATTGGTGTGTGGTTTAAATCCTCAGAAGCGATTTTTCCCTCCTTTTGCCGAAAAAACAAAGTTGAGACATTCAAGTTACTTTGCTGTCCTTTTTTCCATAGCAGATTTACTTCTCGCTTCACACGGAGGGAACAGCCCTTTGGCATCCCAGCTTTATTCGTAGACTTATTTGTTTTTTCTCACGCAGGGCACCTAATATAATGGAGTGTCTCATCAATGATGACATCTTAAATTCAATGAAAAGAGGATGTTGGTTCAAAATGGTTACAGGGACAAATTCTTAACATAGTTGCTACAGTAATGCCACAACAAATTCCACAAGCCAGATCATTCTTAAAGCTACAAAGTGGTAGCTCATACTAAGCTTATTGTGAAGCACGCTATAAAATTACAATAACCTTGTAGAGCTTCATAAATTTCCATTTAAGCTACTTTGGCAAATATATCAAGTGCTGTAATTAAGCATTTCAGTTGTTAGGAGACAGAGAAAGAATGGTTAAGGGTGAAAGACATATATGTGAGATGTAAGCTAAACTGCCTAAAATATTAAACATCTAAATTTAATGGATACTTTGGCACCTTTAAAAGTAACTCAGATATACAACTTGATATGCTTTATTCAAAGTGGCCATGATTTGTGTGATATGTTTCTATTTCTCTTAATGATAAAAGTTAAGTCAAGAAGAATCTCTTGAAAATTCTAAGAATCACCCATTTGAAGAAAATTAAAAATGAGTAAAACCTAGGGAGCACCACACAATCCGCTCAGTCATTCTTAGCATCCCAGTTTAGAAAATGTCTAATGTTTGATAAAAACAAGCATGATTCATTGATCACTCTAGATATTTGAATTATAAAAAAAGGTACAGTAATAAGAGCAATTCTATCAGTGCTACAGCAAATTAGTCATACAAAATGTAAATCAGCCCAATTTTATTAGGATATGAAAACAAAAGTGTACATCTTCATGTGGGCACCTCAAAAGTTCTTTTCTTCATAATTATTTCCTGAAGTTTATCCTGCTGGAAAGAAATCACACAATCTAACCTATCTTTTGTCTAAATATTAACTCTTGAATTTGGCTGATTTTTAAAAATCACTCTTGCTGGGGCTTCCCTGGTGGCGCAGTGGTTGAGAGTCTGCCTGCCGATGCAGGGGACATGGGTTCGTGCCCCGGTCCAGGAAGATCCCACAGGCCACGGAGTGGCTAGGCCGGTGAACCACGGCCGCTGAGCCTGCGCGTCTGGAGCCTGTGCTCCGCAACGGGAGAGGCCACAAAAGTGAGAGGCCCACGTACCCGGGGGTGGGGCGGGGGATCACTCTTGCTGCCAACCTGTAGCTACAAATTGATTACCTAAAAAGTTTGATTCTTGCCTTTATACTTGGTTCCTTTTAATGTGCTAATAAAGTCAATTCCACAAATACACTCTACAGAGGCTATTAACATTAAGCACACAGTATTTAAAAACAACTATTCCCTACACCACTAACTTACCTTATAAACAAATACATAAATGAATGCAAAAAATTAAGTTTTGAATAAATGCAAAAACTACATCTTTGAATGTAACTAAATATTCATTCAATTGGAAGTAAATGGAAATACCTGTTTAAAGCATGTCCTTAAACAACCCAAAGTGGATGAATTTTGGGACAATCATTTAACCTTACTTCCTCTTCATCTACAGCTATATAACTCAAAACTTGTCATTTTCTTATATAAGAAACATTTAGATAAAAAATAGACAATATCTGCACAAACTGCTCCCACAGGGAGCAGAACCTTACCATTTAATAAGTCAACTGCCAGTATTCAAAATTATTTAGTTTGCTAAATTCTCTCAACCTGGAGACTTTAGAATTCACTGAAGTATACACTATTCCTTCAACTTCTAAGGAGGTGTAACATGGCATAATCTCATACTGCTATACAGGGAAGAAGCCTAGTATAGCTACTGAGTATACTCTGGAATCAGACTGCCAGAATTCCTACCCCAGTTGGCCACTCACCAGTTATGTGATCTTGGGCAACTTTACTTAACCCTCAATTTCCTCACCTGCAACACGGGGAAAAATAGTACTCATCTGATAGGACTGTTATAGGGATTAAATGGAATGATACATGAATACACACAGGCACTTAGAACAGCACTCAATAAATGAAAGCTGTTTTATTACCACTGCTCTCCTTCAACTCATGTAATGAAAGTATCTCTGATGTTGCCCCTTCTCTCATCTATTCCCTAGGTATCTGTTAGTTAGGCACTTTGGTTCTTTAAAGGCATCTAGTAAATACTGTAAAACCATCACCTTCAGTAGGAATCAACACACGTAATGAGAAGTCAATCCCAGATTAAGGATCACATGTAGTGCTGGCTCTTCAATGTCACTTTACAATTCACTCAACTCTCTAGGCCTTCCTATTCCTATCTATAAACTGGACATCTATCTAGCCAATCCACTTTTCAGTCAGGAGGATCAAATTCAATAGGGTATATGAATCAGTTATATACAAACATGATGGTAAAAATTATCATTCTAACACAGATTAGGTATCAAGTTCTATTCCCTGAAACCTTAAAAAACAAAACTATGTGAAAAAAAGGCAAGTAAATAGTTTAAATTATTTAGTCCACTGTCTCTTGCTAAACCCCAAAATTCTTAAATGAGGGTACAGAAAATATAAAAAGAAAATCACTGGGTGTTGATATGTGACACAAAAACTTAGAAAAGGAGCTGAATAAAAAGGAATTGTATCATTTGATTTTTAAAAAGCTCTAAACATACTGGGGATACACACACAAATTGTGGTGTCTCAAGTCATACAGAATTAAAGATTTTATAAAACTTACTCTAAAAATCATCTAAACCTCCTTTTGGACATGAGCCCTCTAGAACCCAAGTACAGAGGGACACAAGACTATTACTATCTTCTTCCCCAATCCCTTTAAACTAGATTCAGTATTATATCTAGCTAAATCATTAAATATTTGTCCATATGAAAATTTTTAGCTCCTTCTCAATTGTGGACACCTTCAGGACAAAGAGCATGTTTAATTTATGTAAGTATTACTCGTACAGAAGACAGTTACATAGACACAGCAGAGACTCAAACACTTTTAGTAGACAACTTTATGACTAGTCCTTATTTCTGTATAAGGAAAGAGAGGGTTATTTTCTATTATATTCAACAAATATATGATCATAAATATGTAATGATCTTAAAACTACTAAAAAAAAATCATCTTTCAGAGAATTAACAACTTTCTTGATACCCAATGACCAAAGAAAGTATACCAAGCCCACGTTCTCAAACGGAAACTTAATGCTCATTCATTAAGCAAAAGGTAATTTAAAAAGTCTTAACCCAAACAGATCAGGAGCTAATAAATAAGATTTGAGAATTTTGTTAAAAAAAAAAAAAAAGTCTAAGATAAATTAGATGAAAATTTTGTTTAAAAAAAAAAATGAAAGCCTAAGATAAAGCAAACTATATTTCAACTCAGTTCTCACTTGCTGGCATGTTTAGCCCTTTAAGAGACATGGCTAACAGCAACACTCAGATTTGGAGAAGATTCAGATTTCCACTTTGAGTGTAGTGCCCCAAGTAAGAAAGAAGCAGACAGAAGGAGATTTTCTTTCAAGCCTGTCATGCAAAATACCACATCTTTCGTAACCGCTAACTATACTTAACTTTTTTTAATAAGTAGAAGAAACATGATGACTTGACCAGGGAGAAAAAGAAAACAAATATAAAAGATTCATCTCCACTAAATATTCGAATGTCTACAAGTATCGTGACAGTCAAATCAGCAGTTAAAAGATGAGAAAACAGTGTGGCCAGGCATCTGAGTGATACCTGTAAGTTCCCTGAGTGCATGGTCTATATACAGCGTTCATCTTTGTACTAATACACAGTCAAGAAGAGGCTTAAATGTCTATTGACGAAAATGGGCAAAGTCTATTGGCTAAATTGACCTGACAATGGAAATATGAAGATATGGAAATAGGAAATAAGAATGAAAGACTAATGACAACTTTAAATGAGACAGTGTATATCTACTTATTCCGACTTACAAACCTTCACAACTTAGGCCAATTATTTCTCTAGGTAAAAAAACAAACAAAAACTCTAGTACATAGCTATGGATATAAGTAGATGCCAAATGTGTACTATCTACTGATATACCACTTGATAATGACTGGAAGTCATGTCATCAACATTTCTAACAAACCCAATCAAAAACCAACAGGTTAACCCGTTGAGATCTTTTTCTTTTTCTTTTTTTTTTTTTTGACCAGGCTGCACAGCATGCAGGATCTTAGTTCCCCCGCCAGGGATGGAACCCGTGCCCCCCGAGTGGTGTCTTAACCACTGGACAGCCAGGGAAGTCCCTTTTTTTTTCTTTTCTTTCTGATTCCACCATTAATGAATACATTTGTTGCACTCTACAACTCTATGAGCTGCTACATTTATGTGTGTTAATACTGATTTCCACATTGCCCTTTTCTCCTGAAGAGCAGACTAAATGGGTAAGTGGTCCCAATTCAGCTTTTCTCGCAAAATGTTAATTACAGGCAATGTTAATTCTATGTAATGTGCTAGACAAAGCAAAATAAACAGATAACAGGGGGGTAAGGGAGACTGTGGAAGTGGCAGGAAGGGAAGATGGCCAACTAAAACCGAAAAATACTAAGTAAAAAGTTTTAAAAGGCTTCTGCAAGACCTCTTAGCATCTTTAGAAAATACTGCACCCTGCAAATCTCAAAGGGGTGGAGGGGTACAGTTCATTCTTCCAAAGTGACATGGTCTTTTTACATCTCTCCAAGTAATCCCGATATACTCAGAAATACTACTCTAGCTGAAGTTTTTGAAAAGATGAGCTCATATTTAAATGAATTGCTATCTAAAGATAATGAAACTAAAACCTATCAAAATCTAACCATATACACAGCCCAAAAGTTATACCAACACATAGGTATGGGTCAATCTATGTTTTAAAATGCACTCACCTAGGTAATATAAATGCATAAAGAAAGTTATCTAGATTCAACAATCTATGAGCAGATAACCTTAAAAAAAAAATCTCTTTTTCACTGGCTAATGTCCAATTCAACGGCAAGGATCCTAAAACACCCAAAAGTGAGGATAACTCACAAGCAACAACAGCATATCAATTTATCAAATTAGTCAGATAAATCTAAGATACCAATCAATATACTGGATTTCTCTGGAAGGCCTATATTCCAAATCATCATTTCTCCCTAGGGTATGGAAAAATCTGGTAAAACTTAAAGAGATGATCACCAATGAAGTCATACAGACAGAAGAAATACATTTGCCTGTAATTTAAAGTAAATGGAAGTAAGTTCTTTAGTTTTATTCACCAAAAATTACTTATTTCATCTTATTTATCTTCCATTTTTGTCAAGTGAAAAATCAACAGTAGAGGCAGACCCTAAAAACAAGAATAAGTGGTAACAGTGTAAAGTCAAAAGTAACCAATGAAAAGTCACATGTAACACTGACTAACTTGCTGGCTTATATTGTAGGAAGAGTATCTGCGTTTGTTTCATTCATTCAACAAGTAATTTACTGAGCACCCATGATGTGCCAAGAACTGTGCTCAGCACCTATAAACTTCTTAAAAGTTCAGAACATAGCCCCTGCCCCCTAAGAGCTTACAACTGTTGGAAAGGCAAAGCAAATAAACCATAATAAAACAAAACAAGTGCTAAAATAAGTGAAATAGTAAGAGTTATGGGAGGATTATGTGGGATTTTATTTTAATAATCTGAAGGGGAGGTATATGCTAGGAAATTTTATTGCTGAGGACCTCTTGGAGAAGGCAGGACTTGAAATGGCAGAATTTAGGTAAATAAAGGAAAGTTCATGGTAGTAGAGAGCTGGGGGGCAGGAGAGCAAGAAAAACAGCACAAGCTTGGTCATGAACTAATATAGTTACTCAAAATACCATGAAAAGACCAGCCCGCGTTCATATTAGGGAATGTGAAGACTTGCAGCTCAGAATCGTGCTCTGAATTATATACTACGGGAGATAATTGAAAGTTAAATTGTGGAACGCAGACATTACGCTACAGGCACAGAAAAACAGTGGAAGTTCTAGGGCAAGGAGATAACTCATTGAAATCTATAAAGAGCTTTTTGGGGGACAAGCTTGAAGCAAGAAAACCAGCTCAAAAGTTGTAAAGAGTATCCTAGGCATGAGAGTGTAATGACTTAAGCTCAGATAGCAGGAATAGAAATAACGTCTATAAAAACCTGCCTTACTCAGTACGAGAACATGAAAATCCAACTTATTTTTAAAGAGGAGTTATTCATTTATCAGTTTATTGAACAAACGCAACAAAAAAATACTGAATAATTAAAATTAGGGAGGCATTACTAAAAGAATTTCCTATTTTTACTTGCATATCAACCCATAAAATCTTATACATATCACCTATCCTTATCAAATGATCTAAATTGAATCATAGGTTGTTAGAGCTGAAAGGGACCTTAATTCTTTTTTTTTTTTTTTTTTTTTTTTTTTTTTTTTTTTTGTGGTATGCGGGCCTCCTCTGTTGTGGCCTCTCCCGTTGCGGAGCA
>NC_041215.1:59682773-59703117 GCF_002837175.3 Physeter macrocephalus
CATGGCTCACGGGCCCAGCCGCTCCACGGCATATGGGATCCTCCCGGACCGGGGCGCGAACCCGGTTCCCCTGCATCGGCAGGCGGACGCGCAACCACTGCGCCACCAGGGAAGCCCCGGACCTTAATTCTTTTACTCTACTTTTCTCATTAAAAGAAGAGGAAAATTAAGAATTAAAGAAAGAAAAAAAAAAAGCCTGGCAGGAAGACTCTCTTGGGCTTAAGTGAAGGCCAAATCGCCTGTGATAAGGATGGTTTATGTTGTAGAAAAGACAACAAAAGAATAAGACGTGAAAATATTTTAAAACAAAACATTATTTACAATACACATAGAGAAAGAAGACAGCTTCATACATAATTATATCTTAATACAAATCTCTACTGCCACCAAGCAAAACTATTTTATCTTTAAGATTTATAAACTTGTAAGGTCCCTTCCAACTATAAGATCCTATAACTCTGTAAAAGTAGAAGCACAACTTTGCCATCTGAAGTTAATGTACAATAAGAAAGGCAAGTTTAACCTACAGGATAAACTTGAAAGAGTATTATTAAGACCTATTTGATAATTTCCAAATATCTATTACTACTAATAGATCCATCCTAAATTCTAAAAAGGCATTCTAGGTTATCTCCTGAACTAAAACAACACGTGCTACTCCTCTAATCTAAATCATTTGCTGCATTTCAAAAAGTACAAACTCTGGCTTCTGTAGACTGTTGTGTCCAGTCTGCATATTATTTTACAAACAAGTTTTAAAATTTCATGTCATATTCAGTAACATCTCAAAGACCACAATCATTTAGCAAGTAAGACTGCTACCAATTTTAGTCCTCAGCTGGTCCCAGAATGAGATCTTAATGTGAACTAGGCAATATACATGAAGGTTCCATAACCTTTAGTTGCAAAGTCTAAAGAATTTGTGAATTAACTTTTTAAAATTGGATGACAGAACCCTACCAACTTTGTGTTACTGCAGTGAGCTATATAGGCACCCTGCTTCTTCTCATTATCTTCTGACCACTTACTGCTCACTTATACTTCTGAGGGCGGGTAGACAGAAGACATGATACAGAAAAAAGGATCAAGTTTGCGAATTATCAACTTTTATTTTAAGGTAGTTGTTTATAGGGCTTTAAATTAGATTTCTGAATACATGACTGTTTATATTATCCATGCCCTCCCACTCTGTTATCAAAGCTAAAACAAGAATTTGTTTTACCAAGACTTGGGCCCCATATTTGTTAGATATCAAGAGGAAAAAAAAGGAATAATCTAAGGGAAAAAAAAATGGGGATTCTCTTGAGTTCCTCAGAGGTGGGTTCTTAAGTCAATCAATTGTTATCCTAACAGGAGCCAACAGAGAGAGACGTCTAAACATCTAAATAGTCAGGTACGCTTAAAGGCACATGGCATATACTGGTCTAGGAAAGAAGCAGAAGAAAACCACAAGGTAAAATTCAGAGTATTTGAATGGATGTGTACCAAGTAGCAAATAACCTTACTAGGAAGATGGTCACTACAGAGCTAAAGAGAAAGGGCCATAACGCAAACTGTGACCAGCTTATGTCAATGAGATACATGAGTACTTAAAAAATAAAATCTGCATTTTACTCAAAATGACTAGCTGGTATCTTGGTTTTGGTAGTGCAACAGCACCAATACAGCAAGGGTAAGCAGGTCAATCCCTTGCAAAACTTACCTTGATTGGCCCAATGGAAACAGAAGGCCCCAGAAAAGAGAGAAGCATCTGGCAGTAGCAAATTGTTTTATTTTATCTTTCTGTGGAAAGAAACTAATTTTAAATAAGAACCAGAGCATTTAAAGAATAAATATTTTTTAAAGCTCATTATCTAGTTAGAGCAGCTCTACTGAGAAAACAAGAAGAGCTCCTTGCTGCTTAGAGATGGAAAGAAACAGAAGAGGAATCAGAGTTGTTTCTCCATCACCTAGGGAGTTTTAAAACTTGTGTTATCCTAGTGTAACAGAATAAATAGTTCTTTTATTTAAAGAACTCCTACAGGCAGAATCTTTTGGGCCTGGTGCCTTTGAATAAAGCTTTTTATACAAAATTAAGGGCTATACTCTTAAATACCTTAAATAAAAAAGAAGAAAACCACTTGACATTAAGCTCTTCTATTCTTAAGGGAAAAAAAACAAACACACACACAGAGCTAGCTCCTTTCTCCACTACAATTTCACCAATAATTCAAACCATCAAGGCTTAAATGATTATCAAAGCAAATGATGCCCCCAACTGGCAGAAAGATCATACCTAATTGACTGGCTTTCCAAAATATTTTGTTAGCCTAAATACTCGATGATTTATTGAAACACTAAATGGAAAGAACCCAGCCACCAAAGGATATGTGTATTATAGAACCTAACGGGGCATAAAAGTATTTACGGTTAACTGAGGCTGTTACCTTTCTTGGATGCTTTTCTAGGAATTAAGTTCTATTGAACTTGTTGAGTCAGCATTAAAACCTTTTGGTCCAAATCACTCCCACAAAATGTTTACAATTTATGCTGGAGATGGAAGGGACAGCTCAAAAGCAGAAGTGCAGAAGCAATGATCATTTAAAAAAACAAAAAAAACAAAATAGTGTAAGTGGAAAATAAACTACCTATTTGGCACTGTCCTATGAAGAACCAAATCCGAGTAGAACCTTCCCACCTCCACACACACACACACACACACACACACACACACACACACACACACACACACCCAGGACAGAAGTGCAGAAGCAATGATCATTTAAAAAAACAAAAAAAACAAAATAGTGTAAGTGGAAAATAAACTACCTATTTGGCACTGTCCTATGAAGAACCAAATCCGAGTAGAACCTTCCCACCTCCACACACACACACACACACACACACACACACACACACACACACACACACACCCAGGAAGCTTTTTCAGGAATAAAATTAATCCTAAGCCAAAGGCCTAAACAACTTCTGTTTTCAGATTCTATGCATGTACAAGGTCCACCAACAAAAATTATATTGACATAGCATATTTACTTCAATTGACATACTTGGGGGGAAAATCATTAAACTAAAAAGCCTACGTGTAGTTTGCTACTTTTAAATTTAAAAAAAACAAAACAAAAACAACTCAATTTTGTTGCTGTAGAAAGTAAATCTCATACAGATTTTTCATTACAGTCAAAATTTGGTTACTGTCATGATTATACAACATTTCACTTAAAAACATTATTCTGGCATAAACTAAAACTTAAACAGCTGTAAGTAATGACCCAGATTTTGAAATTCTTTGACACAACAATACCACGGGCAAAAGTAAACAAAGAAATACAAAACAAAACATTCTTACTTGTCCCATTGGTGGTCCTCCCATTGGGGGCATCATTTGAGGCATCATTCCATGAGGTACAGGAGGCATATTCGCTCTCTGACCCATAGGATGCATTCCCATTGGGGCATAATGCATGCCAGGGTGCCCCATCTGAAAAAGAGAGACAATTTAAAAATTAGCAAGTACCAATAAAGCTTCTCAAAAATCTGATTTCTACAAATCAGTTATATGCATGACATAATATCTGGCTAACGTGTGATTTAATTACTGAGTTAGTTTATACTTTCTTGTCTTAAATAAAATGTACAACACCAGTATTTATGAGCTTGCACCTGACCAAATTTCAGAACAAAATGGAAAAAATTAAAATCATCACTGGACACCTAATTCGTAGTTGTTTTTTTTTTTAAGCATGCTGATTTAATCAGTTACCAACTGGCTTGCTAAACTGGGAGGAAATGCATGTGAAGGCCAACTTAACTGTTATGGTGAAAACCACAACTTTGTCCTAATTCACACAGATATCAGATAGTCATTTACTTTTTATAACTTCGTTTATTCTTAAATTCATTTCTAAGATGATTTTAAGCTTTAAAACGCTGAATTTACCCAATTAACTCAGATTAGGGCTGTTCTTACACAAAACAAACAGTATTGGACACCCGGGGACACTTCCCTCCTAACAAGCAAACATGTTATTTCCTAAGAGAATCTCTAACACAGCTAAAATTACTCCTGCAAAAAAACAAAACAAAACAAAAAACCCAAAGAATGAGGTCTGTCACTCACGGACACTAAATGCAAACAACTAATTCATCCATCTTAACGCGGTTTTATAAGCCAACTACTTTCTCTACCTGTGTGCCCATTGTTACAGATCTTAAAAGCAGGAAATTATCTCCTGCCAATTCTCCCAGCTGTCCCCCCGCTGCAGACAACGCTACTACTAGTGAAGAAATTCTGGCAGCCTCTGTTAAAGTCTACTGAATCAAGTCTCCGCCTTCCCCCCGCCTGCTTAATCGGGCCTACCTCTCCAAAACGCTCACCCCGCCTAGGGCCCAGCACCTCCACCGCGCATCTGCCTAGGCCAAACCCACTGGGAACTTCCCCGGTCCCACTTCCTTTCCTTTGTGCATCCCCGCCCTCCCATTTCTCTCCCTCGGAACATATCCCACCATCTCGAGCTCTTCCTTCGTCCACTCTCATCTTCTCCTCCTTCTGGAGAAAGCTTCCTGTCTCTGACTCCGTTTTTCATTGTGCCGCTTTCCCCCTGCCCCACCGATCCCTTACCGAGGGCCGTCTCCTCAGGAAGCCGTCAGCAGAGACCCAAGAGCTGGAGCAGAGGCTTGAGCCGGACAATCTCCGCTCCCCGTCCCCGGGACCCCGCGAGGGAGGATGGCTCTCCATTTCACTCACCATGAGGCCTCCACGCTCGGCTCCCGTCCCCGGCCTCATCGTCGGACTCAGACTGCTCCGCCGGCGGCCACTGCCGCTACACATACCAACAAGAAGCGATCTGAGTGGCTGGCGCCCACTGGGGCTAAAGGTTAAAGGCTGCCCTGAGCTACGGGGCGGGATCAGCGGGGCCAATAAGCTGACAGGCTTCCCCGCTGTCCAATCAGACTGCGCTGCCGACACGCAGCTCTTCGGCGATTCGCCCCCAGCCTCAGCCTCACTCGGCGTCGCCTGCATGGAGGGGGGAATAGGGGGACGGAGGAAGTTTCTGCGCCGACTCCTCTGCCGGGAAAACTCCACCAACTTCCCCCGGGGAAGGGAAGACAACTGTGTCCCAGCTTCCCGAGCTTAGACAGCCTCACCCCGTAGGGGGTGGGGCAGTGGGGGCCTGCCACCTTCACCCCCCGCCCGAGTCACGTACGCCCCACAAACCTGAGGCCGCCGGGGGTGGGGTAGGGTGGGGTGGGGGTGGAGTAAGTAGCTTCTAGCGTTAGCGGTGGCCGGGGCTGGATGCGCGCGTGCGGGGCTCGAGGTGGAGGGAGGGGGCGGGGAAGGCGAGAGGAGGGGTCGTGAGGAGCGGGTTCGAGCTCAGTACGCACCAGCTGGCGAGCGCGCGCTGGGGTGGGGGGAAGAGGCGTGCCGAGCGGTGTGGAGGGAAGTTGTGGTAGGGGCGGGGAGAACAATGCGACAGGGAAGGAGGAAAGGGCAGTTAAGGGAGGTGGGGGCGCGGCGAGCTGAGCTGCCGTTAATGAGGGAAGTCGGGCGAGTGCAGGCCTAGAGGGGAAGAAGGGAGAAAGCAAATAGGTTCGGGAATGTGTATTAGAGAGGCATGGGCGGGCGCTAGGACCGAGCGTCGGGGAGGTGTGGCTTTGGGGCTGCTGGGGCGCGAGCTTGCATGGAGGTGACGCGGCGGTGGCGGAGATCGCTGGCCCGGACTAAGCACTGCAGGGAGAGGACACTCTGCTGCCTTGGGCCTCGGCTTGTCTCTCCCCGCGCACTTCACTGCGCGCCTCCCTTCGTACTACTTGAGGGTCATGCTCTGGTCCGGGGGCGCCCAGCCTTTTGTCGGGCCCCACGGCACTTTCCTCGCCCAGCCACGCACCCTTGTGCACCCCTGCGCGCCGGGCCCAGGTGGTGGAGGCCGTGGAGGGCCTGGCCGCTGATTGGCTGCTGCGACCGCGGGGCGGGGCAGGTGGGCGACGCTTGACCTCTGCGGACCTGACTGTCTTTCCCGCCATGTCGTTCGTGGAGAGCGGGAGGCGCTCAGCCCCTTCTCGCCGCCGTCTAGGCACTGCTGTCCCGTTTGCTCAACCGGCGTTTTCCGCTTTCACTCAGGGAGACAGCTGGGGTGAGGGTGAAGTCGACGAGGAGGAGGGATGCAACCGAGTGGCCCGTGACCTGCGGGCGGAGTTCTCGGCCGGGGCGTCATCGGAACCTAGAAGGGACTCGCTACTCCGGCCAGATGGGGACGGGTCTCCCGCCCTGCCCGATAAACGCAATGGCATTTTCTCGGAGGATGCGGGCGGCAGAGCCCAAGCCCGGCGCTGGCCGGTCCAGGTCCTCTCAGTTCTCTGTTCGCTGCTGTTTGCCATCCTCCTCGCCTTCCTTCTCGCCATCACCTACCTGATCGTAAAAGGTACGGAATGAAGCCCGGGCCTTTAAAGTGTGTCCAGAGTTTACTTTAGTTGAGCCTGGACGTGGCTCTCCCCTTCGTCGCCCTCGCTCCATCAAAGGCCGGCAAGCTGGTAGCCGCTTTCATCCAGAGTCCTCGTCCGCACCTTTCTTTGATCTTCTCCCTTGTCTTCTTTTTTCTTAAAGGTAGAGGACCTTGGTCCGTGATCAGGAGACCCATTTTAAGAAAGGGTCTTGATAAGTGGGTAATCTTGAAGAAAAAATCTTAAAGTCGGTGAACACTTGCGGTAAAATATTGGCAGAATCAAGCAAAATGCAAAACAACCGTCATTAAAGGAAGACGGTGCAAAGTGTAATTATTAGGCTATACACGTTCAGAGAGTTTAATCCACAAATGGTTAAAGACTTACAATCCACCGATTCCTCTGTACACGTTGAATTGCTGAAGGACAAGGATTTCCATTCCACAACCCAAATTTCTACTTGCATAGGTAAAATAGACACTCTTGGGTTTTGATTTAGGTTTGCAACCCAGTGTAGTGGTGAAGTTCTGTTGCAGGAGCAAGATAGTAGGTTCTTTCTCTGATTAATGGTGTTATTTTCCGTGTCTTAAGTTGAAATATTGGCCAGGTTGGAATAGAAAGAAATGTGCCTTGAAAGGTTTTCCAAAGCTTATACAGATGTATTATGTGGTTGGATATTTTATGTTGCAGTGGAAGGAGTCAGACCTCAGTTTAAATTTCAGTTCTCAGTGGTGTGTGACTTTGGTTAAGTTATTGAAAAAAGAAAAATTAAAACAAGAAAAAATACCTTAGTTTGTTGTATGAAAAGCACCCAACACATTGCCACTCGAGTATTTTATTTCACTAAGTAGAATTAAATCTGTTTAATTCCAGTTTTTATTTTTCCTCATTGCTTCCAAGCCCCTAGTGGGCTGTAGACACTTTACCATGCTTGATTTTCATGCACAAGACAGATTGGCAAGTTAATGTAAGAGTTTTACTTCTTCATACAATGATATTGGGTGTAAATTGTCAATGTTAAATATTTGGGTGCCAATGTTTCATTCCTCTATCACTTCCCCCATTTTTTCAAAGCAACTCAGAGTTTTGTAGGTAGTTTAATTCTTTTTTTCTCTGAGAGATTGCTTTTGTTCATAAAGTCACAAAACCTGGTAAGTTGAAGTACATTGCAGAGCACATTGAGCTGTGCTTATTTTGGAGGGTGGAGAAAGGAGCTGAACTCAAAACCCAGTAATTCGCATTACATAAAATGTCTAGGGAATAAAAATTCCCATTTTATATACATGGCAGTTGACTCATAAAGACATCTTATTTGCTTACTGAAGGTTGCTTAGCTAGTAAATGGAATCAGAATTTGAACCCAGTTGTTTCGGGCTCCATAGTGCTTTCCACAACTCCCCAATGTCTTTCTGGCCTTTGAGCTACTCTTCAAATTATAAAATCGTCTTTTTTACCCAAGCCCTTTTTTGTACTTACAGAGTTACATGCTGAAAATTTGAAGAACGAAGATGATGTACACACTGGACTGTTAGGTATGGACTTTATTGTCACGATTTGATTTTTGAGCTCACTTTTGTTTTTCTAGATTATGCTTAAACTGTACAGAATTTTGGTTAAATACTTAATATATTCCCTGTGCAATTTTGTTTTACTCTTTTTCATTTGCATTTGTGTGTGGTAACTTTTGTTAGATTTTCTTTTTACATGTGTGTGGGGGTATCTCCGTGTGTATATGTATGTATACCAGACATACTAGGAATACATTTTGAATACAACTATATGTAACAAAGACTCAGAGAATACTTAACGTTTCTTAGTTACCTTTTGGAAAAGTCTCTCTACACTTCTTCCCAGGAATTAAAAACAAACAAAAAAACCTTACCTCACAAACTTAACAAAGATAACAAACAAAGATAACATCTTAAGCAGACCTCATGAGAAGTTTAAGTTCCCCTTATAAGATCCCCTTATAAGCAACTTGGTTTTTCAAAAAATATGAAAAGCATTGGGCATACTTACATGGGTTAATCATGACTAGGAAAGAGTCAACCTGAGTTTCTATAGTATGTCTGTAGAATGCTGCAGTTTACAGGTTTGTAGTGAAAAATTCAGTTGTTATTTATTTTTATTTCTCTCTGCACCAAAATGATTATGAAGACTTCAGAACTTGACCTGTCTGGCATATTTTGCTCCTGTTTGCTGTAATTTCTTTGGCTGACCACTCTGAATTGGGGGGGGATGGTTGAGATCCTAGGCCGCATGTTACTCCCTACTCCAATCTTAGCTAACCTATTTAAACTGCCTCCTCAAGGCCAAGGTCCTCATGGTGATACAAGGTATAGTTCACCTGATTTTGCAGAAGGGGAACCTTTATCTTCAAATTACAAACAACTTAGTTTTCTAGATGTCCCATGAAAACTTGTCTATGCTTGTCTCAACTTCTTGCATGAGAAGACATGTACTTTTTAGTTACCCATTTTGTCAGTGTGTGTTGTTAAACTGTTTCATCTCTAAAAAACAACCAAGATTTTAAGGCTTTTCATAGCATTTATTGATCTCTCAACTCTTGCTGCAGTAGAAACTGAATCTTAAGAACTAGACATGAATTCTAACTTGCTATTTAATAGTTAGCAAGAATACCAACTTACAGCTGAGGAAATGCCTATAAAATTGTATCCTTACATTTTTACAATTGATGTAAAAGTTTTCACATGAATCCAGAATCTATAATAAACATTGTTGTTGAAGTCATCCTTTCAGAAAAATCAGAATGCAGCCTTTTATCAGATGATACTGATTTTTTTTTACTGTTGTATTTCATTGTATTTATCTTGTCTTGTTTACTAGGAACCTCACAGCTAAATGTAATGTTGATTGTGTATTACCTTTTTTTGATCATAATTAGTACTGTCTATACATGTTATCTTTATATTTCAGTGACTAATGTTTAAATTTTAATGCATACTGCCTCAATTCTCGTTTGAAAGTGGGTTGGTTTTTAGAAACAAATAATGTGAGCCCAGTAACTACTCTCCATGAAATAGTTTTCTTTCTAGACAGACTGATAAAAATTTTGCACACTACAAATATTTTTTATTGCAGTTTAATCCTAGTCCAAGGTTGGCATAGCTCAGTAAGAGCAGATTATAGCGGTGATTCTCATTTTGGTATGTGTAAGAATCACCAGACTTTCTTTTAAAAATCATCTCTAGACTTTGTTTCAGCCCAGGGGTAGGACCTAAGAATCCTCATTTTTTTTTTTACAAGTTCTGATAAACCACAGTTTGAGAAATACTTTTGCAGGGCCAGAATCACAGTTTTTAAAAATATATTCAAAAGTAGTTAAAAGTTCTTGAGAGTTGACTAAGGACTAACAGGCTAACAGGAAACAATATATAAGCCTAAATGCCTGTTAAGAAACTTAAGGAGCTGAGACACTGCTATTCTCTTGTCCTCCTTGTTTCTCTGAAAGAAATATTCATGGGAAGACCTGTCTATAGTTTTTAAAAAAGGGTTCGTGAAGAGCATTGTATCAGTGCCTTTGGGGAGTTAATTGATCCTAATGGCTAACAGGATTAGGCTGTCACAGTGTTCATCTTCACTAGTGAGGTAGTCCAGCAGGGAGGTGTGATTAATACTATCAGCTGATTTTGGAACTCATCTCCCCAAATCTTCCGTGGGTGGCATTAGAGTCACACTGCAGAGTTCTTAGGGCTTTCCTTTTATAATTATCCTGCAAACCATCCACTACTGTAAGCCTGTTTTTCAGGGAGATTAATAAAATAAAACTTCTGATTATTTAGTTAAAATCACATTCCACTCATTCCTCCTTGAAGTTATTTTCCGGCCAAATGGATTGCACTAATCATATACGACACTGAGTTGTTTCTTTTTTGCACATTGGCTTTTGTATCTGTCACATTTTCCCAAATTTTATCACATTTCACACAGTCCTATTTCCAATTTTTGGGTTTTTTCCCAGTCAATATAAAGTATGATAAAATGACCTTTTATTTGAGGCAAACTTGAAATAAGTACATAAGAAAAATAGAAGGAATTGCCTTTAGCAGAAAGTACTTAATCTAAGAATATTGTTCTCAAGTTAAGTGTAGCCCTAGTACTTTTATAAACATTGTAAATAGAGTCATACAGAAATTATAATCAGATTTGACGGAGTTTCTTCAATGTCTAAAAAGCTTTTAAACTTGATCTTTGGTGCCTGTCATTTCTTGACACCTACTGGTTAATAGTTACCTTTAAGTCCCTTTTGTGGCTAGGAGCAGATTCCTAGCATCTTGCAGTGTCAAGGGCTATTCTCATTTTTTAGCTGCCCATTTACTGCCTGTATTATACCTGAGATGTTTCCAGGCTTCTACACATTTACAGAGAAGAGATGACTGACATATACTGAGTTCAATCCAAGATGAAGCCCACTCATTTAAAGAGTTGATGATTTATTACTTTTCTTCTGCAGAGTGATAAGTGAGACTTTACCATCATAATTTCATGATGCAGAACATTAGAAATATGGTAAAAATTTCCAAGAGAAGGGGTGTGTTGCGAAATGACCCGTTCTCTTATAAGAAAGGCACAAGTTGGGAGCAACTCACTCAGTTTCTTCCTTGCAGTGAAAGATGATTGAAACCATGAACTTGAGCTTTTTAGGGAATGTATGAACCTTGTAATTTGAGCCCACAGTCTATTAAGGAAATGATACAGTGCTATCTGCAGCTGGGTGGAGTAACTCTAATATTTAATGTAAAATTTTACAAATATGTTATCCTATTCTGCAGCGCAGTCTTTGTAAAATTGTGTATATTGTTTACTCATATCAGTAAAAGAACCAAGGCAAAAAAGAAGAGAAAAACAAAAGCCCCAAAAGACTAGAAGGATACAACCAAAATGGGTTTTGGAATTATAGTTAGTTAGTTGGTTTTTTTTTTTTAATCTCTGTTGTTTATAATGAATGATTGTAACTCCCAATGAGAAAAACTTTGTTTAAAAAGAAAGCACAAGTTAATGGAAGTGTGAGTAACACGTTCAACAATTAACAACACTGGGCTTCCCTGGTGGCGCAGTGGTTGAGAATCCGCCTGCCGATGCAGGGGACACGGGTTCGTGCCCCGGTTCGGGAGGATCCCACGTGCCGCGGAGCGGCTGGGCCCGTGAGCCATGGCCGCTGGGCCTGCGCGTCCAGAGCCTGTGCTCCGCAACGGGAGAGGCCACAACAGTGAGAGGCCCACGTACCACACACACACACACACAAAAAACAATTAACAACACTGCTGAACTTTTATGGTATGCCAAAAACGTGGTGTTTCACCTGGTATTCCCAAGTATCCTGCATCCATCAGTATAAAATATTCCCTTCTAAACCATGAGATAGTTTAGGCATGGTAGCAAGGCAGAAGCAGTATAGGTTATTAGCAAGAATTGTCAGTGTGCAGCTAAGTTATTAGTCATGAAATCATTGCATATCTCCTCTTAACACGTAAAAGCAGTAATGTGAACCAGACATTAGGACCTCTAAATCTCAAGAAATTGGTTTGTTATTGTTAGTGTGATACTGCCTGGCCCAACTTTGGTAATCAGGAGGGATGTTTCTGAGGCTAACAAAGCCAGACTTTAGCTAGCATCAGAATCACCTGGAAAACTTGTTAAAACTCATTTTACTGGGCTTCACCAGGTCCAGAGTTTCTGATTCAGTAGGTATGGGGTAGAGCCCAGAAATTTGCATTCCTAATAAGTTTCTAGGTTATGCTGATGCTGCTAGTTTACAAGAACCACTGGTCTAGTAGTTCCCATCCCCCAGGCGTATCAACAACAACAAACAAAAAAAACACTGAAGATTTTCTTTTTTTGCATTTATAAAATTTCAGACCCTATCCTTATCTCCTGAATCAAAGTTAAAGTCACTTAATTGGCTGCATGCTCAGTATGCCATCAGGGTCCATTGGACCCAGTTTTCATTTTTAAATTTTCTTGAGCAGTTCTGTTTGTAAGAATTGTTATTTCATATCATTTACTCTTTCTTAGGGGACCTTCCAGAGAATAAAGAGAAAATTGAGTTATATTTTTTTCTGTAGAATAAAGCATATTTGATCTTGAAATTACCATATTGGTGTATTGGCCCCTTTTATAAACCTAAGATACATTATAAGATTTTAATGACCTTATTTTCCTATATCTGGAAACATTTTGCTATTTCATTATTTTAGGAATCATTTAATATTACTCATCTATTATTCTCAACTATGCTAAAAAGAATAACATGATGGAATCCTCCAGAGCAGAGGTCAGCAAACTGCGGCCCCTGGGCCAAATCTGATCTGCTACCTGTTTTTGTACATTAAGTTTTATCGTAGCATAGCCTTGCCTCTTGTTTTATATATTGACTATGGCTGCTTTCATGCTACAACAGCAGAGTTGAGTAGTTGTGAAAGAAACCAGATGGCAAGCAAAGCTGAAGATATTTTACTATCTGATTCTTTTCAGAAAACTATAGTATTCTCATCCAGTTAGTCATTCAACAGAAAGGACTTCAGGCAAAAACACGAACCATCCCCTTTTGCTAAAAGAATGTATAACAGTCATCTTTTATGAATCTGTGCACACTAATTTATTTGATACTGTTTGTAAGTGGAGAAATGCTAATGGCAGGTGACTGGAAAGGAATGGAAAAAAATCATTGGATTGAGTATTCAAATTGTTTATAAATCTAAAAGTGAAAATGTTTTACAAATTATGGAGCAAAGATGGTTGTCTTCCATGTCTTATAAGCCATGAAAGATTTTAAAAATTCCTTCAAGCAGTGTATTTTGATGATGCAAGTGCATAAAGAAAAAGCAAAACTAATAATAAGCTATAACCAATTAGAGATGTATCTGAAGTCTAAAATCAGTATTTACAGGATGGTTATGTTCCAGATACATGCATGAAGTTAGTAAGCAGTTATTTGCACTTAGAGGAAATGCCCATTTACAGTGTGTTTATTTGTTTGTTTTTAAATCAGGGAAACTCAGAATAAAAATTTGGGTTTACTATATCTTATTAAAATTTCTAACAGTTTTTTTCAGGCTTTTTATTCTTTTGTAAATTGTTCATTAAATGATTAAAACTAAGGGAAAATAGATCGCGAGAAGCCTCCACGAAGCTGGCTCGTGCACTTACTCCCTCTCTAGACCTTACCCCGTCTGTACAGTGGGACCTAAGCGGTTTCAGAGAAACTTCCCATTTGTACGATGCGTGGGGGGAGGGCCTTTGGGGAGACTGCCCTCACCTGTGAGTCTTTCAAGCCCAGCTTGGCCGCCAGCTTCTTGCGGTCGGGCTTGTTGATGTACTTCTGCTTCTGGAACACCTTCTCCAGCGCCTTGCGCTGCACGTCGGAGGACACATCTCTACACAGCATGCCCCGACGAGGCTTGCCGCGGGCGGCCAGTGGCCAAGAGAAGGTCCCCGGGATGGGCACGACGCTGAAGGACGCTGCAGAGGCCAGGGGTGCAAGGACTGCTCTTGCTAGGATCTACCTTTGGCAGGTCCTTTGTGTGTTTTGACCAACCATCCATCCATGTCAGGTTCCTCGCTCTCTATCACCCGGCATCCTCCTAGCCTCAGGGTACCTATGGTCCCAAGCAGACACCGCAGCCCCAGGTCTGCCTCAAGACCTTTCTGCTCAGCTCTAGCAGCTACTGTCTTGTTCTTGTTCTGAAAAGAAGAATCTGGATTAGCACAGCTCAGTTTTGCTAACAAGTTTTTTAAGCATAAGTCAGCTTACTGGACAGGCTGCTCTCCAGTCCGAGGCCACATCAGTTCACCTCAGCTGAGGCATAGAGCAGTGTGAGAAGCACCTGGTGCAGAACACAGCTCTTTAGAGCAGTGAGGACTGTAGCTCTTGCTGGGCTTGTCTGCACTTGGTTCTAACCTAGGTTGTATCTAGGACTGCTCCACGTTCATTGTCTTCTTAGCCAACAAGAATAAATGCTAGGGGACTTCCCTGGTGGCGCAGTGGTTAAGAATCTGCCTGCCAATGCAAGGGACAGGGGTTCAAGCCCTGGTCCAGGAAGATCCCACATGCTGCGGAGCAACTAAGCCTGTGCGCCACAACTACTGAGCCTGTGCTCTAGAGCCCGCAAGCCACAACTACTGAGCCCATGCGCGCTGCAACTACTGAAGCCCGCACGCCTAGAGCCCATGCTCTGCAACAAGAGAAGCCCGCGCACCGCAATGAAGAGTAGCCCCTGGTCGCCACAGCTAGAGAAAGGCTGCGTGCAGCAACGAAGACCCAACACAGCCAAATTAATTAATAAATTAATTGATTGATTCTTTAAAAAAAGAATAATGCTAGCCTCCTTAGCCATACATTCAAGGCTGCACCCTCTTAAATGTGCCCACTTTGCTGATCATGCCTCCCACTCTCACCCTCTTTGCCAGACTCACTGAACTATTTACTGCAAAACCCAACATAGATATTTCCGCCTCCAGGCCTTGGTCACGCTGTGCCTACCTTCCCTCCCCCACCCCTGCCATCCTTCAAAGGCCAGCTGAAGTTATTCTTCCTTTATACCAATAACAGCTACTCTGTTGAACATCTGCCATGAACTAGGTATTCTCCCAGATACTTTACATACATAACCTCATTTAATCCTTTCTACTTACCTTTCAAAGTGGGTATCATTATTCCCATTCTACAGGTAGGCAAAAGGAAGCTGGGATAAGTTAAAGTACTTACCCAAATTCATGGAGGGAATAAATGTCAAAGTTGGAATTCTGGCCCCAGAGTCTGATGCAGAGTCTATACTTTTTCTTAAACCATGCTTAGTTGTGAAGAATTTCCTGATGAGTTGAAACCCCAGTTTTCTTGCCCTTTTTTGAATAGTACTTGATGTCTATTCTGCATGACTGATTTGACATTTAATAAATGACTACTTATGATACAATTGTCTTTTTTAAAATAAATTTATTTATTTATTTAAAAAAATAAGGGAAAATGTATGTTGGAACAAGATGATAGTGATAACTATTTTTCCTAGTATACTGAAGATTACAAGCTTCAGGGGAAAATACAGGTTTAACAAGATTTGCCATGAGTTAATTGTTGCAAGGTGAGTGATGGGTATATGGGGTTTCATTGTATTCTTCTTTCTACTTTTGTGTGTTTGAAATTGTCCGTAATAAAGTTTTCTTTAAAGTTTCCCATGTGAATATGATGATTTAACATGGTTGGAAACTACAGATGTTACTTAGTTTTCAAGTTTCACCAGGCCCAGTCAGAATGTCCCCTTCTACTCTTTACCCTTTTTAGTAGGAAGGGGAGTGGAATTGCTACAAGCTGAGTGGCAGGTGGACAGGCAGTTGTGTGGAGACCTTTATCAATGTAGCTGCTGTACGCCCACTGTGTGTTCAGGTGGCACTGGTAGGGGAGGAAGACCCTTTTCCTTTGCTCCTGTACTTGGAAATAATAAGTTTGAAGATCCAAGGCTGTCTAGCTTTCTGATAAGAGTTGCAAAAATTTGCTTAGATAAAATTTTTTTAAATGTTGATTAGTTTTATGCATGAGTATGTCAAAACTTTTATTAGTAGCCAGCTGGTTATAGCTTTTACAACTCATAAAATGACCTTAATTTAATTTTCTTTTTTTTTTTTTTTTTTTTTTTTGGTGGTACGTGGGCCTCTCACTGTTGTGGCCTCTCCCCTTGCGGAGCACAGGCTCCGGACGCGCAGGCCCAGCGGCCGTGGCTCATGGGCCCAGCCGCTGCGCGGCATGTGGGATCCTCCCGGATCGGGGCACGAACCCGTGTCCCCTGCATCGGCAGTTGGACTCTCAACCACTGCGCCACCAGGGAAGCCCTAATTTTCATTTTTAATTTCATAAGTTAGTTATGTAAGTTATAATATAGTCTCACTACAAAAAAAATTCCGACAATTAAAGCAAAGGTTACCACTAATCTACTTGTACACAATATACAAGTATACAATATACTTGTGTATATTTTCAGGCTTTTTTCTATATATGGTATATAGAAATATGAATATATATGATAATTTAAAATATGTGGTTTTTTCGGTGTTGTAGAAGAAAACAGTTGGAATAATGCATATGCTGTAGCTTTATTAAAGTATCTTGAAGTTCATTCTGTATCAGTATATATAGATCTACCTCATTCTTTTTTATTACTGCATTGTATTTCATAGTATACTACTTTGTTTAAACATTTCAAATGTCAAACTGTAAAATAGTCCTTGAAATTAGCAATGTGCTGTCACATTTCGTCCCGTTGTTTATTTATGGCAGGAATACATCTTATGAAGAATGTGTAATTGATTGTTTAACATTGTTTTAATAAGAAACCTTTCTGAGTATGGGAATATGGGAGGGTTTTGTTTTTCTGTTTTTTTCTGCTTACATGTAACATGTGCTGACCACCTTCCACATCTCTGACTTCATAAAACTTCTAAAAGTCATCTCATCCCTGTAAGCCTGAAACTGCTAAATAACATTAAAATATTTAGAACATATCATAATCTTTCTTTGCTAGAAGGTTTTATAGAAATACATAAAGCTGCTACCATGTTTTTAGAAAAGTAACTACACTTTGAAACAAAAATCATATATTTTGAAAAATGATCTCCCCAATTAGATAAGTGAATATACAACTCCAGTAAAGGGATTAGAATAGGAGTTTCCCACATACCCTTTTTTAAAAAAATAAATTTATTTATTTTTGGCTGCATTGGGTCTTCCTTGCTGCATGTGGGCTTTCTCTAGTTGCAGCGAGCGGGGACTACTCTTTATTGTGGTGCGTGGGCTTCAGTAGTTGTGGCTTGTGGGCTGTAGAGGGCAGGCTCAATAGTTGTGGCACACGGGCTTAGTTGCTCCACAACATGTGGGATCTTCCTGCACCAGGGCTTGAACCTGTGTCCCTGCATTGGCAGGCGGATTCTTAACCACTGCGCCACCAGGGAAGTCCCTCCCACCTACCCTTATGTTTGCTTTAGGTGAAAAAATTGAGTCCAAGAGGATGGAAGAGATAAATTCTCATCATATCATCAACTGATGAAAATTGAACTGTAGAGAAGAAAGAAGGATGTGTGTATTTATTTAAAAGACCTATATCCTTTGACACAGCAGTTCTTCCTTCAGAAATTTGTTACAGATATCCTTGTGTAACTATAGTTAAGTACAAGAGCGTTACTTGCAGCATTGTTTTTAATAGTGAAAAACTGGAATAATAAAAATATTCAATGGGGACTTCCCTGGTGGCACAGTGGTTAAGAATCCACCTGCCAGTGCAGGGGACACAGGTTTGAGCCCTGGTCCGGGAAGGTCCCACATGCCGTGGAGCAATGAAGCCCATGCGCCACAACTACTGAGCCTGCACTCTAGAGCCCACGAGCCACAACTACTGAGCCCCCGTGCCACAACTACTGAAGCCCGCGTGCCTAGATCCCGTGCTCCACAACAAAGAGAAGCTACCGCAATGAGAAGCCCGTGCACTACAATGAAGAGCAGCCCCGCTCACCGCAACTAGAGAAAAGCTGCACGCACCAACAAAGACCCAACACAGCCAAAATTAATTAATTAATTAATTAAATTAATTAATTAAAAAATATGCAGTGGAATTGTGGCTATGTGTAGTGATATGAAAGGTCTCCAAAATTGTTGTGTGAAAAAGTTCAGGACAATTTTTCTGCTGAGAATCTCATTTGTGGAAAATAAACTGAGAAAATATATACATAGTATACATTTCTTGATATAACTGGCCCCATTCTTGTACATGACTATCTACATTACTTATAAATTTACAAAAGATGAACAATAAACTCTTAAATGATTGCTTTCAGGAATGGAGTTGGTAAGTTGGGGAAGGAAGACTAGCTTCATTTTTAGGTACCTTTTAAAAATTATATTAACTCTTGGTAAAATGTGTTTACAAAACATAAGTTATCAAATTTTTAGCTTCAGGATTCTGAAGGTAGGGCCTCGTTAAAAATTTAGTTGCATATTGCCAACTTCTGTGGCTTTTCTGCTTGTTCATACATGAATTGAGTAATTTCAGAAGCAAAAGCACTTCTAGACAACAATACTGCAATGTACTTTTTTAGCCCTGTCCTTGTGACCTGAGTTTTATCAGGGATATAAAATAACTAAAATGTCCAAAGTAAGGCAAGCAGTTAGATCATGGAATAGTAGTCATTTCTGAAAACTCAAGAATATTTTTGTACTAAATTTGGCAGGTGTTCTGTTAAAGCACCTATGTGAAAAAGCTTGATGGGCTTTAGGGAGCCTCACATTTTGTTATTTTGGGTTATTTTGTGTCTTTCTCACTTTTTTAGATACTGAGAAGTTTCCATCATTCCACAGCAGTCCCCAAACATATAGTCTCTGGGTTGGCAGGAAGGTTACACGTCAGTCTTTACTAAGGTTCTGTCTGCTCAGTCACAGGTTGGGCAAGGTTCTGGAGTCTGTGCAAGGATATTGGGATAGGAGTGCAATCTAGTCCTCAAGACATTTGCTCAAATGAGTTACTGCTGAAACATTTTGCATTCTGGTCAGGATGGCCTTTCAGGTGTAGCACCTTCCAGGCACATGACCATCTGCTGTTTCTATGCCCCATCTTAGAGGCATCTGCAAGCTTGGCTCTGGGTCCATCTGCCAGGATACTGTACACCGCTCCAATTCCTCTCTGGTGTTGTGTGGCTTGATGGCTCCACCAGGAAGCCCCAGCAGCGCTACCGACTCCCCATATACACACACAAGTGCAAACACACACACATAACACTCTTCAAAATGGGGGAATCTTTCTCACCTGTAGATAAAACCCTCACTTTCTCTCTCTGTTCTACACAAACGTTTGTTCTACACCCCAGTCAATTGATTATCCTTGCTATCTATTCAGGACGTTTTGTCTTTATCTACCCTCCTCTTGCTTCTATCTATCCTACTAGTTCCCTTAATTATTTTGCAACATAAAAACCACAGAGGTACTGGGCTGTTTCTGCTTTCTTTGCCACATCCTTCTGGGGCAGTGAACACAAAGTCCATTATCGTTTTAAAAGGGGGTAAGGGAAGGGGGACTATCAGGAGAAAAAAATTAGGTTCATCTTTCAAAAATACTTTGCTATAGTTTTTGTTTGGCTTTGTTTTTTAATACTTCATTCCTCTGAGTTTATCTTTTAGCAGCTCAGTGTGTTACTGAGCTTCAAATGGTTTATAGACAGTCCAATGCACATATTTCTTTCCTGCTTCTTGCTAAAATAAAGCTATCTTTGGTTGTGCATTTTGTGCAGCCAGGAAATCTGGTAATTCATAAGCCATTCTCTACTGTAGTCTTCTCAACCTTCCTTCCTCTGTACTACTGAGGCCTGGGACACACACACTTACCAGTAGTAGTGTCTTAATAAACTGTCTTAAGGGAGGCAGTTTGAATGTGTATCTAAAATCCTTCAAATTAAATTGTTCCCTCTGGTCACTGTTTATTCCCCACATTCTTCCATTTCTTAACCTTTTTCTCTCACAGCTCCTGTAGTACAGTGCTTTTTGACTTGATATCCCTTACAAAATGCAGCTCCAGTGTGACTGAAAATAAAATCTAGGATCCCAACTCATTTATAAACTGGACATTAACTTTTGTTCATATACTGAGCAAGGTTAAATAATCAAAATTGGTTTGTAATGTTTATAGGAAAGCTGTAAAGAGTAGACACTTAAAATTGATTCATATGTCAATAGTGCATGGTATGGAAAGGGATCGCTTAGTACTAAGTAATAAAAGGCAGCAAGCTATGATCACAAAGTTAAATGAAAAAGGTCAAGACATTTTAACAGTGAAGTGTTTTGCCATTTTTTCCACAGTTGAATTTTATAAAACTGAAGCTAAAAGTTACATTTTTTTTTTTTTTTTTTTTT
>NC_041215.1:59703278-59723714 GCF_002837175.3 Physeter macrocephalus
GCGAACCCGGTTCCCCTGCATCGGCAGGCGGACGCGCAACCACTGCGCCACCAGGGAAGCCCTAAAAGTTACATTTTTAAGTTGAATTTGTACTCTTCCACATAGTAAATTATAATTGAATTAAAATATTCAATGATATGACTTCTAGTTGTGCTTTAATATTTTACACTTCCACATGGGAGAGCTTCTACTAAGCTCATATCTCTTTTATCACTTACATATAATTTAGAAGATCAGAAATACGTGTGATCTTCTGAACATTATCTACTGGGTTAATTTAAATTGCTTTGGTGTTAATAATTCAAGTTTTCCCCTTTCTTTTCCCATTAAGGATTCTGGACTCTACTTATAATATCCCTAACTGCCGGATTCTCCTGCTGCAGCTTTTCTTGGACAGTGACTTACTTTGATTCTTTTGAACCAGGAATGTTTCCTCCTACTCCTCTTTCACCTGCCAGGTTCAAGTAAGTATTCCTGTTTCTTCTTCTTTTTTTTTTCCACTCATTCTGCTGAAACCTACTAAAATAGAAGCAAGAGGCTGCTTGCTTGTGAGATAATATGTTGAGGCCCCAGTCTTTAATCTATAAAATACAAATGACTCAAAGTTTTCAGCTTGGCTCAGCCTCTAGATAAGTGGAGAAGAATATTTTAAACTCTGTATGTAGATAATTCAGTGGTGGTCTAAAAAAATTAATTCAAGGAATAATCTAATAAGTAAGAAACTTTGATGGCTATTTGTCCTTTTGGGATGGAATTTCATTTAAAACAGTATATGAAGGCCGAATTAATGTTAGCAGTATGAAAGTTTTACAAGATTCATGCATAGATAGTCAGACTTGTAACAGCTTAATAATTGGATTGAAATTTTCCTCAGATTTAAACTTTGTGTAATAATTAGCAAGCATTTATGGCACCCAGTTTATATGTCTAGACCAGATTAGATGTGTTTCATAGTGAAACATTAAATTTCTTTGGTCTATATTTTCTGTTTCAAAGAGTTTCAGAAAATTCAGTAATCAGCATTCTAATCTAGTTTATTTATATTGGGGTTTTATACATTGCCAAATAAAAGCATATAAGACCTCTAGTTTATTCTACAAACTAAGGGTGGAAGGAGTGGGGGGAGAGAATGAAGAGTAGAAAATAAATTCTGTTAATGATATGTATGTTATCAAGAGTATTATAGTTGTTACTGTTGTTGTTACTACCAGTTCCAGCCCACCCTTACTACCAGTTCCAGCCCACCCCATGGACAACCTGTGGAGATAAAATAAAATCTATTTGAGGGACTCTGTAAATAAGTTTAATCACTTCAAATGAAATGCATAATTATATTTTAAACATCTTAATAAATCCCTATCTGTAAATGTAACATAAATCACATACTTGCCAATACATTTTTTATGTGTATTTTGAGTGGATAATGATTAATAATCTAAATAGACTATACCTAACGATGCAGTACCATCCCATAGTTTACATGGGTACCATTCAGTTGGAAAGTTAATTTTGCTCTCACTTCAAATTTATATTCTGCTGCTCATTGACATCAATTAGTTACTTTAATAGGGGGTATAAATCTAATATAGATGACATAATGAGACTACTTTCATAAGTCACAAAAAACCTTAATTTTATTTTTTTTCTTTTACTTATTTATGTCTCACTTCTCCCCTGAATTCTAGTCGTACATTTCCAGGTATTAAGTAGATTTTGCAACCTGGATTCAGAAAGCACCTGGCACTTAGAATTGTTAAAGCTTCAATTTGTCTTAAAGACGTAAGTATCCACTCACTTATCAAGGCTTGAAACCCTTTTTCACTGTATTTATAGCCCTTCGCCAAGTCTAGTCATTCTTGCCTTTTGAGGTGTTATTGGAATACTTTGTCTTAGCACCCACAGTGTTTTTGCTCTATTTAAGATCTTGGCTAGGGTACTTCACTCCTTGAAGTCCCCTACTACAAGCTTTCACTCTTCCCATTTGTCCTGTATATTATAACCTTTCTAAAAACAGATCTTAGTCACAGCTCTCCCTGGTTTAAAAGTCTTCAGCAGCTTTCCCATTGCCTTCAGAATAAAGTCTGACTCCCAATTATAGCCTAACAGTCCTTCCCCAAGTGACCTTACTCTACTTTTCCAACTTTATCTTCAGCTATTTCTCCAATGTACCCTCTCCTGTAGCCACATATCAGATTATTCTGACATCCCCCAAATAAGCTACAGACTTTTGAGATGCCATGGCTTTACTCTTGCTGGTCTCTCTCCCTGGAATGTCATTTTCCCTCTCAGCTTCTCTTCCACTACTACCAGAATTCCTAAGACTCATATGTTAGAAGCTTTTGGAGTTAGAGAAAAGCATTTCTGTTCTCTTAAGGATCTGGAATTCTGAGGGCATTTAACTAATTTCTTAAAAATTATCTTTGCGTTTTTTATTAGACTAGAACCAGATGGGCCTCAGTTTTCAATGTCTTTATTAGTCATTCAAATTTAATATGAGATGGTGTCAGATCAGAGACTTACATATTTGTTAATACAATCCAAAAAATGCAGTTTTGAAATATGTACATTGTGTGTACATATATATTTGAATTCCTTTCAGTATGTAAGTAGAGATAAGTTAATTTTATATATGATAAATCAGCTATTAAGTATCTCTTGGGAGTCAGACTGTAATTTAAAATGATCATATGCTTAATAGAAGTACAATCTAAAAAAGACATACAATAAATACAGTGATATTTGATCACATATTAACAGAAACCACAGACCCAGAAAGGCATATAATAGTGATAATTGGTACAATTGTTTTATAGTGAAAACCCTGCCTTCTAGTGTTTGTAGAAAATAATGCAATTACTTCAGAAATGGCAAAATATAAGTACATTCTCTATGTCACCAGTAGAGTGAGTGCTTGTACAGGGAAACAACTTCTCTACCTTTTGAGAAAGTTGAAATCTTCAGACTTTATTTTCTTAGAAATCAGATTGATATATTTTATTATTTTGCAATATCAAACTTTTATAAAAATATCTTTATAATAGGTTATGTATTCTTTTGTTATCTAAAATAAAGTGATATTAATATAAATATTTTCTTTGATTATATAAAAGTAATATAAGTTCTTTGTTGAAAATTCAAAAAACAAAAAGAAAAATAATGGAAAAACCCATAATTAGAGAAAGTGATACAACATTTTAATGTATATCTTTCCATTCTTAGCATATTTAAAAAAATTAAAACAGGGATACATATTTGTAATCCATTTTTTATTTAACATTTTGTTGGAACATTTTCTATTCTATTGGCATATTTCTATTCTCTTTCTATTGGAATATTTCTTTGGAATTTTCAATGTTTTAAATATATTTTAAAGACCAATCATTATATATATCTATCTTTTAAGGGAATCTAATATAAATGATGGCTAGATTCTAAGATAATTTATTAACAGGGGTCTGCTTAACTAATTAGAAACTAAAGAAAGGCAAGATAATTGAGACATAAAATGAAGAGACTTTTCTCTTTACTTTTTCTTTTTAAGATTAGGATTATTATTTAAAATATTCCCTGTTTCTAACTCCATATCAGGCATGAAGAGAATAAATAATCAGGTCTAACTGGTTTGTTAAAAAAAAGTCATTTGCTCTCCTTTGCAGATTAAAATACAAGGGCATTTTTTAAAAGTAACTCGTAGAAGAGGGAAAAATTTTGAGAATACCATGTTTACTATGGCTATCAATTAGTTGTACTTCCCTGGGAACATAAACTCCTCAAGGGAAGAAAATAATAATCTTTATTGATATGTAGTAAATATTAGATGAGACATTTAATGAAATCACAATTTGGATCAATAATTCATTAGAGGAGTTAAGAAAGAAAACCTTTGGGGTGTCCCTGGTGGCACAGTGATTAAGAATCTGCCTGCCAATGCAGGGGACACGGGTTCGAGCCCTGGTCTGGGAAGTTCCCACATGCCGCGGAGCAATGAAGCCCATGCGGCACAACTACTGAGCCTGCGCTCTAGAGCCCGCGAGCCACGACCACTGAAGCCCGCGTGCCTAGAGCCCGTGCTCTGCAACAAGAGAAGCCACCGCAGTGAGAAGCCCGCGCACCGCAATGAAGAGTAGCCCCTGCTCACCACAACTAGAAAGCCCACACGCAGCAACGAAGACCCAACGCAGCCAAAAATAAATACATAAAATTAATTCATTAATTTTTAAAAAAAGAAGAAAAATAAAACCTTTGTACTCATTAAAAAAATTTTATATTTACTGTTTCATATTTGTTAGATATTATCTTAGTTCAGGCTGCTGTAACAAAGTAGCATAAACTGGGTGGCTTATAAACAACAGAAATTTATTTCTCACAGTTCTGGAGACTGGAATTCTAAGATCAGGCTGCTAGCATGGTCAGTTTCTGGTGAGGTCCATCTTCTGGGTTGCACATGGCCTCCTCCTTTTATCCTCACAAGGCAGAGAGCAGAGAGAGGAAGCAAGCTCTCTTGTGACTCTTAGACGAGCACTCATCCCAAATCCCATTCATGAGGGCTTCACTCTCATGACTTCATCTAATCCTAATTACCTTCCGAAGGCCCCACATTCTAATACCATCACATTGGGGAATAGGTTTTGACATGAATTTGGTGGTAAGGAGATGGACACAAACATAGTCCATAACAGATACAGCTTAGAAACTTTCACTTTTACATAGGCACAGACCTTTAGGAAATAACAAGATGGTTAAAGAAGTTTGCAAGGTGTTATTTTCAGTCAGGTACTTAATGGGCTTCAAAGGCACATTTTAAGAAAGATGGATGTCATGCTCACTTTGCAAACTTTTCTGGGTTAGAAGGTATACTGCAATGTCAAATATGCAAACTTCTCTGTTAGGATGCAGTTACTTTGTGGAAAAGAAAATTTGGGTCAGTTGTACTTTTAAATTATTTTCTTAGTTGTTTCTGAAAATCTGTTAAAGTGTTAATAACAAGAGGCAGAAGCAGTAACTTTAGATTCCTTGGAGTATCTATATAGGCATTGCCCACTTCTTGCTACTTTATAATTCATTATCCTGTTCTCCTACACTATTTAATCAACATCTTTAATTCACTTCTCATTAGTTTTCCCTGTTTACTCATGGGGTGTTGTTAGTGATTTCCAAGCAGGCAAATTTAGCAGTGTATATGTAATCAATATTTCACATTATGGTGATCTGCTTTAATTACAGTTTCTAGGAGTTAATGCATATAAATATGTGACCTACCCATGTAAAGATACTGCATTCAGAGAGAACCCAGAGCTTGAAAGAATCTTTGGGTTCTTTCCAGGCTGGGCTGATGGCAGCACCAGAAATTTTTTTTTTTAATATATAGTTTTAAATAAACTTATTTTATTTATTTATTTTTGGCTGTGTTGTGTCTTTGTTGCTGCCCACAGGCTTTCTCTAGTTGCGGTGAACAGGGGGGCTACTCTTCGTTGCGGTGTGCAGGCTTCTAATTGCGATGGCTTCTTTTGTTGCAGAGCACAGGCTCTAGGTGCGCAGGCTTCAGTAGCTGTGGCTCGTGGGCTCTAGAGCACAGGCTCAGTAGTTGTGGCACACAGGCTTAGTTACTCTGAGGCATGTGGGATCTTCCCAGACCAGGGCTCGAACACATGTCCCCTGCATTGGCAGGAGGATTCTTAACCACTGCACCACCAGGGGAGCCCAGCACCAGAACTTTTATTTAAGTCCTCCTGGTTGGGGATGAAGATAGGTATGGATAGGAGATGTGCCCCAAAGTTGCATTTTTTCCTAACAAGTACAACTTTTTAATGAATACTCTAGGATTGCTAGGGATGTCTTAGACATTCCTATTAAAGATTATGGGAGAACTGAGTCTCTGCTAAGTCATCCTTAGGGGTTATCATTTTTATTAACAGATGAAGAAACTGAGTCCCAAGGAATTTAAGTACCTTGCACAAAGCCAAATAATTTGCATGTGTCATAGCTAGCACCTAACTCTATGTTTATTGTTTTTGTTTGCCCAGCTCCTTGTTATTATGAAAAGAATCAACAGGAGGAATTTCACTAATTGAAACAGCATCATTTTATTGACAATTAAAGGCACTTGCTGTGGGCCTTTGCTCTATGACATTTTTGCCTATACGATATTACCAAATGCAATTAAAATCTGTTCTTAAAATCTCACTCTTTGTTCTCTCCTTCACTGTTTTCTCTCAGTGACCAGAGTTCTCCACTTCAGAATGACTGCTCTCGCATTTCACATTACCTGTGCCCAAGCCCCATCTAGTGGTGCAGTGATGTGGCTGCAGGTTTATAGTTATCAGCTTGCTAATAAATAACTCAGTGATTATAATAGGTCCCGGCTAGGGTAAAAATGTTACTTTATAGTCTAAAAATAAATTTATTGGGGAAATGATAATATATATGATGGGTCTAGCAAAAATCACAATGTAGACAGCTCATTAGTTTTGTAATTGAGTCAAAATAGTCAATAAACGTGATATGAGGGGGCTTCCCTGGTGGCGCAGTGGGTGAGAGTCCGCCTGCCGATGCAGGGGACACGGGTTCGTGCCCTGGTCCGGGAAGATCCCACATGCCGTGGACCGGCTAGGCCTGTGAGCCATGGCCGCTGAGCCTGCGCATCTGGAGCCTGTGCTCTGCAACGGGAGAGGCCACAACAGTGAGAGGCCCGCGTACCGCAAAAAAAAAAAACAAAAAAAACCATTGTATTAATTTTACTCACTTCTTTTAGATTGCGAGTCTACAAGTTACTTCCTTGCCAAGTATGGGAAGAATTTTTCAGGGTTAAGAAATAGACTAGGAACTATAAGTAAAACTAGCTTCCTTTTACCAGGCCTTGTACAGCGAAGGAAGGATGAAGTGCCTGCCCTGTAAAATTGCAAAGTTATAGAGGTCAAAGAAAGGTCAGGTAGGAGAGAGCCTGGAACTAGTGAAATGTTGAAATAGCAGAAGACCTCAAATCCATTCTAAAGTAGGCCAAGGGTTGTGGTGTTCCATATAAAAAGGATCAAGAGGCAGAGTTGAATCATCCAAAGTAAGATCTGAATAACGAGAGTTCACAACCTTTGTAGTCTGAACTAGAATCTTATTAGCTAGCACTATCCATCATCCATCTGTCCGTCTTTCATCCCTTTCCCATTTTTTTCTGTAGCTATTCCAAATCTTCACTTTGCATTTTAGTTTTCAGTGGACTTCACTTCCAGTTTCATGAAAGGTCATCATGAGAGAACTTCCTGCTTCCTCCCTCCCCCTTTCATGATTACGAACTTAAATTTACATCCACTTTCATCATACCACCCATTCCTCTTATCTCAGAATAAAGTGTTCTTCTCCCAATTTTACTTCCTTTGTTGTAGATCCACCGCCCCCCCTTCCCACCGCACCTCCCTTTTTCATATATCTTCAGCCTTTCCGTTTATATCCAATATTCTTGTTAGGATATTTTTTAAACATTCACGTTTCTCCTGTGTTAGAGAAAAAAATCCTCATGCCCAGATCTCTCCATAGCTAAATATCTTATAAGAATAGAGAAGAGATAGTCCCTGTTTCACAGCGACTGTAGTTGCTATCACGTGTGTCGTGCGTTCACTCCTACACTACAGTTTTTCTCCTTGAATTGACTGTAGAACTCTTAATTACAAAATTTAACATTCATTTTCAATCCATTATTTGAAATGGTTTATCATTCCTTTTCAAAATGCTTTTCTTTCTTAATTTCTCTGGCATCACTCCCTCCTGTTTTGTTTTCTGTCCAGCTTTCTGATCACTATTTCTCACTTGTGGAATCCCATAAGCTACTACTCTGAGTAGCAGAAGTCTGGCCAAAGATTTCTGAGTCTCTCTAGGCTATCTTGAGCCTCTGTCCTGAGACTCTTCCTTTTGGTTTTCATTTGTATTTCCTGTTGCTTACTGGGAGTTTTTACTTCAGTTTCCCACAGGTATTTTCAGGTTAGCACATCTAAAATTGACTTCATTATTTCCCACTTCCCACCGACCTGTATCTTCTCTTGGGTTCCCTATCATGGTGAACGGTGTTTCACCCAGGCAGTAACTCAAAAGAGAAACCTGGCATCACCTTCAGTTCTTCCTTCTCCCCCAGTAACTCCAGCCAGTCAAGGATAAAAAATAATGGTTGGCATTTATTGTGTTTATGATCGTGTGCTCAGTAAATGGGAGGCACTGCAACAAGTGCTTGTTAATAGTATCTCATTTAGTCTTCACAGAAACACTGAAGAGAGGAATTATTAACCTTAATTTAAAGATGGGGAATTAGATTTCCAGGTAGGCTAAAGTAGTCCTGTAAATAATAGAGCCATGTTTAAACATCCTGTGGAAGGAAAGTTAGCTTTCCAAGTCTTTCACTCTCACCATACCAAACTATTAACCATTTCCTGCATTCTCCATTGTGTGTTGCTTCTGCACATATTGTATTTGTTTAGAACTCTAAATTCATCATACTCAGTTTTAGCTCAGGGATTGACTTCTTTAAAATCTCTCCCCTTCTACAAATCAAATGGCTCCTTTGTCTTCCAGGTAATGCTGTCTGCAGAACTTTACTTAGCGTACTATGTCACTAGACACATCTTTGAGGACAACATTGATTCTTGCTTACTTCTCTGTCTCCCATATATAATGCCTGATGTAGAGAATTCATACTGTAAATTTTGGTGAAGTAAAATAATGGAAAGAAAGTTAAGAAAATTATAAACTAAAGAACTTTAGAGTATAAAGGGTGAATGTAATATATGTTGGTTTTTTCTTAATGAGAGACATAGCATTTCCTCAGTGAAGAAAGCTTTCTTTTTGAAATTCTAACCCTTATTTCTTAAATAACACTGGTAAAGTTAATTGGAATACACATAGTTCCCCAGCAATTTCTGTAAGTAATTTGTTGTATCATTTTGTGTTTCTGAAAGAAACATAAAAAATGCTTGGTAAGTGATTGAAATATGGTGAGGTTTAGTATTTTCTTTCAGATTTTGGGTTTGGGTTAAGAACTTCTGACTCCAGATAAAGAACTGATAGTTACTCCAACCAAGCTCACACAGCTTAAAGTTCTTTAGGAATTAGAGATTTCTTGGCTAGGTATAGAATGAGAAATAAAAGGCAGCTCAGATGTGTGAAGAAGGAATAGATTAGTACCAGCTAGTTCATCCTGTCTCCTACTGAGCCAGTCAGACACAGAAACAAATAGCCAGCTGGTTCTTAATGTAGGACCTTAATATAATTTCTTATTCTGGCAAGCAGAGAGCTTTCTGCTTAGAGCAAAATCAGTTGGCAGTGGTGCTACTGTATTAAATTGCAGGAGTTCTGTCATAAAAACATCTGAAATGTGGGAATATATGTGAGGGAAAGGAAATACAGGAATTAATATGGTAAGGAATGAAGATTTCAAGAAAGTGCAGTCTAGTGTGTACTACAGAGATTCAGTTTGGAGTCAACCAAACCAAGGTTAGAGTAAAAACAATAAACAACATGAAATGAAAAAAGAGCTGCTAATCTGTTTGGTCTCTCTCTTAAATAAACAAAGGTAATTTATTTGAAACTTTTGACAGTGGCTTATTCAGTGCTTTTATTTGTGGTTCAAAAGTAAGAGCATAGTCACTTAAATTGCCAGAATCATTGAATTAATTTGAATCTTAAATTTGAAATGTATTCCATTCCTGAATAAATGAAAATAATTAAGGTATATGATGATTTTTTGACTTTACAAGTTTCTGTTAAATATCAATGTAAATATATTGCTAGAAAGTACATTTCCAGACTACAAAATCTAGATATAAATAATGGAAATCTGAGTTCTCTAGTGAATTATAAAGGGAGGAGTGATTATGAACTCCTAAGAAGAGGGTAATACCAAGCAGAAATGCACATAAACCTATAATTCTTCAGTCTCGTTCTTCCCTCCACCTCCTGAGTCTGCTTGTATGTTATTGTTTGTTTCTCTGTTTTGGATTGGGGATGGGTCTAGATTTAGGTGTTTTACTTAGAAGGAAGGAAGAGTTGAAGTAGAAGATGAAAAGAATTTTTAAAAATCTCATCTGTAGCTAAGCTTTCTTTTCTGTACTAGATAGTGGCTAACATTTATTGATCATTTGGTATGTGCCAGGCACCTGATCCTCATAACAACTTTATAAGGGTAGATTTTATTTTTATTTCCATTTTGGGAAATTGAGGCTCAGAGGTCAAACAATTCTTCTGGCTTCCTACCCCTTGTAAGTGGCAAAGCTTGGCCCTCAAACCATCTCTGTTTAGCTACAGAGCTCAAACTCTTAACCACTAACAGGAACCACCTGAGTACCTTTTTGTAGGATTCTTTATTATTAGAAGGGAGTTCTTTAGAACCAAAACAAAATAGTACCTTTTTATAACTAATCTTTTAGGATATGGAAATAGTTCTATTATAATGAGCCTTTCTTTGTAACCATATTTTCTCTAGTAATTTTTTCTTATTGAACAATATCTCCCATTTCCATTTTGATTTCAGAAATGTATTGCAGTGGACTAGAACTTTATCTCAGGATAATAAAATCCACATTTAGGAATCCTAACATTTACTTTGGGAAACATTCAGGTTTTGTCATTGAGTTCTCTGTATTTTTCTACCTATTTTTATTTATTTATTTATTTATTTATTTATTTTTTGCGGTACGCGGGCCTCTCACTGTTGTGGCCACTCCCGTTGCGGAGCACAGGCTCCGGACGCGCAGGCTCAGCGGCCATGGCTCACGGGCCCAGCCACTCCGCGGCATGTGGGATCCTCCCGGACCGGGGCACGAATCCGTGTCCCCTGCCATTGGCAGGCGGACTCTCAACCACTGTGCCACCAGGGAAGCCCATCTACCTATTTTTAAATGGTCAACTGAATAGTCAAGTCTTAAAATTTTGGATTAGTATGTTAAATGAGGTAATATATTAATTTTCATTATATTTGTGTGTCTCCATGATTTATTCTTTGGGACTAAAATATTTATGTATTGATAGTTATACTCCCTACATCATTGTTTCAGTTTAAGCACAGGTAATGTTGATGAATTAACCTATTTTAATAGGTAGGAAAAAACCTACATAATCTCATTCAAGTGTTTTTACTTATTCTGTCTTTGCTACTTGAATAGTCATAGAAATTTAAAACTGTAAGGGATCTTAAGTTTATCTGATCCCATCCTTTACTTGATAACCATGAAATCTTAAGTGTGTAAGTTCACTTCTCCTGGTTTTGTCCTTTTCCCTTTATACCACAGTATCTCATTTGCTAGTCCATTGCCACATCTTTGAAAATTGACATCAAGGAAAGTTGACCTTGTTAACTCTGTTATTTGCTCTGCTCACTTGTATTTTATATCCAGTTGACAAAAAAGCATTTTGAGCAAAGGGGTATTTTAGGGACATTAATCTGTACAATATGTTTTAGGTATAAGGAGAGAATGACTTGGAAAGAATTTCATCATGAATTTATTTTCTCGGTCATATTTATATATGAAATAATAATTGGGCAATAAGTACATTAGTTATGAGAAAAATAACTGTTAAAACAAAATCTGTAGGTCCATTAAAATTAAAAAAGACTGATAATACTAAATGTTGGTGACACTGTGGAGCAACTGAAACTCTCATATGTTGTTGGTAGACGTGTAAAGTAATCAACTATTTGGGGGAAATGTTTGATGCTTTCTACTAAAACCACATTTACCATACATCTACCTTATAACCCGGCAATTGCATTCCTAGGACTTCCCAAGAGAAATGAGTGCAGATGCTTACCACCCACCACAGGTGTGTACATAGTATCATATTCATAGTAGCTCTTTATGGGAGCACCAAACTGGAAACAACCTGAATTCCCAGTAGTAGAATGGATAAATAAATTTTGGTATTTTTATACAATGGAGTACTAAACTGTAATACAGAAGAACACACCAGTGCTACGTACAGCACCATGGATGAATTTCACAAACACTACTGAGAGAAAGAATGCAGACACAAAAGAATACATCATGATGCCATGTAAATGAAGTTTCAACAGCAGGTGAAACAAGTCATCATGATAGCAGACTGTGGTCGTTATCAGAGGGTTTAAGGGAGGGAAGGTGGATATTGACAGGGAAGAGGAACAAAGGAGCTTTCTCTGGTGCTAGAAATGTTCTGTATTTGATCTGGATGGTAGGTACATGAGGGTATACCATAATAAAGATTCATTGATCTGTATATATGTTAGGCATTTGCACTTTACTGTGTATACTTTAAAAAGTAAAATGCATATATATAAAGAGAGATTGAGTAAAATAGGCACCATACTTAGTCATAATTTTTCAATTCAAAATGTGCCCTCTACAAGAAATAAAGGCTTTGACAAAGGGGAATCAAGATACCTTCAGCTTTTTACAGAACTTCAAAGATCACAAGAGGCATAGGAGGGAAAACTTACCAGGGGTTCTCTGTATCTTTCTTGGGAGGAAAATCATGGTGGGTGTTTGAAAAGGAGCTTTAAATCAAGCGATTTGTCGAAGATTTTTAGTCCCTTGCCTGGCAGTACATGTGTGACAATGGCTACAGCGTTCCCAGTGGGAGTATGGTGCGTTTGAGATGGTAGAAAGATTAAGAACCACTGCTCTGGAGTATTTCTTCATTGCCATTAGAATTCCTTGTTGTGCCTGGTTTGTGACGGTCACTAAGCATTTGCGCTTGTATATCTCAGTAAAGTTCAATTATATCAACATTGTAGTTATTATAACTTCCTAAAGTTCAGTAAACTGTACTTTAGAGATTCTTCTATTTTTGTGGGAATGCAGTGTCTCAAACTAGTAGAAGGGAACAATTAACTCCTCAAATTCTGTTCCATGATTAACTTTGTTAGTATGAATTTGAATGTTCTCAGGTCAGTAGTATTTTTTTTTTTACAGTGAATGATAATGCTGATAGTTATGATTAGATTTCTTTTCACTGATCAATTTTTGGAGGAATTCTTTTTTTTTTAAAGGAGCAAAGCATTTAGTGTATCTATGTTATTTTACTGTACAGTAGGTAATACAGCTAGGTAGATTAGCCCTTAATGGCACATGAGAAGCATCTTAAACTAGTCCCAGTTGAGTAAGATTGAGTGGAGAGAGTAAATAATAACTCCCATGGACCAGAACAGGGGGCCATCAGGATACATCAGGGTCTTCTGTAGTCTCAGGTGAATGCAATGGGGTTGTTCTTCGAAGACAGTATCTTCTTTACTCTCTGCCACTGATCTTACTGGACTGGAAATCATTATAATGAGGTGTCTTCAGATATTAATTTTGATCTAAGTACTTCCCTGGCTTTGATCTGTGCTTAGGAAAGAAGAGGACAAGGGGAATGATAACCCTCTCAGCCCAGGGCCCTTATTACTTATGACTTTCCATTCTTACTACTCCTGGTGTGTACCTCCTCATATGTCCTTGATTTGGATTGCTCCCGTGAGAAGATTCTTTTTTGCCTCTGACACCAATTGGACCCTACCTTCTATTCTTTTTAGCATGTCTCATCCTTATTAGGATAAGAAAAGAGTATTATTGCAATACAATTAGTGCAAGGAGTGTTAAGAAAATGTAGTAAAGTAAGTAAAATTGCTGCTTGATAGAGGGAACAAATGTCACATGAGCTATTTGGCGCTCATAGTACCATTAAACAGTGTCTTTGCTGACACCTAGGAACTCATTGAAAGCCACTTAAGTAACCTATTAAGTTGAGAACTGAAATGTCTATAAAAGACATGATCTGATTTATGACTCACATATGGACAAGTGCTGTTTTTAGTGCTCAAAGAAAAAGTAGAATTCCTTCATGTAATCTAAAAAAACGGTACAAACAGGACAAATACTTGAAATAATATGTATTTTAAGTTATAAGTGAGAACAAGACAGTGGGGAAACACAATGCTAATTTAAATGAAAGAACATGCTTGTAATGTAACAAGATATGTATGTACCTTAGAATTAGCTGATGGTACACACGTGATTATGAGGCACAGTAAAGACGTTATAGGGATCAAACTGAGCATTTTGCTCTAAGTAATGAAATTGAAAAAATTTTATTTGATAACCAAGACTTATATTTGACAGCTTAAGATCTATTACTAATTCTGAAGATGTCTAATACTCTTTTTTAACTTGTATATTAATCTATAAAAGATATTTGGGAAACATGTTTCTAGATTGTAAGCATATTCAGTAAAAACTGATGGTGTTTTTGTTATACCAAATTACATTTTCCTTTTTTCATTTGTTTTTTTCTCCCCCTAGGAAACTGACTGGACATTCTTTCCACATGGGCTATAGTATGGCAATTTTGAATGGCATTGTAGCTGCTCTTACTGTAGCTTGGTGCCTCATGTAAACCCACACTGAGCAATATTCTTGACAAAACTTAGTCATGATTGCTTTGTAATAATGGAAGAACATCATTGCCTACTCAGAAGACCAAGAAACCTGCTGCTCATTATGTGGTTCAGATACGTGTCATATCATCATCATTATGGAGGACTTTTAAAGCATCGTTCTAGAGCCTAGGCATTGGGAATATCTAAGTATTAAGTTTCAAGTAATGCTTAAAAGTGTAAGATGTTTACCTCACCTTTTTACTTTTGTGTGCATTGTCCTTATAAGTTGTTGAAAACATTTTAATGGAACTCAGACTCGAAAACTTGGATGCAGAACATCCTGTATCAATTCCTGCCTTTCCATGTATATGTATATACTACATTTTTGCTAAGAAATACTGATAGTACTGTTTGAGATAGAAATATTTCTTATTTATTCATTATATTAGGAAAGCAAACAATGCCTACTACTTTGACATTTTATAGAAGCTACTTTTAAATCAGAATATTTAGTTTTCGATATATAGAAGGTGCATTTATATTTTTTAATGGGCTATGGTTCTTGATGTGTTTTTTTACATATTTTCCTACTATATCTTGAATTTGTATGTTTTAAAATTTTTACATCTAGGCAAATGTAAATGTTATTTTTTAGCTTGTGCAAACCTTAATACCTACCATTTTTAATAAGTATTTTGTCTTTTAAGAAAAGCACACTGGCCTGAGTTTAAAAACTAAGTAAACTTATTTTAAAAAAAACAACAAAAAAAACTGAAAAAAGTTTAATTATTTAAGCCATGAAAATATTCAGGAAATTTAAAGCTATTCACTATTTCCATTTTCACAATTCCAAATATTTATCATGGTGTATATATGATTACTTCAACAAAACTGATATTATCTTGTTTTTAATAAATATAAACCTGAAGTTTTTATGTTTAGAAATGCTTGAACTAGTTTGTTTTTAATCTCCAAAATTTGGTTACCGAAATAGAAAAGGTATTTTGATACAGTGTGTACATGTATAACTTTTTAATGTATAGTTTCCTTATTTTCCTATTTAAATGTTCTTTTGTAATTGTGCTGTTTTGTTTTTTCATAGTAATTAAGCCTTAATTGTTCCCACTTCCTTTCTAAATACCTGTTTAGAATAGTCACTTCAATTTTAGAAAGATGGACTATTTTAAATACTGTTTTCCCTGGCCACAGAAAAACCTACATTAGGATAGCATTGTCTAGCAAAACTGCTTATTCAGGCCAAATGGGGTATGAGTATCTGCAGTGTGTTCCTGTTATCTGCTGATTGTTGTTACTGAGTAAATGATTTAATAATGTTTCTAAAAGTCTTAACATTTTTTTACTATTCAAAAACCTTTTATTGGAAATGCCAAATGCTGCTCTAATTTAAATTATCTGAAGTGTTTAGATTAATATGGGAGGAGGTGTAAGATATACACACATACATATACACAAATCTCATGACTTAAGTATTCCTTCCAGAGCGGTTGTCATATGAACCTATTTTCACTTCCTGCCTTCCTCGCCCAACCTCCTCCGTTCCCCCCAACCTTGGCTCTAAAGGGCTCTTCTCTCCACCTCCCAAGTCGTCCCCCCTCCCCCACCCCATCATCAAATTTGGATAGCTTCTTCCAGATCTTTGTGTCTTATGACTAAGAAAAATATAGTAGACCCTTTACATGTAAATATCTGTAAGACATTATATCTATATATAATATAGATATATATCTGTAAGATACTTCTTCCAGAACTCTGTTTCTTTTGGACTAGCACTCCTCTTTCTTGGGAAATTTCTCTCTCCAGTCTACATAGAATCCAGATATAAACTATCCTGCTTCATTAGCAGAGTGATTGAGGATAAGTACCTAACCAGAGCTGGGCCAATTCTAGTTTCTTATCTTGTCTGGCCATAGTGATTGCAACAGGAATAGAGACATGACTTACTTAAATTAGGCCAGTCCCTTCCCAGGATTTTTCAAGTTGAAATTAAGGTAAATTAAGCTGGGAGATACAAGCCCAGGAGATGCTGGCAGCCAGGGTTTAGCCAAACTCAGTGGGAAAGAATAAGGCTGACACTGATGCTACTGATGACATTCCTCTAGTCCTTGAAGCCCAGTGGTGACCCTGCTATTCTTGACATTTGGTTTTCTCACAGTTTTGAAAGCTGGAAGTCCAAGAATAGGGTGCCAGCATGGTTGGGTTCTAGTGAAGATAGCTGTCTTCTCATTGTATCCTACTTGGGTGGGGAGCGAGAGGGCTCTCTTCCTCTTAGAAAGATTCTAATCCCACCATGGGGGCTTTACCATGCATAACCTAATTACCTCCCAAAGGCCCTACCTCCCAATACCATCCTGTGGGGAGTTAGTTTCAACAAATGAATTTGGTGGGATTTGGGGGGCACAAACATGCAGTCCATAACAATATCTAGTACCAAAAGTGGGGTCTTTGAAAAGATAAGATAGACTTGGACTTCCCTGGTGGCGCAGTGGTTAAGAATCCACCTACCAGTGCAGGGGACACGGGTTCGAGCCGTGGTCTGGGAAGATCCCACGTGCTGTGGAGCAACTAAGTCCCTGCACCACAACTACGGAGCATGCGCTCTAGAGCCCAAGAGCCACAACTACTGAACCCGCGTGCCACAACTACTGAAGCCTGCGCGCCTAGAGCCCGTGCTCTGCACGAGAAGCCACTGCAATGAGAAGCCCGCGCACCACAACGTAGTGTAGCCCCCGCTCGCTGCAACTAGAGAAAGCCCGTGCTCAGCATCGAAGACCCAACACAGCCAAAAATAAAAATAAATTAATAAATTAAAAAAAATTTTTTTTCAGGTTCTAAAACACCAAGATAATTACTCATTTAAAAAAAAAAGACAGGGGCTTCCCTGGTGGCGCAGTGGTTGCGCGTCCACCTGCCGATGCAGGGGAGCCGGGTTCGCGCCCCGGTCTGGGAGGGTCGCGCGTGCCGCGGAGCGGCTGGGCCCGTGGGCCGTGGCCGCTGGGCCTGCGCGTCCGGAGCCTGTGCTCCGCAGCGGGAGAGGCCACAGCCGGGGGAGGCCCGCATACCACAAAAAAAAAAAAAAAAAAAAAAAAAAAAGACAGACTTCCAGTAAAACATCTTAAAAGATTTTTCCATATTTGTCCATTTTTCCATTTCTGTTTACTTCATTATATCAGGACCCTATGTTGCAAGCAACATATACCATCTGACTAACTTAAGGATAAGGAATTTATTGGAAGGATATCCAGTGACTCTCAGAACTGGTAGGCAGGAATCAAAAAAGTATTAGAGGGTCAAGGAGGAGGAAGCAAGGGGACTATTTGTTAGTGGGAAAGCCTGGTCAGGATGATAAAATGAATCCTTGTCATTTGTTCTTGTTCCTTGCAAGATCAGCTCAAGGTTCAGACAGCATCAAAAGTCAGTTGCTGGATAAAAATATACACTACATCCAGAGAGACCCCAACTTTTTTTTTTAATTAATTTTTATTGATGTATAGTTGATTTATAATATTAGTTTCAGGTATAAAACAGTGATTCAAAATTTTTTATAGATTATACTCCATTTAAAGTTATGAAATATTGGCTGTATTCCCTGTGCTGCACAATATATCCTTGTGGCTTATTTTATACAAAGTAATTTGCACCTCTTAATCCCCTACTCCTATCCCTATCTTGCCACTCCCTGCTACCCTCTCCCCATTGGTAACCACTAGTTTGTTCTCTGTATCTATGAGTCTTCTTCCTGTTATATTCATTTATTTATGTTTTAGATTCCACAAATAAATGATAACATACAGTATTTGTCTTTCTTCGTGTGAGTTATTTCACTAAACATAATACCCTCCGGGTCCATCCATGTTGTTGCAAATGGCAAAATTCCATTCCTTTTTGTGGCTGAGTATTCCATTTATATATATATGTATGTATGTATGTAAAACACTTCTTTATCCATTCATCCATTGATGGACACCTGGGTTGCTTCCATATCTTGGCAATTGTAAATAATGCTACTGTGAACATTAGGGTGCATTTACCTTTTTGAATTAGTGTTTTTGTTTTCTTTGCATATATACACAGGAGTGGAATTGCTGGATCATATATGGTAGTTATAGTTTTTCGAGAAACCGCTGTACTGTTTTCCACAGTGGCTGTACCAGTTTACATTCCCACCAACAGTGTACTAGGATTCCCTTTTCTCTACACCCTTGTCAATATTTGTTATTTGTGTTCTTTTTGATGGTAGTCATTCTGACAGGTGTGAGGTGATATCTCGTGGTTTTGATTTGTATTTCTCTAATGATTAGCAATAATAAGCATCCTTTCATGTGCCTGTTGGCCATCTGTATATCTTTTTTGGAAAAATGTCTATTCAGTTCTTCTGCCCCCCCCCTTTTTTAAGATCTTTATTGGAGTATAATTGCTTTACTGAGTTGTGTTTCTGCTGTATAACAAAGTGACTCAGCCATATGTATACATATATCCCCATATCCACTCCCTCTTGCATCTCCCTCCCACCCTCCCTCTCCCACCTCTAGGTGGTCACAAAGCACCGAGCCGATCTCCCTGTGCTATGCAGCTGCTTCCCACTAGCTATCTATTTTACATTTGGTAGCGTATATATGTCAGTGCTACTCTGTCACTTCGTCCCAGCTTACCTTTACCCCTCCCCGTGTCCTCAAGTCCATTCTCTACATCTGCATCTTTATTTCTGTCCTGCCCCTAGGTTCATCAGAATCATTTTTTTTTAGATTCCATATATATGTGTTAACATACGGTATTTGTTTTTCTCTTTCTGACTTAACTTCACTCTGTATGACAAACACCCCAACTTTAAATGTTGTGTCTCAACTGGCTTCATACCAAAGTCTTCAATAGATTATTCCAATGTTCAGAAACAGCAGCTAATGGGAATTCCCTGGTGGTCCAGTGGTTAGGACTCAGCGCTTTCACTGCTGGGGCCCAGGTTTGATCCCTGGTAGGGGAACTAAGATCCCGCAAGCCACATGGCGTAGCAAAAAAAAAAAAAAAAAAAAAAAAAAAAACCCAGCAAGCTGATAGGTTAATAAAAGAAGAATTAAGTACATTATCTGAGCTCTTCTGTGTAGTAAGTTTTTTTGACTAGAGCAGTGTTGTGTGAGAATCCATGATAATGTATACACTATTCAGTAAATCCATAAATGATGGTACTGCTAGAAGTATCACAGACAAGAAAAGCAAATCTAAGACCATAATATGTCTACCAATGAGGACAAAACTGCTAAAATGTTACCCCTTCTAATGCAGTTAGTTGGCTACCAGGTTGCAGGGCTGACCTCCCCATATATGATACCATAAAAGGGCTCTTGGTAAAGTGGGGGTATGGGGGTGAAGATGGAGAGGGGATGTGAGAGTAGCCAGGAAAGCCTCTGAAAGTGCAGTTCTATCTGTAGACTCCATCCTTGCCATCCTGGCACTTTGTTTATCCTCCCATTAAGCACTGGCTTGACAGAAGGAGACTAACATTTACAGAATATGTTATCTTATCTACCTGATTATTCAGAGCTTCTTTCACAGTGAGGGCTTTGCTGTGAGCATTAACATAGCTCAGATGTATTCTCACATTCTGGATCCATTTTAAGAGATCCATCTGTATACCCCTTCCCAACCTTTAAGTTGGCACCAGTTCTTTTCTAAGCCCCTGACAATCCAGCCAAACTGCTAGTTCATGCTCCATGAATATGCATAATCCTTATTTCATAGCATATCTCTTCAGGCCAAGGAGACATCAAAATGAACTGCTTGAAGTTCTACTCCCTAGGAGGATTTTCCTTCCCTGTTCTTCACTGCCACCCATTAACAGGGGGTTTAATGCCCTCTACCACCTCATTTTTGACTGGTAGTAACATAATATCCAAACCACCTATGAGTCAAGCTTGGGTTTTTTTCCGAATCAGTCAATTATCCATAAGGAACTCTCATGAGGCCATAGTTTTTTTTTTTTTTTTTTTTTTTTGCGGTACGCGGGCCTCTCACTGTTGTGGCCTCTCCCGCTGCGGGGCATAGGCTCCGGGCGCGCC
>NC_041215.1:59723811-59739202 GCF_002837175.3 Physeter macrocephalus
CGGGGCACGAACCCGTGTCCCCTGCATCGGCAGGCGGACTCTCAACCACTGCGCCACCAAGGAAGCCCCGAGGCCATAGTTTTGAGTTGAATGAAAAGAGGCAGTGTGACAGGAGAACGCATACTGGGAATGTGATCATACAACTACTCAGGCCTTTAGGACTAGTTCTCCTGAATGATGGAATTCAAAATATGGCCTAAGTCAGTAGTTCTCAACTGAGGGCAATTTTGCCTTCCAGAGGCAAAATTTAGCAATTTAGCTAAATATTTAGCAGTGTTTAGAGACATTTTTTATTGTCATAATTGGGGGATGCCCCTGGCAACTAGTTGATAGAGGCCAGAGATGCTGAACATCTGTAATGCCTGAGACAGCTCCCCACTAGAAAGAATAATCAGCCAAAATGTCAGTAGTGCCGAGGTTGAGAAACCATGATCTATATTCATGACTAAGTGAATCAGATAATATCCTGTTCAGAATGGATAGCTGGAGTCATAGAGTATTTGGAGTTCAAGATCAGGTGTTCATTCTCCAAAAAGGCCAAATACAAAGAGCCTATTTCTCAGAAGGAAGTTATTAGCCTAAGAGAACTTGTCTCTGTGCCAGAACCCTGTGGACCTCTGATTGGCAAGGTCTGTCACAGACACCAGTCATTAACTACTATGGCCTTGTATATTATTAAAGATTCCCCACATGATACTATTCCTGGTCAAAGAATTCAGTTCATAAAAACACCTACCCACAAAATATTTTCTTCCTATCTCCATATGCTGCCTATTGTGCTCAAGGGAGAAATGCTTCCACAGATGTTATGTACAACAATGCAATTGTTGAATTGGAAGCTGAGAACATATTTGGCCATTTAAAAGTCCTTAAGCACTGGGCACACAGGCAAAATGGATGTTAAGGTACTAACATAAATTAGTCTTAAATATTAATATTTAAGATATATACAGGAGTGACTGCAAACCCACCAAGGGGAAACTGAGTTACTGCTACACAACGGGAGCCAGGAGGAGTATGGACAAAACCCCAAAGGCCCCAGGTTGCTTCCTTGTTAGACTCTCATATTAAGTTAGTGGAATATCACAACAGCCTTACACAGGCAGAGCCTCAAATCCCTCAAGAATGAGGTTTTGGTCACGCCACTGGATTGAAAACCTACACTTGTTGAGAGTTCTGGAGGAAAGCAAGGGAACATGAAATAGATATTAGACAAAGTTAATACCAGTCTCACAACCAGTTTCAAAAACAAAAAGCTAGAGTCTTCACCCATATTTATTTCTTTCCTGTGGCATGCGTGCATTTTAACTAACTTCCTTTTTATTTTTTTTCTTTGTTTCTCCCATTATTGTATGAAAGATTTTGACAATAGCTATAACTACAATGCAGGGCATTGTTTGCAGAATATATTGTGATGGGATTACTGTAGGATTGGGGAGGAATGGACATTCCCTGTGATCCTGGATATGGAACTAAATATAGTAACCTATGAGACTTTTAATTGTCTTCCTGTGAAGAAAGATCAGTGCATTCTGAATTGAACGAGCAATGGTTGTACATTATGGTAGATGAGATAATTTTTTGAAGTGTAATCATGTGAAGTAGTGAGTATGTGTATATTAGGCAGGAAAAGGAGTGGACTTTAGTGGGTATTTTGTCATTTATTGACTACTAAACCCCAAAACCCATTTTTATTTTGGGAGAATGTGAGTGTCTGTTAGAAGGCAAGCCTCCATGTTGCATTAGAAAAGTCTAAGAGAGTAGATATTTTCTTTCTCCCAAACTGATTGCTAATATGTAACCTTGGTGTCACCAATTGTACTGCTCCTGCCTGAGTTTTGAGTTGTGAATGGATGGCACCAAAACTAACAGAAAACTTAGAATTCATTCGTAGTTGTGCCATTCTGTGGCATTGGCAATGGTTTCTAGCAGCGTTCTGCTGTGATTGGGCCAGTAATAGAATCCTAATCAGGCTGTTTTGATGCATAACTTTTGCTGTCTCTGCTACCAGGCTTTCCTTGGTTTCTGTCATTTTATGATCCTGGTTTTCTGATCTTTTCTTCAATTCTGTGAGCTACTCCCTAACCTTATAATAAAATTATTTTCTTCCTAGCCAGCTAAAATTAGATTCTGATGTTTAAAATCAAGTACTGAGAATTCATATATCAACTTTCCATTACTGCCTGTCCATGAAGCTTCTTGAAAAAACTTTGTTCCACCATAATTTCAGCCACCTAGACTCGTTTCTTTTACTAATTTAAAAAATTATCATATGCTATCCAGCCTTATTATTTTATAATGACTCATCTTCCTAAAGAATCTTTTAGACTCTTTTTAAATGTATACAGTACTTAGGCTGAAGCTTACATACAGCAGGTGCTCAGTAATTGTGTATGACATGTTTTGGACACAATTTCTGCATAGAATTACAAAGTGGTAAAGGAAAAAAAATTTTTTAATTTTGGAAGAAATGACTTCAGATCTTACATATCTTATAAATACATAAATTGACAATAAGAAAACTTACTACAAACAACATAAATAAGTGTTCCTTATACTAGTACAAATATCTTTTTATACAATGCTAAAATTTTTTTCAAAAATACAAAAAAGGTAATAGGAATGTATAAATAGCATGATATTTGAAATAAAACATACCCTTGGATTTCCTTTAGGTCTAACCATTTGCAGTGACATAGGACTGAGCAGACAAGTGGTATAATTAAAGGAAAATCAGAATGCAATTAGATTTTCGTAAATTCATGTATCAGAACCAGCCTCCACAGTAAATTAGTCTTAACTATTAAGTCACTGGGATAAAGACCTGAATTGTACAGAACTACAGGTCACTTCTCTGAGTAAAGAAGTATCCAGCAACATAAGATGGTTAGTCAACCATCAGTGCTTAGAATGATAATGTTTTTACTTATAATCTGAAAAAGTTGTATACAACAAAACACCCAAATTTATGACACTAAACTCCCCCTAGATACTGGAATTTGGAAAAACTCTACAAGAACACCACAAAAGATGTACAAGTGGGCAGAAAAATGACAGATGTTTAACAGTGGATACCCTGGTAACATGGCGGGGGGCGGGGAAATCCAGTGTGTTCATAAAGAACCACCAGGAAAAGTGTTAGAAACAAATCGAAATACATACTTTGAGCTAAAGTAGCCTCTGCTACTCAAGAAAAAGAAATGTTTCAAATCCATGCTGAAAAGATGGACCAAAATTTTAAGTTTAAGAGCATGTTTTGGGAGGGGGGGTCTGGAGGGGGGGAGTAGTCACTAGTGGTTTATTAAAACATCATGAAAGAAATGAATAGAATTAAAATGGACATGGGCAAATTCCCAATATATATATGAAATAATAAAGGATCCTTAGAGCTTGTAAGTGGTAGTGTTAGAAGAAAAATCCTCAGTGCTTTGCAAAGTTATGATAGTTTCTACCTATAGATAGTATGGCCTAAAAATCTAGATAGCTTTGATAAAAGTTTATAAAACCACAAAAGATGAATGCTGCAGTTTTTGAAGGTGGAATACTTCAGAGATATAATTAATTTTGTGGGGAAAAAAGGGTTGTGGAAAAGGAGAGCTGTTTTGTGTTACCACTGTGAGAGAGCATTAAACTGAATGAAAATCACTGCCATTTACCCTAATAGCCTTTTCTTTGCAACAAAACTTAACAAAACACAGTTTCCTTGCCACCTCTTCCAGCAACATACTCCCTGTTCCTGCCCCTATTCCCAGAAATCGGCATTGTTTTACAGCTGCTTACATGAAACTAACTGCTGAGGTGGGCCCATCCTGGACTCAGTGAGCTCATATTTTCCTTCTCTCTAGAGAAGACTGCAAGACCAGACAGTTAGTGGCTTTGGGTCAGCTCCAGAAAGGACCTGGATATTCAGTTTATACTGTGATATGTCAGGAAAGATGTGAATTCCTAAGAGCAATTCAAAGTTAAAATCCTGGCTCCCTCCAAACTTTTGTAGGTGTTGGCTTTGCTGCTGAAAGCTTAGCCTTTTGTTGTTGCTGTGTACTATCTTTATTGTAATCTCCTACCTAATTATCCTAGTTTTTCTGTTGTTAGTACATTTTTTTAACATCTTTATTGGAGTATAATTGCTTTACAATGGTGTGTTAGTTTCTGCTTTATAACAAAGAGAATCAGCTATACATATACATATATCCCCATAACTCCTCCCTCTTGCTTCTCCCTCCCACCCGTCCTATCCCTCCATTCTATGTGGTCACAAAGCACCGAGCTGATCTCCCTGTGCTATGCAGCTGCTTCCCACTAGCTATCTATTTTACATTTGATAGTGTATATATGTCAATGCTACTCTCTCACTTCGTTCCAGCTTACCCTTCCCCCTTCCTGTGTCCTCAAGTCCATTCTCTACGTCTGTGTCTTTATTCCTGTCCTGCCTCTAGGTTCTAAATAACTTTTTAAATTTTTTTTATTCCATATATATGTGTTAGCATACGGTATTTATTTTTCTCTTTCTTACTTCCTTCACTCTTTATGACGGTCTCTAGGTCCATCCACCTCACTACAAATAACTCAATTTCGTTTCTTTTTCTGGCTGAGTAGTATTCCATAGTATATATGTGCCACATCTTCCTTATCCATTCATCTGTCAGTGGACACTTAGGTTGCTTCCATGTCCTGGCTATTGTAAATAGTGCTGCAATGAACATTGGGGTGCATGACTATTGTTGAATTATGGTTTTCTCAGGGTATATGCCCAGTAGTGGGATTGCTGGGTCATATGGTAGTTCTATTTTTAGTTTTTTAAGGAACCTCCATACTGGTCTCCATAGTGGCTGTATCAATTTACATTCCCACCAACAGTGCAAGAGTGTTCCCTTTTCTCCACACCCTCTCCAGCATTTATTATTTGTAGACTTTTTGATGATGGCCATTCTGACTGGTATGAGGTGATACCTCACTGTAGTTTTGATTTGCATTTCTCTAACGATTACTGATGTTGAGCATCCTTACATATGTTTGTTGGCAATCTGTATATCTTCTTTGGAGAAATGTCTATTTAGGTTCTTCTGCCCATTTTTGGATTGTGTTGTTGGTCTTTTTGATATTGAGCTGCATGAGCTGCTTGTAGATTTTGGAGTTTAATCCTTTGTCAGTTGCTACATTTGCAAATAATTTCTCCCATTCTGAAGGTTGTCTTTTTGTCTTGTTTATGGTTACCTTTGCTGTGCAAAAGCTTTAAAGTTTCATTAGGTCCCATTTGTTTATTTTTGTTTTTATTCCCATTTCTCTAGGAGGTGGGTCAAAAAGGATCTTGCTGTGATTTATGTCATAGAGTGTTCTGCCTATGTTTTCCTCTAAGAGTTTTATAGTGTCTGGCTTTACATTTAGGTCTTTAATCCATTTTGAGTTTATTTTTGTGTATGGTGTTAGGGAGTATTCTAACTTCATTCTTTTACAAGTAGCTGTCCAGTTTTCCCAGCACCACTTATTGAAGAGGCTGTCTTTTCTCCATTGTATATACATGTCTCCTTTATCAAAGATAAGGTAACCATTTGCGCGTGGGTTTATCTCTGGGCTTGCTATCCTGTTCCATTGATCTATATTTCTGTTTTTGTGCCAGTACCATACTGTCTTGATTACTACAGCTTTGTAGTATAGTCTGAAGTCAGGGAGCCTGATTCCTCCATCTCCATTTTTCTTTCTCTAGATTGCTTTGGCTATTTGGGTTCTTTTGTGTTTCTATACAAATTCGGAAAATTTTTTTCTAGTTATGTGAAAAATGCCAGTGGTAGTTTGATAGGGATTGCATTGAATCTGTAGATTGCTTTGGGTAGTAGAGTCATTTTCACAATGTTGATTCTTCCAATCCAAGAACATGGTATATCTCTCCATCTGTTTCTTTCGTCTTCAATTTCTTTCATCGGTGTCTTATATTTTTCTGCATACAGGTCTTTTGTCTCCTTAGGTAGGTTTATTCCTAGGTATTTTATTCTTTTAGTTGCAGTGGTAAATGGGATTGTTTCCTTATTTTCCCTTTCAGATTTTTCATCACTGGTGTATAGGAATGCCAGAGATTTCTGTGCATTAATTTTGTATCCTGCAACTTTACCAAATTCATTGATTAGCTCCAGTAGTTTTCTGATAGCATCTTTAACATTCTCTATGTATAGTATCATGTCATCTTCAAACAGTGACAGTTTTACTTTTTCTTTTCCGAGTTGGAGTCCTTTTAATTTCTTTTTCTTCTCTGATTGCTGTGGCTAGAACTTCCAAAACTATATTGAATAATAGTGGTGAGAGTGGCCAACCTTGTCCTGTTCCTGATCTTAGTGAAAATAGTTTCAGTTTTTCACCATTGAGAACGATGTTGGCTGTGTGTTTGTCATATATGGCTTTTATTATGTTGAGGTAAGTTCCCTCTATGCCTACTTTCTGGAGGGTTTTTATATAAATGGGTGTTGAATTTTGTCGAAAGGATTTTCTGCATCTTATTGAGATGATCATATGGTTTTTCTCCTTCAATTTGTTAATATGGTTTATCACATTGATTGATTTGCATATATTGAAGAATCTTTGCATTCCTGGGCTATCTGGTCCTGGGCTTTCTTTTTTTGGAAGATTTTTAATAACAGTCTCAATTTCAGTGCTTGTGATTGGTCTGTTTATATTTTCTATTTATTCCTGGTTCAGTCTCGGAAGGTTGTGCTTTTCTAAGCATTTGTCCATTTCTTCCAGGTTGTCCATTTTATTGGCATATAGTTGCTGGTAGTAATCTCTCCTGATCCTTTGTATTTCTGTGGTGTCAGTTGTTACTTCTCCTTTTTTATTTCTCATTCCATTGATTTGAGTCTTCTCCCTTTTCTTCTTGATGAGTCTGGCTAATGGTTATCAATTTTACCTTCTCAAAGAACCAGCTTTTAGTTTTGTTGATCTTTGCTCATTCCCTTCATTTCTTTTTCATTTATTTCTCATCTGATCTTTTTGACTTCTTTCCTTCTGCTAAGTATGGGTTATTTTTGTTCTTCTTTCTCTAATTGCTTTAGGTTTAAGGTTAGCTTGTTTATTTGAGATGTTTCTTGTTTCTTGAGGTAGGATTGTATTGCTATAAACTTCCCTCTTAGAACTGGTTTTGCTGCATCTGATAGGTTTTGGGTCGTCTTGTTTTCATTGTCATTTGTTTCTGGGTATTTTTTGATTTCCTCAGTGATCTCTTGGTTATTAACTACTGTATTGTTTATCCTCCCAGTGTTTGTAGTTTTTACAGATTTTTTTCCTGTAATTGATATCTAGTCTCATAGCATTGTGGTTGGAAAAGATACTTGACATGATTTCAATTTTCTTAAATTTACCAAGGCTTGATTTGTGACCCAAGATATGAGAATGTTCCATGAGCACTTGAGAAGAAAGTGTATTCTGTTGTTTTCAGATGGAATGTCCTATAAATATCAAATTTATTTTCATTTTGGATGATCTGTCCATTGGTGAAAGTGGGGTATTAAAGTCCCCTAGTATAATTGTGTTACTGTCGATTTCCCCTTTTAAGGCTGTTAGCATTTGCCTATGTATTGAGGTGTTCCTATGTTGGGTGCATAAATATTTACAATTGTTATATCTTCTTCTTGGATTGATCCCTTGATCATTATGTAGTGTCCTTCTTTGTCTCTTGTAATAGTCTTTGTTTTAATGTCTATTTTGTCTGATATGAGAATTGCTACTCCAGTTTTCTTTTGATTTCCATTTGCATGGAATATCTTTTTCCATCCCCTCACTTTTAGTCTGTATGTGTCCCTAGGTCTGAAGTGGGTCTCTTGTAGACAGCATATATACACATCTTGTTTTTATATCCATTCAACCAGTCTATGTTTTTTGGTGGGAGCATTTAATCCATTTCCATTTAAGGTAATTATCAATATGTATGTTCCTATTACCATTTTCTTAATTGTTTTGGGTGTGTTATTGTAGGTCTTTTCCTTCTCTTGTGTTTCCCGCCTAGAGAAGTTCCTTTAGAATTTGTTGTAAAGCTGGTTTAGTGGTGCTAAATTCTCTTAGCTTTTGCTCGTCTGTAAACGTTTTAATCTCTCCATCAAATCTGAATGATATCCCTGCTGGGTAATCTTCATTGTAGGTTTTTCCCTTTCATCACTTTAAATATGTCTTGCCACTCCCTTCTGGCTTGCAGAGTTTCTGCTGAAACATCAGCTGTTAACCTTATGGCGATTCCCTTGCAAGTTATTTGTTGCTTTTCCCTTGCTGTTTTTAATATTTTTTCTTTGTATTTTGTTTTTGATAGTTTGATCAATATGTGTCTTGGCGTGTTTCTCCTTGGATTTATCCTGTATGGGACTCTCTGAGCTTCCTGGACTTAATTGACTATTTCCTTTCCCATGTTAAGGAAGTTGTGAAGTATAATCTCTTCAAATATTTTCTCAGTCCCTTTCTTTTTCTCTTCCTCTGGGACCCCTATAATTTGAATGTTGGTGCGTTTAATGTTGTTCCAGAGGTTTCTTAAACTGTCCTCAATTCCTTTCATTCTTTTTTCTTTATTCTGCTCTGTGGTAGTTATTTCCACTATTTTATGTTCCAGGTCACTTATCCGTTCTTCTGCCTCAGTTATTCTGCTATTGATTCCTTCTTGAGAATTTTAAATTTCATTTATTGTGTTGTTCATCCTTTGTTTGATCTTTAGTTCTTCTACGTCTTTGTTAAATGTTTCTTGTATTTTCTCCATTCTATTTCCAAGATTTTGGATCATCTTTACTATCATTATTCTGAATTCTTTTTAAGGTAGACTGCCTATTTCCTTTTCATTTGTTTGGTGTGGTGTGTTTTTAGCTTGCTCCTTCATCTGCTGTGTGTTTCTCTGCCTTCTCATTTTGCTTAAGTTACTGTGTTTGGGGTCTCCTTTTTGCAGGCTACAGGTTCGTAGTTCCCGTTGTTTTTGGTGTCTGCCCCCAGTGGCTAAGGTTAGTTCAGTGGGTTGTGAAGGCTTCCTTGTGGAGGGGACTAGTGCCTGTGTTCTGATGGATGAGGCTGGATCTTTTCTTTCTGGTGGATAGGACCATGTCCAGTGGTGTGTTTTGGGGTGTCTGTGACCTTATTATGATTTTACGTAGCCTCTCTGCTAATGGTGGGGTTGTGTTCCTGTCTTGCTACTTGTTTGGCATAGGGTGTCCAGCACTGTACCTTGCTGGTTTGTGAGTGGAGCTGGATCTTAGCATTGAGATGGAGATCTCTGGGAGAGCTTTCACCATTTGATATTACGTGGAGCTGAGAGGTCTCTGGTGGACCAATGTCCTGAACTCGGCTCTCCCACCTCAGAGGCACAGGCCTGACACCCGGCTGGAGAACCAAAACCCTGTCAGCCACACGGCCAGGTCTTTGGGGAGTTTCTTGCCTTTTGGCAAGTCTGAGGTCTTCTGCCATCGTTCAGTAGGTGTCCTGTAGGAGCTGTTCCACATGTAGATGTATTTTTGTTGTATTTGTTGGGAGGAAGGTGATCTCCACGTCTTACTCCTCCGCCATCTTGAAGGTCTCCCTATCCGCTAGGAAGCTGGTCCTCTCAGCTGGGACCTCCTGCCCCAGCTCTCCAAAGCCTCTTTAGCCTTTTTTTTTTTAAACTACCGTTTTAAATTCTATCAGCATAATTTGTATGTCAAAAGATAGGACTTCTTATGTCTGTATTTTAGCTAGATACTGAGAAAGTAATTACTACAACTTCTAGGCAAGTTATAATCACTTATAATTCTTAGTGCTGTACAAATCTGCCTAAGGTGGAAGTCAGTATGCTGAGGCTAAAAGTGTAATCAGAGTATAATTTTCCATTTTGCCTTAAATACAGCTAGTGCTTACACTGTTGGATGTTACAAGTTCCTATTGATATAAAATACAGATTTCATGACATTTATTCTGTATCAGTTTTCATATAAAATTGTATTTTCAGATTGTGCAAATTTCCATTTGTATTCAGGTTTGGAGAAACAAATGAGAATTATGGTTTTAAATATCATGTAGGTATCCCATAAGAAACATTTTATAAAATTGATAGAATAAATTGTTTTAAATTAAAGGACCTACTAGAATGAATTTCAGAAAATATTTCTTAAAAACATATCTTGATAAACACATTTTTATACTAAGCCTAATAGCAGGTAGAAATCTACAGAGACAAACAATTAAAATGAATCAGAAGTGTATTTCATAAATCAAAATCATTAATAGTTCCTATTTCTGTTTCCCAGTTAGAATTGAATTTTTACTTTGTAGAAGTTTTTCAGAAACAGCATCAGTGGTTAAAAGAAAAAAAGTTTATTTTAGTAATATAAACATCTGCATAAAAGGAAAATTAAGCAGTTTTTCATAGAAAAAAATCTTAGATAAAATTTTTTTTTAATTTTAGTAACTTATTGCTACCTGCAACAGGCAGAGACTCCCCCAACCAAACAACAAAAATCTTAAACAACTGGAAATTTCTTGATATTTAAAAAATAAATCTTAAGGACATAGGTAATATAAAGAATACGACCCCCCATGAAATATGAATAGAAAAACCAAAGAACACACTTTTAAAGTATATTATAGCAAAGCTCTTAACATAATTGTTCTGTTTATTCATATATTCTTGTATGAAGGATTTTCTGATAATACAAGAAGAAAAGATGTGTAGGAAATGGCGGATGTTGACACCATGAAGCGAGAGGGGTATAGGAGTGCTAAAACTATAGGTTAAGACATCCTTCTTCCTGGTTGAATATCCAAAGGCTTGGTAGGAACAATTCAATGAGTAACTAATGAAACCTTCAGTTCAGCAGTATGCAATAAGAGCTTTGATCTCCTAATTTTACTTCTAGGGCTCTATCCTAAATCAGTAATATAAAACACAAAAGTCTCTATACACCAAAGATATCCTTCAAAGCAAATAATTTGTTATAGGGGGAAATAATGGAAGCAAACTAAAAGACCAATAACATATGGTACAGAAACATAATAGAATATTACATAGCATTTTTTAAATGGTCATCAAGAGGAATAACATAGGAAATGTTATAATCTTAAATTTAAAAGCAGGATACAGAAGTGTATAAAGCTGAATTTCAACTATGTGAAATACTGCACAGAAAGAAGATATGAAGGAGGTTCACTGGAATATTGTCAGAGGTTTTGTCCAAGCAGCTGAATTATAGGTGGCATTAATTTTCTTTATGGATTTCTACATTTTCTAAATTTCCTGTAAGTGTATATCATTTCATAATCAGAAAAAATAACAAAATTTTAAAAATAGGAATAGTAATTAACTGCATATAGTTCTTGTGAGGATTACATAAGATCCTGGATGTGAAATTCTCTAGCATATACTGAGTATTTCCTTAGAAGCACAAATAAGAGAAGAGGTGGCTTCCCTATCTAGCAATCAGAGTTGCTTGCATTATTGTCAGAAAACAGTAACAAAAGTCCCTGCCTGCTGCATAGAATCAACTTCTGTTGCTCTACACATTTTCAGGAATATTAATTGAAGAATTGTTTTAATAGTGAACAGCAGAAAACAACCTAAATGATCACAACAGAGGATTGATTAAATATATTTGTTCATCCCACAATGGGATATTAGACAGTCATTAAAAAGAATGAGGTAGATAATGGAGGCACTGAAAACCAAGAAGTCCATGATATAGCTTTAAGTGAAAGCTAAGTTGCAAAACAGAATTACTGTATAATCCTGGCTTCATCCAAGGCAAAAATAGGAAAAACTCTTATATATTTTATAGGTCTGATACAATATTTTTAAAGGACTAAACAGGTGATATAGCTGAATATCTGATTTAAATATCAGAAAAACACCTCTAGCTCTCATGTCCAACTATATTGAAGATTTTAACTTTAAATACAGCATAATCTAGATATCTTAGTGTTGCAAGACACCAGTAACTTACTAAGATTAAGGTATCTGTCAACACTTTTGGGTGCAGGTAAAAAATATGTACTTGAGCTCCTTTATTACATGGATGCTATGGAATCTCTCAGAAACAGGCTGAAGTACAAAGGTCTTGGCACATTCTCCCTGATAAGAGCATTTTCATATGCCTGAGGCCTTGGGCCTGCTGTACCAGTTTGATGAGAGAAATTCATCCTAACACTGTGATTTATGGTGAATGCCTGTTTTTGTTCTGGATTGGAAGGGGTTGAAGTCTGAGTAGTTGAGGTCAGTCACACAGGTACTACATGCATACATGACTGAATCCCAATAAAAGTCCTGCACACCAAGGCTCAAGAGAGCTTCCCTAGTTGGTAGCACTTCACATGTGTTGTTGGGAGAATTAAGTGTGTCCCCATGTGACTCCACTGGAAAGGGACACCTAGAAGCTTATGCCTGGTTTCTCCTGGACTTCACTCCATGTGCCTTTTCCCTTTATTGATTTCAATCTGTATCCTTTCACTGTAATAAATTGTAACCATGAGTATAACATCTTTTGAGCCCTATGAGTCCTTCTAGCAAGTCACTAAGCCTAAGGGTGGTCTTGGGGACCCTGATACAAGAATTAACTGAAAAATTGTCAAAAGATACAGATACTCTCCTCTTCCTGAGACCTACATAAATGTTAAACCACCCTCCCACAAATAAGGAGCTCTGCTTGACCCATATATACTTGCCAACAGGTCCTTAATTAGAGGATGCTACCACTGGAAGGTGATTTAATCCAACCCCATTCTATAACTGAGGAAATTAAGGAATTATATTCAGTGACCTCTAAGCATTAGGATGACAGCCATTTTGAGGTTGGTTGATTCTTCCTTTACATTCTCAGCACAGGAGCCTAGAATAATTCTCTGGCTTTGTAATTGGGTAAGGACAGTTTAACTTGCAGCTGTTCTGTGGGAGCTCTGTGCTTATCTCTCAGGCCACCTGGAGCCATGGTACTGACTTCTGACCAGCATGGGAATGGAATATGCTACCTAAAGGTCTATAACGTAATGTCTTTAATGTCCAAAACTCCCCTGGGGTATCCTGTGCCAGTTTCTCTATCTTGTTTACTGACAACATACAGATTGATAGTTTTTCCTTTTTATATTTGGTCACACAGTGTGCTTTTTGCTCTGTGACCCCTCAGTAAACTTGTGCCTCAGCATATTAATTTCCTAGGTCTGGTGTAACAAGTTATCACAAACTTGCTGGCTTAGAGCAAAAGAAATTTCTTCTCTCACAGTTCTGGAGGCCAGATGTCCAAAATCAAGGTCCTGGCAGGGCCATACTCTCTCCGAAGGCTCATGGGGGAATTCTTCCTTTCCTCTTCCAGCTTCTGGTGGTTCCTGGCATGCCTTAGCTTGTATATGCATCGTCACTCCAATCTCTTCTCTTCCGTGTGTCCTTAACTGTCTCTTATAAGGATATTTTCACTGGATTTAGGGCCTACCCTAACCCGGTATGATCTTATCTCAATCTTTACCTTTAATTACATCTGCAAAGGCCCTACTTCCAAATAAGGTGACATTCAGAGGTTCCAGGTGGCCATGAGTGGGGTGGGGGGCACTGTTTAATGCACTATACTTGGATTCCGTGAGACTGAGATATCTCACACATACTTTGGTGGTTTGCATTTTGGAGATGAAGTATATCTGTGTGACTGAGACAGGACATGAAACTGTGCTCGGATGTTTTGGGTGTTCCTATTGTTTTTCTTTGCTTTCTTGCTCCTGCCTCTGTGTTTGCTTTGTCTGTTATATTTTGCGAGCATACCTTGTTAGAGAGTCCCATGAGTCTTTCAGTGTTCTTACCTGGTATAAATTGCTGCAATTTTGTTTTTATTACCTTCAGTTCTTTATTTTGCAATGAAGTCACCTTTACTTTGAATCTTTCCTATTTTGGTAGAAAAAGCATTTGATTGTGGATTGTGAAACCTATCACTAATCCTGGTCTACCGCACAGGAGCCTTGTGGCATTCAGCAAATCATTTGAACCTCAGATTCCTGAGCTAATAAGTAATTTATATGCGCCTAGAAGATCTCTGAGGTCCCATCCTGTGTCAGTTTGGGTTCTCTGAGAAGCAGATGCCAAGAAAGTATTGAGTGCAAGAAATTTATCGGAGGAAATGCCTGTGAAAGGTGAAGGGGTGAAGGAGCAGGAGGAAACAGAGGCAGTGACACTATCTGAGCCCTGTGAAAAAAGGGGGGAAAGGAAGAAGGATTAGGCAATAAAACTCTCAAACTTTAGCACAGCTCTGAGAAGTTCTCAGGGAGTCTCAGAACAAAGATTGCCCATTAGAAGAGTCCTGCCATGGATTGGTTTTGGTACCTCTGCTGTGTCATTAGCTACAAGCAGCCCAGGAAGAACATAGTCTCAGTGTGGTCACTGCTGGGGATCCCAACATTAACTAGTGGGAATCAGAGAACTCCAACTCTTACAGCATTTTCTGTCTGGAAGGAAGATCTGAATGGCACACCTTTAGGACTGTCACAGTGCCAATATCTAAAATTGTGAGCTTATGACCAGTATGGACTGCATGTTTGTGTCCATCCCCCTCTGCAATCATATGGTGAAGCCCTAACCACCAATGTGATGGTGTTAGGAGGTAGGGTCTTTGAAAGGTACTTAGGTTTAGATGAGGCCATGAGGTTGTGGCCTCCATGGTGGGCTTAGCATGCCTTCATAAGAAGAGAAAGACTGAGCTCACTCTTGGCCATGTGAGAATGCAAGAAGATGGCTGTCTGCAAATAAGGAAGAGACCTCTCACTAGACACTGAATTTGCCAGCACCCTGATCTCGGACTTCCCAGTCTCCAGAACTGTAAGAAAAAAATTTCCATTGTTTAAGCCTCCCAGTCATTGGTATCTTCTCATAGCAGCTTGAACTAAGATAATGAAGATTTCTCATTTTATTCTCCAGAGAGAGAGAGAGAAGGAGAGAGATTTTCCTCAATTTCAATCCATCTCTCAATCTGAGAGCCAAAGGACAGGTTTGCTGGGAAGCTATATTGTGAGTGTGCCTATGTTGTTTCAACCTGCTCCCCACCATGTGATGCAGATTTATTTTTCTTCTTCCTCATGCTTCCCCACATCGTGAAAACACGACAATCCAAAAACCTATGGGATGCATCAAAAGCAGTTCTAAGACGGAAGTTTATAGCTATACAAGCCTACCTCAAGAAACAAGAAAAATCTCAAATAAACAATCTAACCTTACACCTAAAGGAACTAGAGAAAGAAGAACAAATGGAACCCAAAGTTAGCAGAAGGAAAAAAATCATAAAGATCAGGGCAGAAATAAATGAAATAGAAACAAAGAAAACAACAGCAAGGATCAATAAAATTAAAAGCTGGTTCTTTGAGGACATAAACAAAATTGATAAATGTTTAGCCAGACTCATCAAGAAAAAGAGGGAGAGAACTCAAATCAATAAAATTA
>NC_041215.1:59740259-59748424 GCF_002837175.3 Physeter macrocephalus
TATTTACAATTGTTATATCTTCTTCTTGGATTGATCCCTTGATCATTATGTAGTGTCCTTCTTTGTCTCTTGTAATAGTCTTTGTTTTAATGTCTATTTTGTCTGATATGAGAATTGCTACTCCAGTTTTCTTTTGATTTCCATTTGCATGGAATATCTTTTTCCATCCCCTCACTTTTAGTCTGTATGTGTCCCTAGGTCTGAAGTGGGTCTCTTGTAGACAGCATATATACACATCTTGTTTTTATATCCATTCAACCAGTCTATGTTTTTTGGTGGGAGCATTTAATCCATTTCCATTTAAGGTAATTATCAATATGTATGTTCCTATTACCATTTTCTTAATTGTTTTGGGTGTGTTATTGTAGGTCTTTTCCTTCTCTTGTGTTTCCCGCCTAGAGAAGTTCCTTTAGAATTTGTTGTAAAGCTGGTTTAGTGGTGCTAAATTCTCTTAGCTTTTGCTCGTCTGTAAACGTTTTAATCTCTCCATCAAATCTGAATGATATCCCTGCTGGGTAATCTTCATTGTAGGTTTTTCCCTTTCATCACTTTAAATATGTCTTGCCACTCCCTTCTGGCTTGCAGAGTTTCTGCTGAAACATCAGCTGTTAACCTTATGGCGATTCCCTTGCAAGTTATTTGTTGCTTTTCCCTTGCTGTTTTTAATATTTTTTCTTTGTATTTTGTTTTTGATAGTTTGATCAATATGTGTCTTGGCGTGTTTCTCCTTGGATTTATCCTGTATGGGACTCTCTGAGCTTCCTGGACTTAATTGACTATTTCCTTTCCCATGTTAAGGAAGTTGTGAAGTATAATCTCTTCAAATATTTTCTCAGTCCCTTTCTTTTTCTCTTCCTCTGGGACCCCTATAATTTGAATGTTGGTGCGTTTAATGTTGTTCCAGAGGTTTCTTAAACTGTCCTCAATTCCTTTCATTCTTTTTTCTTTATTCTGCTCTGTGGTAGTTATTTCCACTATTTTATGTTCCAGGTCACTTATCCGTTCTTCTGCCTCAGTTATTCTGCTATTGATTCCTTCTTGAGAATTTTAAATTTCATTTATTGTGTTGTTCATCCTTTGTTTGATCTTTAGTTCTTCTACGTCTTTGTTAAATGTTTCTTGTATTTTCTCCATTCTATTTCCAAGATTTTGGATCATCTTTACTATCATTATTCTGAATTCTTTTTAAGGTAGACTGCCTATTTCCTTTTCATTTGTTTGGTGTGGTGTGTTTTTAGCTTGCTCCTTCATCTGCTGTGTGTTTCTCTGCCTTCTCATTTTGCTTAATTTCTTTATTCTGCTCTGTGGTAGTTATTTCCACTATTTTATGTTCCAGGTCACTTATCCGTTCTTCTGCCTCAGTTATTCTGCTATTGATTCCTTCTTGAGAATTTTAAATTTCATTTATTGTGTTGTTCATCCTTTGTTTGATCTTTAGTTCTTCTACGTCTTTGTTAAATGTTTCTTGTATTTTCTCCATTCTATTTCCAAGATTTTGGATCATCTTTACTATCATTATTCTGAATTCTTTTTAAGGTAGACTGCCTATTTCCTTTTCATTTGTTTGGTGTGGTGTGTTTTTAGCTTGCTCCTTCATCTGCTGTGTGTTTCTCTGCCTTCTCATTTTGCTTAAGTTACTGTGTTCGGGGTCTCCTTTTTGCAGGCTACAGGTTCGTAGTTCCCGTTGTTTTTGGTGTCTGCCCCCAGTGGCTAAGGTTAGTTCAGTGGGTTGTGAAGGCTTCCTTGTGGAGGGGACTAGTGCCTGTGTTCTGATGGATGAGGCTGGATCTTTTCTTTCTGGTGGATAGGACCATGTCCAGTGGTGTGTTTTGGGGTGTCTGTGACCTTATTATGATTTTACGTAGCCTCTCTGCTAATGGTGGGGTTGTGTTCCTGTCTTGCTACTTGTTTGGCATAGGGTGTCCAGCACTGTACCTTGCTGGTTTGTGAGTGGAGCTGGATCTTAGCATTGAGATGGAGATCTCTGGGAGAGCTTTCACCATTTGATATTACGTGGAGCTGAGAGGTCTCTGGTGGACCAATGTCCTGAACTCGGCTCTCCCACCTCAGAGGCACAGGCCTGACACCCGGCTGGAGAACCAAAACCCTGTCAGCCACACGGCCAGGTCTTTGGGGAGTTTCTTGCCTTTTGGCAAGTCTGAGGTCTTCTGCCATCGTTCAGTAGGTGTCCTGTAGGAGCTGTTCCACATGTAGATGTATTTTTGTTGTATTTGTTGGGAGGAAGGTGATCTCCACGTCTTACTCCTCCGCCATCTTGAAGGTCTCCCTATCCGCTAGGAAGCTGGTCCTCTCAGCTGGGACCTCCTGCCCCAGCTCTCCAAAGCCTCTTTAGCCTTTTTTTTTTTAAACTACCGTTTTAAATTCTATCAGCATAATTTGTATGTCAAAAGATAGGACTTCTTATGTCTGTATTTTAGCTAGATACTGAGAAAGTAATTACTACAACTTCTAGGCAAGTTATAATCACTTATAATTCTTAGTGCTGTACAAATCTGCCTAAGGTGGAAGTCAGTATGCTGAGGCTAAAAGTGTAATCAGAGTATAATTTTCCATTTTGCCTTAAATACAGCTAGTGCTTACACTGTTGGATGTTACAAGTTCCTATTGATATAAAATACAGATTTCATGACATTTATTCTGTATCAGTTTTCATATAAAATTGTATTTTCAGATTGTGCAAATTTCCATTTGTATTCAGGTTTGGAGAAACAAATGAGAATTATGGTTTTAAATATCATGTAGGTATCCCATAAGAAACATTTTATAAAATTGATAGAATAAATTGTTTTAAATTAAAGGACCTACTAGAATGAATTTCAGAAAATATTTCTTAAAAACATATCTTGATAAACACATTTTTATACTAAGCCTAATAGCAGGTAGAAATCTACAGAGACAAACAATTAAAATGAATCAGAAGTGTATTTCATAAATCAAAATCATTAATAGTTCCTATTTCTGTTTCCCAGTTAGAATTGAATTTTTACTTTGTAGAAGTTTTTCAGAAACAGCATCAGTGGTTAAAAGAAAAAAAGTTTATTTTAGTAATATAAACATCTGCATAAAAGGAAAATTAAGCAGTTTTTCATAGAAAAAAATCTTAGATAAAATTTTTTTTTAATTTTAGTAACTTATTGCTACCTGCAACAGGCAGAGACTCCCCCAACCAAACAACAAAAATCTTAAACAACTGGAAATTTCTTGATATTTAAAAAATAAATCTTAAGGACATAGGTAATATAAAGAATACGACCCCCCATGAAATATGAATAGAAAAACCAAAGAACACACTTTTAAAGTATATTATAGCAAAGCTCTTAACATAATTGTTCTGTTTATTCATATATTCTTGTATGAAGGATTTTCTGATAATACAAGAAGAAAAGATGTGTAGTAAATGGCTGATGTTGACACCATGAAGCGAGAGGGGTATAGGAGTGCTAAAACTATAGGTTAAGACATCCTTCTTCCTGGTTGAATATCCAAAGGCTTGGTAGGAACAATTCAATGAGTAACTAATGAAACCTTCAGTTCAGCAGTATGCAATAAGAGCTTTGATCTCCTAATTTTACTTCTAGGGCTCTATCCTAAATCAGTAATATAAAACACAAAAGTCTCTATACACCAAAGATATCCTTCAAAGCAAATAATTTGTTATAGGGGGAAATAATGGAAGCAAACTAAAAGACCAATAACATATGGTACAGAAACATAATAGAATATTACATAGCATTTTTTAAATGGTCATCAAGAGGAATAACATAGGAAATGTTATAATCTTAAATTTAAAAGCAGGATACAGAAGTGTATAAAGCTGAATTTCAACTATGTGAAATACTGCACAGAAAGAAGATATGAAGGAGGTTCACTGGAATATTGTCAGAGGTTTTGTCCAAGCAGCTGAATTATAGGTGGCATTAATTTTCTTTATGGATTTCTACATTTTCTAAATTTCCTGTAAGTGTATATCATTTCATAATCAGAAAAAATAACAAAATTTTAAAAATAGGAATAGTAATTAACTGCATATAGTTCTTGTGAGGATTACATAAGATCCTGGATGTGAAATTCTCTAGCATATACTGAGTATTTCCTTAGAAGCACAAATAAGAGAAGAGGTGGCTTCCCTATCTAGCAATCAGAGTTGCTTGCATTATTGTCAGAAAACAGTAACAAAAGTCCCTGCCTGCTGCATAGAATCAACTTCTGTTGCTCTACACATTTTCAGGGATATTAATTGAAGAATTGTTTTAATAGTGAACAGCAGAAAACAACCTAAATGATCACAACAGAGGATTGATTAAATATATTTGTTCATCCCACAATGGGATATTAGACAGTCATTAAAAAGAATGAGGTAGATAATGGAGGCACTGAAAACCAAGAAGTCCATGATATAGCTTTAAGTGAAAGCTAAGTTGCAAAACAGAATTACTGTATAATCCTGGCTTCATCAAAGGCAAAAATAGGAAAAACTCTTATATATTTTATAGGTCTGATACAATATTTTTAAAGGACTAAACAGGTGATATAGCTGAATATCTGATTTAAATATCAGAAAAACACCTCTAGCTCTCATGTCCAACTATATTGAAGATTTTAACTTTAAATACAGCATAATCTAGATATCTTAGTGTTGCAAGACACCAGTAACTTACTAAGATTAAGGTATCTGTCAACACTTTTGGGTGCAGGTAAAAAATATGTACTTGAGCTCCTTTATTACATGGATGCTATGGAATCTCTCAGAAACAGGCTGAAGTACAAAGGTCTTGGCACATTCTCCCTGATAAGAGCATTTTCATATGCCTGAGGCCTTGGGCCTGCTGTACCAGTTTGATGAGAGAAATTCATCCTAACACTGTGATTTATGGTGAATGCCTGTTTTTGTTCTGGATTGGAAGGGGTTGAAGTCTGAGTAGTTGAGGTCAGTCACACAGGTACTACATGCATACATGACTGAATCCCAATAAAAGTCCTGCACACCAAGGCTCAAGAGAGCTTCCCTAGTTGGTAGCACTTCACATGTGTTGTTGGGAGAATTAAGTGTGTCCCCATGTGACTCCACTGGAAAGGGACACCTAGAAGCTTATGCCTGGTTTCTCCTGGACTTCACTCCATGTGCCTTTTCCCTTTATTGATTTCAATCTGTATCCTTTCACTGTAATAAATTGTAACCATGAGTATAACATCTTTTGAGCCCTATGAGTCCTTCTAGCAAGTCACTAAGCCTAAGGGTGGTCTTGGGGACCCTGATACAAGAATTAACTGAAAAATTGTCAAAAGATACAGATACTCTCCTCTTCCTGAGACCTACATAAATGTTAAACCACCCTCCCACAAATAAGGAGCTCTGCTTGACCCATATATACTTGCCAACAGGTCCTTAATTAGAGGATGCTACCACTGGAAGGTGATTTAATCCAACCCCATTCTATAACTGAGGAAATTAAGGAATTATATTCAGTGACCTCTAAGCATTAGGATGACAGCCATTTTGAGGTTGGTTGATTCTTCCTTTACATTCTCAGCACAGGAGCCTAGAATAATTCTCTGGCTTTGTAATTGGGTAAGGACAGTTTAACTTGCAGCTGTTCTGTGGGAGCTCTGTGCTTATCTCTCAGGCCACCTGGAGCCATGGTACTGACTTCTGACCAGCATGGGAATGGAATATGCTACCTAAAGGTCTATAACGTAATGTCTTTAATGTCCAAAACTCCCCTGGGGTATCCTGTGCCAGTTTCTCTATCTTGTTTACTGACAACATACAGATTGATAGTTTTTCCTTTTTATATTTGGTCACACAGTGTGCTTTTTGCTCTGTGACCCCTCAGTAAACTTGTGCCTCAGCATATTAATTTCCTAGGTCTGGTGTAACAAGTTATCACAAACTTGCTGGCTTAGAGCAAAAGAAATTTCTTCTCTCACAGTTCTGGAGGCCAGATGTCCAAAATCAAGGTCCTGGCAGGGCCATACTCTCTCCGAAGGCTCATGGGGGAATTCTTCCTTTCCTCTTCCAGCTTCTGGTGGTTCCTGGCATGCCTTAGCTTGTATATGCATCGTCACTCCAATCTCTTCTCTTCCGTGTGTCCTTAACTGTCTCTTATAAGGATATTTTCACTGGATTTAGGGCCTACCCTAACCCGGTATGATCTTATCTCAATCTTTACCTTTAATTACATCTGCAAAGGCCCTACTTCCAAATAAGGTGACATTCAGAGGTTCCAGGTGGCCATGAGTGGGGTGGGGGGCACTGTTTAATGCACTATACTTGGATTCCGTGAGACTGAGATATCTCACACATACTTTGGTGGTTTGCATTTTGGAGATGAAGTATATCTGTGTGACTGAGACAGGACATGAAACTGTGCTCGGATGTTTTGGGTGTTCCTATTGTTTTTCTTTGCTTTCTTGCTCCTGCCTCTGTGTTTGCTTTGTCTGTTATATTTTGCGAGCATACCTTGTTAGAGAGTCCCATGAGTCTTTCAGTGTTCTTACCTGGTATAAATTGCTGCAATTTTGTTTTTATTACCTTCAGTTCTTTATTTTGCAATGAAGTCACCTTTACTTTGAATCTTTCCTATTTTGGTAGAAAAAGCATTTGATTGTGGATTGTGAAACCTATCACTAATCCTGGTCTACCGCACAGGAGCCTTGTGGCATTCAGCAAATCATTTGAACCTCAGATTCCTGAGCTAATAAGTAATTTATATGCGCCTAGAAGATCTCTGAGGTCCCATCCTGTGTCAGTTTGGGTTCTCTGAGAAGCAGATGCCAAGAAAGTATTGAGTGCAAGAAATTTATCGGAGGAAATGCCTGTGAAAGGTGAAGGGGTGAAGGAGCAGGAGGAAACAGAGGCAGTGACACTATCTGAGCCCTGTGAAAAAAGAGGGGAAAGGAAGAAGGATTAGGCAATAAAACTCTCAAACTTTAGCACAGCTCTGAGAAGTTCTCAGGGAGTCTCAGAACAAAGATTGCCCATTAGAAGAGTCCTGCCATGGATTGGTTTTGGTACCTCTGCTGTGTCATTAGCTACAAGCAGCCCAGGAAGAACATAGTCTCAGTGTGGTCACTGCTGGGGATCCCAACATTAACTAGTGGGAATCAGAGAACTCCAACTCTTACAGCATTTTCTGTCTGGAAGGAAGATCTGAATGGCACACCTTTAGGACTGTCACAGTGCCAATATCTAAAATTGTGAGCTTATGACCAGTATGGACTGCATGTTTGTGTCCATCCCCCTCTGCAATCATATGGTGAAGCCCTAACCACCAATGTGATGGTGTTAGGAGGTAGGGTCTTTGAAAGGTACTTAGGTTTAGATGAGGCCATGAGGTTGTGGCCTCCATGGTGGGCTTAGCATGCCTTCATAAGAAGAGAAAGACTGAGCTCACTCTTGGCCATGTGAGAATGCAAGAAGATGGCTGTCTGCAAATAAGGAAGAGACCTCTCACTAGACACTGAATTTGCCAGCACCCTGATCTCGGACTTCCCAGTCTCCAGAACTGTAAGAAAAAAATTTCCATTGTTTAAGCCTCCCAGTCATTGGTATCTTCTCATAGCAGCTTGAACTAAGATAATGAAGATTTCTCATTTTATTCTCCAGAGAGAGAGAGAGAAGGAGAGAGATTTTCCTCAATTTCAATCCATCTCTCAATCTGAGAGCCAAAGGACAGGTTTGCTGGGAAGCTATATTGTGAGTGTGCCTATGTTGTTTCAACCTGCTCCCCACCATGTGATGCAGATTTATTTTTCTTCTTCCTCATGCTTCCTCACATCGTGAAAACACGACAATCCAAAAACCTATGGGATGCATCAAAAGCAGTTCTAAGACGGAAGTTTATAGCTATACAAGCCTACCTCAAGAAACAAGAAAAATCTCAAATAAACAATCTAACCTTACACCTAAAGGAACTAGAGAAAGAAGAACAAATGGAACCCAAAGTTAGCAGAAGGAAAAAAATCATAAAGATCAGGGCAGAAATAAATGAAATAGAAACAAAGAAAACAACAGCAAGGATCAATAAAATTAAAAGCTGGTTCTTTGAGGACATAAACAAAATTGATAAATGTTTAGCCAGACTCATCAAGAAAAAGAGGGAGAGAACTCAAATCAATAAAATTAGAAATGAAAAAGGAGAAGT
>NC_041215.1:59749008-59751439 GCF_002837175.3 Physeter macrocephalus
GAGAAATTAAGAAAACACTCCAATTTACCACTGCAACAAAAAGAATAAAATACCTAGGAAAAAACCTACCTAGGGAGACAAAAGACCTGTATGCAGAAAATTACAAGACACTGATGAAAGAAATGAAAGATGATATAAACAGATGGAGAGATATACCACATTCTTGTATTGGAAGAATCAACATTGTGAAAATGACTACACTACCCAAAGCAATCTACAGATTCAGCGCAATCCCTATCAAACTACCAATGGCATTTTTCACAGAACTAGAACAAAACATCTTAAAATTTGTTTGGAGACACAAAAGACCCCAAATAGCCAAAGCAGTCTCAAGGGAAAAAAACAGAGCTGGAGGAATCAGACTCTCTGACTTCAGACTATACCACAAAGCTACAGTAATCAAGACAATATGGTACTGGCACAAAAACATAAACATACATCAATGGAACAAGATAGAAATTCCAGAGATAAACCCACACACCTATCGTCAACTAATCTACGACAAAGGTGGCAAGGATATGCAATGGAGAAAAGACAGTCTCTTCCATAAGTGGTGCTGGGAAAACGGGACAGCTTAATGTAAAAGAATGAAATTAGAACACTCCCTAGCACCATACACAAAAAAAACTCAAAATGGATTAGAGACCTAAATGTAAGAGCAGACAGTATTAAACTCTTAGAGGAAAACAAAGGAAGAACAATCTTTGACATAAATCACAGCAAGAACTTTTCTGATCCATCTCCTAGAGTAATGGAAATGAAAACAAAAATAAACAAATGGGACCTAATGAAACTCCAAACCTTTTGCACAGCAAAGGAAACCATAAACAAGACGAAAAGACAACCCTCAGAATGGGAGAAAATATTTGCACATGAATCAACGGACAAAGGCTTAATGTCCAAAATATATAAAGAGCTCATGCAGCTCAATATTAAAAAAACAAACAACCCAATCCAAAAATGGGCAGAAGACCTAAAGAGACATTTCTCCAAAGAAGACATACAGATGGCCGAGAAGCACATGAAAAGCTGCTCAACATCACTCATTATTAGAGAAATGCAAATTAAAACTATAATGAGGTATCACCTCACTCTGGTCAGAATGGCCATGATCAAAAAGTCTACAAATAATAAGTGCTGGAGAAGGTGTAGAGAAAGAGCCTTCTTGCACTGCTGGTGGGAATGTAAATTGGTACAGCCACTGTGGAGAACAGTATGGAGGTTCCTTAAAAAACTAAAAATAGAGCTACCATATGATTCTGCAATCCCACTCCTGGGCATATATCTGAAGAAAACTATAATTAGAAAAAATACATGCACCCCAAAGTTCATTGCAGCACTATTTACAATAGCCAAGACACAGAAGCAACTTAAATGTCCATTGACAGATGACAGATGAATGGATAAAGAAGATGTGAGATGTAGAACACCCACTGAACGCTGGCAGAAGACCTCAGACCTTCCAAAAGGCAAGAAACTCCCCACGTGCCTGGGCAGGGCAAAAGAAAAAGGAATAAACAGAGACAAAACAATAGGGATGGGACCTGCACGAGTGGGAGGGAGCTGTGAAGGAGGAAAGGTTTCCACACACTAGAAGCCCCTTCACGGGCAGAGACTGCAGGGGGCAGAGGGGGAAGCTTCAGAGCCACAGAGGAGAGTGCAGCAACAGGGGTGCGGAGGGCAAAGCAGAGAGATTCCCACAGAGGAACGGTGGGAGAACCAACTACAGGACACTGGTCCACAAGAGACATCTCAGCTCCACGTAATATCAAATGGCGAAAATCTCCCAGAGATCTCCATCTCAACACCAAGACCCAGCTCCACTCAACCACCAGCAAGCTACAGTGCTGGACACCCTATGCCCAACAACTAGCAAGACAGGACCACAGCCACGTCCATTAGCAGAGAGGCTGCCTAAAATCATAATACGGCTACAGACACACCAAAACACACCACCAGACGTGGACCTGCCCAACAGAAAGACAAGATCCAGCCTCATCCACCAGAACACAGGCACTAGTCCCCTCAACCAGGAAACGTACTCAACCCACTCAAACAACCTTAGCCACTGGGGACAGACACCAAAACCAATGGGAACTACGAACCTGCAGCCTGCGGAAAGGAGAACCCAAACAAAGTTAGATAAGCAAAATGAAAAGACAGAAAAACACACAGCACATGAAGGAGCAAGGTAGAAACCCACCAGACCTAACAAATGAAGAGGAAATAGGCAGTCTACCTGGAAAAGAATTCAGAAAAATGAGAGTAAAGATGATCCAAATTCTTGGAAATAGAATAGACAAAATGCAAGAAACATTTAACAAGGACCTATAAGAACTAAAGAGGGGCTTCCCTGGTGGCGCAGTGGTTGAGAATCCGCCTGCCGATGCAGAGGACACGGGTTCGTGCCCCGGTCTGGGAAGATCCCACA
>NC_041215.1:59753059-59754959 GCF_002837175.3 Physeter macrocephalus
AATGGACAGATCATCCAAAATGAAAATAAATAAGGAAACACAAGTTTTAAATGATACATTAAACAAGATAAACTTAATTGATATTTATAGGACATTCCATCCAAAAACAACAAAATACATTTTTCTCAAGTGCTCATGGAACATTCTCCAGGATAGATCATATCTTGGGTCACAAATCTAACCTTGGTAAATTTAAGAAAATTGAAATCGTATCAAGTATCTTTTCCGACCACAGCGCTATGAGACTAGATATCAATTACAGGCAAAGATCTGTAAAAAATACAAACACATGGAGACTAAACAATACACTAGTTAATAACGAAGTTATCACTGAAAAAAATCAAAGAGGAAATCAAAAAATACATAGAAACAAATGACAGTGGAGACATGATGACCCAACACCTATCGGATGCAGCAAAAGCAGTTCTAAGAGGGAAGTTTATACCAATACAATCCTACCTTAAGAACAGGAAACGTCTCGAATAAACAACCTAGCCTTGCACCTAAAGCAATTAGAGAAAGAAGAACAAAAAATCCCCAAATTTAGAAGAAGGAAAGGTATCATAAGGATCAGATCAGAAATAAATGAAAAAGAATGAAGGAAACGATAGCAAAGATCAATAATACTAAAAGCTGGTTCTTTGAGAAGATAAACAAAATTGATAAACCATTAGCTAGACTCATCAAGAAAAAAAGGGAGAAGACTCAAATCAATAGAATTAGAAATGAAAAAGGAGAAGTAACAACGGACACTGCAGAAGTACAAAGGATTATGAGAGATTACTACAAGCAACTCTATGCCAATAAAATGTACAACCTGGAAGAAATGGACAAATTCTTAGAAATGCACAACCTGCCGAGACTTGAACAGGCCAATCACAAGCACTGAAATTGAAACTGTGATTAAAAATCTTCCAACAAACAAAAGCCCAGGACCAGATGGCTTCACAGGCGAATTCTATCAAACATTTAGAGAAGAGCTAACACCTATCCTTCTCAAACTCTTCCAAAATATAGCAGAGGGAGGAACACTCCCAAACTCATTCTATGAGGCCACCATCACCCTGATACCAAAACCAGACAAAGATGACACAAAGAAATAAAACTACAGGCCAATATCACTGATGAACATAGATGAAAAAAATTCTTAACAAAATACTAGCAAACAGAATCCAACAGCACATTAAAAGGGTCATACACCATGAGCAAGTGGGTTTTATTCCAAGCATGCAAGGATTCTTCAATATATGCAAATCAATCAACGTGATACACCATATCAAAAACTGAAGGAGAAAAACCATATGATCATCTCAATAGATGCAGAGAAAGCTTTTGACAAAAAACAACACCCATTTATGATAAAAACCCTGCAGAATGTAGGCATAGAGGGAACTTTCCTCAACATAATAAAGGCCATATATGACAAACCCACAGCCAACATCATCCTCAATGGTGAAAAACTGAAACCATTTCCACTAATATCAGGAACAAGACAAGGCTGCCCAACTCACCAGTCTTATTCAATATAGTTTTGGAACTTCTAGCCACAGCAATCATAGAAGAAAAAGAAATAAAAGGAATCCAAATCAGAAAAGAAGAAGTAAAGCTGTCACTGTTTGCAGATGACATGATACTATACATAGAGAATCCTAAAGATGCTACCAGAAAACTACTAGAGCTAATTAATGAATTTGGTAAAGTAGCAGGATACAAAATTAATGAACAGAAATCTTTGGCATTCTTATACACTAATGATGAAAAATCTGAGAGTGAAATTAAGAAAGCACTCCCATTTACCACTGCAACCAAAAGAATAAAATATCTAGGAATAAACCTACCTAAGGAGACAAAAGACCTGTATGCAGAAAATTATAAGACACTGATGAAAAAAATTAAAGAT
>NC_041215.1:59756266-59773958 GCF_002837175.3 Physeter macrocephalus
ACAGAGTGAAGTAAGTCAGAAGGAGAAAAACAAATACCGTATGCTAACAACATATATATGGAATCTAAGAAAAAAAAATGTCATGAAGAGCCCCGGGGTAGGATGGGAATAAAACACAGACCTACTAGAGCATGGACTTGAGGATATGGGGAGTGGGAAGGGTAAGCTGTGACGAAGTGAGAGAGTGGCATGGACATATATGCACTACCAAACGTAGGGTGGATAGCTAGTGGGAAGCAGCCACATGGCACAGGGAGATCAGCTAGGTGGTTTGTGACCACCTAGAGGGGTGGGATAGGGAGGGTGGGAGGGAGGGATACAATGGGAACAGTATGGAGGTTCCTTAAAAAACTAAAAATTGAATTAACATATGATCCAGCAATCCCACTACTGGGCATATACCCAGAGAAAACCATAATTCAAAAGATATATGCACCCTAATGTTCATTGCAGCACTATTTACAATAGCCAGGTCATGGAAGCAGCCTACATGCCCACTGACAGACGACTGGATAAAGAAGATGTGGTACATATATACAATGGAATATTACTCAGCCATAAAAAGAACGAAATTGGGTCATTTGTAGAGATGTGGATGCATCTAGAGAGTGTCATACAGAGTGAAGTTAGAAAGAGAAAAACAAATATTGTATGTTAGCGCATATATGTGGAACCTAGAAAAATGGTACAGATGAACCAGTTTTCAGGGCAGAAATTGAGACACAGATGTAGAGAACAAACGTATGGACACCTGCTGTATAAAAAATAAATAAAATTAAATTCAAAAAAAAAAAAAGTTCTGTGTCCTCAGCTTCATTGGGATCTTTCCAAACGTGCTCATTGTAATTGTCAGGACCCCCATTCCTTAGCGATCAATGCCTTCACTTTAACAGAAGATACGTGGTGAGATTGAGAATTCAATTTGCATTGTAATTCTGCCATCTTCAGGATGAAACTCTGGGTTTAGTTTTCAGAAATCTAAGTCTTGCAGCTAAAGGAAATAAGGTGTTTTGTTTTGTTTTGTCTTCAGATCAGATATAGAGATTTTCAGGTCATTTAAGCAGAGCTTGAGCTGGGATTTTGAAGCCCTGAGCTCATCCTTTTCTTTGCCCATTTTCTCTAGTGCAGTTAGGAGCAACCAGTGAATCTCATTATACTCCTTAGTTTGACTAAAATGTTCTAAGTTATCAACTACATAGTCACCTAGAACCTCAACTATTATAGTTATTTGCTTAGGAGTAGTCAATGGTGATATTTTGCATATCTTTATTGCCACTTCACCCTGTGGACTACGAATGCCCTCTTTACTACTGGATACCCTTTAATATTTTAAATTGAATCAAATTAGAGACCCAATTCAAGAAAACTGTGAACCAATTCAGGCAATTCATTCTAATGATTCTGTTCCTCTACAAGGATTATAGTTACCAAAATCTGTATCAGTTAGAGTTCCACCAGAGAAATAGATATTTATTCCCCAGAGCTCGTAATTACCTTATTTTATTTGCTTAGTTTCTATATATTTATCACTAATTTAACCTCAGTCTCTTCTCAATATATTCTGATATGGCAGATATTCCGTCTTCTTGAAGAGATGTCTCCTGGAGCCTTTGGACTTGCCCCAGTCTCCGCTGGGTGTTCTCTTTGCCTGGGACAGAGTTGTCATCTTGGAATCTCTCTTCATGCTCACTATGGGGATTCCCTTTGCTTGTCCTTTTGGCTGGATATCCTATTTCCTTTTCCCATCTTCACTTTTCTTGTTTTATCCCCTCACTTTGGTAGAGCACGTTTTCCAGTAACTTCTTGAGAAAGGGTGCTTGGGAGCTAATTTATATTTTAAAACATGCTTGTCTAAAAATGTCTACATGCTACTCTCACACCAACCGATAACCTGACTGAAGACTGAAAAACTTTTTTTCTCAGAACTTTGAAGATTTTGTTCCAATATTTTCTGGATTCTAGTGCGGGCATGGAAAACTCCAAAGCCCCTCTGAATCCTGAGACTTTGTATTTTACCTGGGTCCCACTCTCTTGAATATATACTCAAGATAAATGAAAACATATGCCCACAAAAAAACTTGTACACAAATGTTCATACCATTATTCATAATAATGCATTATTCATAATAGCCAAACAACCCAAATCTTCATCAACTGATGAATGGGTAAGTAAATGTGGTATACCCATACAATGGAATATTATTCAGCCATAAAAATGAAAGAAATACTGGATGAACTTTGAAACCAGTATGCTAAGTGAAAGAATTTTTAAAATTTGTATGATTCCATTCATTTGAAATGCCTAGAACAGGCAAATTCATAAAGACAAAGAGTAGATTAGTGGTTGCCAGTTTGGGGGAGGGACAATGGGGAGTGACTGCTAATGGGTAAAGGGTTTCCTTCTGGGGTGAAGAAAATGTTCTGCAAACAGTGGTTGTGGTGGCATAAAGCTGTGAATATACTAAAAACCATGGAATTGTATATTTAAAGAAGGCTGCCTAGAAGCTCTGAGAGTGTGTGTGTGTCTTGTCAAATGTTGGTTCACTCTACAGTCATCAGATTTCATTCAGGAATGCCAAAATCAATATTTTCAGGTCTTTCCTCTCAGGGCTAGTCAAATTCTGCAGAAAAGGATGCTTGCATCTCCTACCTGAAGAATAAAGGTTTGTCCACTAACATTCTAGGCCCAAATGAGAAAAAAAAAAAAGGGCTAGAAATCTCAACATTGAGTATATAAACCTTTAGTTAATCATCTTTTTTCCCTTACTATAACCCCACCCTCACTCTGTCTGGTGTTCCTCAGCCCAGAAACAATCTTTTCTCTCTCTAGAGAGTAAGCTTTCAGTCTCCTGCCCAGTTTGGTGGGGAGTCGGGAAGTAATCTGGTTGTGTGATTGAAGAGGGTTCTTCTTTTTATTTTTTTTACGTCTTTATTGGAGTATAATTGCTTTACAATGTTGTGTTAGTTTCTGCTGTACAACAAAGTGAATTAGTTATATGTATACATATATCCCCATACCCCCTCCCTCTTGAGCTTTCCCCCTAGCCTCCCTATCCCACCCCTCTAGGTCATCAAAAAGCACTGAGCTGATCTCCCTGTGCTATGCAGCAGCTTCCCACTAGCTATCTATTTTACATTTGGTAGTGTATATATGTCAATGCTAGTCTCTCACTTCGTCCCAAGCTTCCCCTTCCCCCACTGTGTCCTTAAGTCTGTTCTCTACGTCTGCGTCTATATTCTTGCCCTGCCACTAGGTTCATCAGTACCATTTTTTTAGATTCCATATATATGTATTAGCACTTTGTATTTCTCTTTCTGACTTATTTCACTCTGTATGACAGACTGTAGGTCCATCCACCTCACTACAAATAACTCAGTATTGTTTCTTTTTATGGCTGAGTAATATTCCATTGTGTATATGTGCCATATGAAGAGGGTTCTTCTTAAATGGGTTTGTAAATAATCTTTTGGTTCTCAGTTTCGCTTTCACCCTATCTTCAGATGTTGCTGGTGCCCCAGATTTGAAGGCTTTTGGCAGTTTTATTATATACATCTGGTTGCCTCGCAGCTTTCTCCTGTTTGCTTAAAGCTCACCTTTCTCCAGTATGCTAAGTTAGTTACTGCTTGTCTATCTGCTTCCCAATTTCCATAATTTTATTGTTGTACCTCCCCTTCGGTTCTTACCTGAGTAATTACATTTTTTAAAAAAGAGAAAAACTCAGTAAGTAAGCAAACAAATCAAAAAACCTCTTTACTCTCATTTTACTGGGATCTTGAGAGATAATAAAAGTAAATGCATTTGTTTAATCCATCATCTTTACCTAGAACCCATTGATAGAATTTCTAAGGATGAGCTATCTTATATTCCTGGGGGTAATCTCTACTTGATCACGATATTGCAAGATTAGTTAAATACTATAATATTTAACTTGGTATATTAACACATCATTTTGTAAGTGCCTAAAATTTTTTTGTCCAGGAGTAGTTTTGGAATCAGTATCATTCTAGTCTCATAAAATTAGTTCAGGAACAACTCCTTTTTTTAATTCCATGAATTTGTTTACAGTAGGAATTATTCTTTCTTTGAAGGTATGATAAGAGTTGATTGTAAAACCTTCTAGGTGTGGTGCCTATGATTTGGCTTTGCTCTATCACTTTTGCCTAAAATTCTTAACTGATGTGAACTTTGATGTTTGTGGATTAAATAATGACCCAAGTCTATTACTCTAAATCTTATGTTTTGTGGTACAGTTATATTACTAAAAAACCATAATATATTGAACTCAATCTTAACTGACTCCAGAGTATATTCTAAGAACTTGCATTGAAAATCTATTTACTTGGGGCTTCCCTGGTGGCGCAGTGGTTGCGCGTCCGCCTGCCGATGCAGGGGAACCGGGTTCGCGCCCTGGTATGGGAAGATCCCACATGCCGCGGAGCGGCTGGGCCCGTGAGCCATGGCCGCTGAGCCTGCGCGTCCGGAGCCTGTGCTCCGCAACGGGAGAGGCCACAAAAAAAAAAAAAAAAAAAAAAAAAGAAAATCTATTTACTTAATGGTGCTTGGATTACAAAGAATAGCCCTAAAATAATTAAATTACCTACTTGAAAAAATTAATTACATAGAACTTAACACAGTTCTTTCCAGATAATTCCATATATGTGGGTTTTGTCTTCCCAGGTAAATTGTAAAAGCTTATATATGTATAAAGCTTAACTCTAAGAGCCATGTTTTATACATCTTTGTATTCTTCACAGTGCTAAGAGCTGTGCTGGATAGACAGCATAACACATAAATACTGATTTTGACTGATTTTAGCATCTCCTTACCATCTACATCTTTATTAATGAATAAATGTGGGAAAAATTCAGTTTGTTAAGGATTCTGGTTAGTTAAGTTCTAATAATTGATTAAATTTCTTTAAAAATTATACATTAAATACATAATAATTGATTAAATTTCTTTTGAAATTGTTGCCCAGCTTTACGTTCAATCTTCTGACTTTTTATCATTTTGATTTAATGACTAGATTAAACTGCTCATAAAAGTAATGACCCATTCATTTACTTATCATCTAAATATTGATGAGTTCACTGAATCCAGTGGTTCAGCTGATAGGTTTGATATTGAAAGTAATTGTAGCTGAAATAAGTGTGACAATCATTTAAGAGCCTTATTTGTCTACTGCAGTGTTGTGACCCCCAGAATAAAAGGGTTTCTGGGAAGCCCTCTCAGTGCCCAGAGACACCCAAACAGGACTGGTCTGGGTACTTTATGCTCATTTCAGCCAGAGTAGTTCTTCTCTTTTACTAACTGAGATTTCCCACTAAGTTTTGTTTGAACAAAAGCCTTTTAGGCTAAAAACGAATTTTGAAAACTACTGGTCAACTGCATAAATATGACCAATTGCATCATACATGTGCTAAATACTAACTTAGACTCTGAAGAGAAGCCCCTGTCCTCAAGAGCATCGACAGCCAGCTGTCTAGGATGCAATAATTTGTGTCTAGTGAGAGAAAATAAAAAGGCAATTTGCAAGGTTTCTCTCTTATGCTCTTTTCCCAGCTTATACAATTTTCTTTTCCCTTGTTCTCAAGATAACCAAATAAGTGAGAATAATTAATTTTGGAGAGGTTTGCAGTCATAATAAGCTGCAAAATATGGTTAATATTCAGAATTTGGTTAAGAGATCAAAAAATGTCACTCTGTGAAATTGGAGTTGACCTCTAACTCTGTCTTCTCCAATTACCCTGAGTCTAGCAGCTATTGGGGTCCAGAAGGTGCCCACTAGAGATTGTTACAGGGCTTTCTTCCCTCTGGGTCCAATGAGAGCCTTGAGATCAGCACAGCATGCTCCATGTTGGTATCCTGGAGAGAGCTGGCCTTAAGGATCTTTGACTTTCCAGGGGAGGGTCAACTGGTCATGGTCCAGGAAATGGAAGAGGAACTGAACGGTGGGTGGGATCATCCTCTCTACCTTGAAGTGGTAGAGAGAACAGCAGAGTAGTTTCATTCTGATGCCTTGAAAGAGGACTGACAACCTTCTTGTGGATACAGTGCCAGCCCACAGGACCTTCCACCTCTTGTGACCATCCTCACTTAAGGTGTCAGCCACACCAAAGTTCCCAAAGTCCCAACGGGCAGATGAAGAAAAATTGCAGCACATCTAAGCAAGCTTAATAGTAAAAATAGATAAACAAAGGGAACAATCTGAATAGGCCTCTAAAGAAATGGATAGATGAGATAGAGAACAACTTGAACAAAGCAATGATTAGAACTCTTAAGTTTTCAAGTAAAGCACAAACTAGACTTCCTAGAAACCCAAAATCAAAAACCAAAAAAACATAACTTCCAAATAAAAAATTCAATATGGGACTTGTACGAGAAGATGGCTATTTATGTTATCAGGAAAGAATGATACATCTATATTTTTCATTTGAAAAATATATATACTATGCACCTGGCACAATGCTAAGTGCTGGAGATAAGTGGCAATAAGAAAATCATAACTTTGCCTTCCTGGAGCCAAAAGACTTAAGAATGATAAAAGGGAAGGCCATTCTGAAAAAGTGACTTGATAATGAGTGTGAATAAAATCTAAAATAGTATAAAGCTCATAAGAAAGAGAAAGGAAAATGGATGAGATTGGTCATCTCTTTGAAGTTACCTGGCTAAGATGAACTGAAAAAATACCACTTATGTTGTCCAATGCTTATTAAGGAACTAAGGAGTCTTCAAAATTCTACCATGGAGAGTAAAGTGTAAATGATACAATAAAGGTCATGATACAATTAATTTTATTATGGACAAGGATATGTCATAGTTGGAGTGTGATCGATAGCAACTAACATTTTTTGAACATATGTACCTTGCACTGTACTAAGCACTACATTTATTGTCTCATTCAGTCCCTATAAAGTGACTGCTATACCTTCTCCATTTGATGCATTAAAAACCTAGGTGGGGGGCTTCCCTGGTGGCGCAGTGGTTGAGAGTCCGCCTGCCGATGCAGGGGACGCGGGTTCGTGCCCCGGTCCGGGAAGATCCCACATGCCGCGGAGCGGCTGGGCCCGTGAGCCATGGCCGCTGAGCCTGCGCGTCCGGAGCCTGTGCTCCGCAACCGGAGAGGCCACAACAGTGAGAGGCCCGCATACCACACACACACAAAAAAAAAACCCTAGGGGGGCAGGGTGGTTATTCAATTGCCCGTTCACAAAGCTAGAAAGTAGTCGAGTCAGGATTCAAACACAGGTTTTACTTGTTTGCAGTGAATTCTTTTCCACTACCTGTAAGCAGCTCTTTACAGGAAACTGCCCTCAGCAAGAAGCCCTTTTCTTGTCCCTTTAGCAAAGCAATATTGTAACTAACTCAAAAAAAATTTTTTTTATAATTAATTTATTTTTATTATTATTTTTTTATATTTGGCTGTGTTGGGTCTTCGTTGCTGTGCGCAGGCTTTCTCTAGTTGAGGCGAGCAGGGCTACTCTTCGTTGTGGTGTGCGGACTTCTCATTGTGGTGGCTTCCCTTGTTATAGAGCATGGGCTCTAGGCGCGTGGGCTTCAGTAGTTGTGGCACACGGGCTTAGTTGCTCCATGGAACGTGGGATCTTCCTGGACCAGGGCTCAAACCCATGTACCCTGCACTGGCAGGTGGATTCTTAACCACTGGACCACCTTTTAAACCAGGCACTCCCATGTTCTACTCATCTCCGGCCCAAGCACACCTTTCAAATCTTTTTTTTCTTTCTTTCTTTTTTTTTCCCACATCTTTATTGGAGTATAATTACTTTACAATGTTGTACAACACCTTGCCTAACTTGTCGGTTCTTTCTATAGATCAAAGAAGTAGAAAGGAAGAATAAGTAGTTAACAAATGACTGGATCTCTTCTCTAGTTTCCCCTTCAGTAATCTCGCAAACATACTGTGTGACCAAACTGTGAAAAAGATCTAGAGGAAGATCGTGAGGAGTCGGCAAGACTGCATACAAGCCTGCCTGCAGTGGGGGATGGCGAAAACTCCAACCCCGTATCAGTGATTAACTGAGATTACTTCCGTTTCCCTTTAAAAACTTTCATGGCGGAGCAGAATCTTTGGAGGTGGTTTTTGGGGGACACTGAGTCCACCATCTCCCCAGATTGCCAGCATTCTGATTAAAGGCACCTTTCCTTTCTACCATTTGTGAGTATATAATAGATTTTGTAAGCGGCAAGCAGTGGGACCCTATTCATTCAGTAACATACCCTATTCTCCTCTAACCTGAAGTCTTAAGAATCAAAGATGTGTCCATTCTGTGTCTCTGCTATGGTTCTGGGAGAAGGGTGATCTGATTACCAGTCCTGTTTCTGGAGAAAGTATTCCTTGAGCCTACAAAGCAACTCATTAAGCAGATTTAAGCAGATTGCTGTACTTTGCTGAAAATACCGCTTTTGCTCATTCAGGTCTCTTATGTTTAATTCTGGACTCTGAATCAGTACATTAGTTTCCGATCTATAATGTGTTTTGCTGAGTGATCCTGGGCCTCGTGACAGACTTTTCTGACAGACATACTTTCCTTTATCAACCCTTAAATTGGCCTCCTATGAATTTGGTTAATACAAATGATTTTCTCAGATCCAATCATGACTTTTAAAATGCAATTTATATTTATTTTATTGATTTTTTTTACTTTTAAAGCAATGACAGACACCCTGTGAAACTCAGTCCCAGAAGTTATCTCTTGGACTTTATTATATATTTATCTGTAATAAAGAAGGTATCTTCCACAAGTGGGTACTTTCAGATGAAATAAAAAGGGCCTATACATTCAGCATCAATATGTTTTTTAAAACAAACATAATAAAGTAAGTGTGCACTAAAACATCACTGAATTATATGGACTCCACTGAAAATTGCACAATAGAGACATATAAGGTTTATTTGCTGTCCTCTCAGCTAATAAGTTTAAAATTTGCCTTTAAAATTTTGTTCTCTCTGGCATTATCTAAATTCTGACCTCAAGAAGAGGAAAGTTTACAGTAAAGGGAGGTTTATATAGTACTTATTAAGGACTTTGTATGTTTGACTCTATTAGATGAATACTATTAATATTCCCATTTTACAGATAAGGAAACTGAAGCCCAGAATGAGTAAGTAGCTTGCCCCAAATCACACAGCTAATTGTGGGTAAAGCTGAGCTGTAAACCCAGACTGTTAGAGGTTCACCATCATAGTCTTCTTTTCTGCTTTCCATTCTGGCCAGAACATTCAAACCCTCTGGCTTCTATCTTCCTCCAGGGAATTCCCTGAATTTTCTCCAGGGAACTTCCCTTTTTCTCTCTCCTGTCATGCAGAAGAATCTCCTAATTCCCCATGAACGTACCTTAATATCTCATTAAAATATTTATCTGAGTGAACTGTTCTACATCCAGTTCCCTAAGTAAAATGGATACAAATGGATACACAGAAGAGGGGTAGTGAGAGGTACCAGAATATGCCACCCAAAATATACCTCTTTGGCATATGGATTATTTTGAGCTAAAGGCCGTGGAGACCAGCAGACTCAGCAAAAGCTCTAAAACAGGGAACAAAGTTTCTTTTGTAAAGGAAATATACATAAGATTTATAAACAAGATTTCCATTTGTAGAAATGTCTCTTTCTTGCCCATACAGGAAGAGGAGGACTTTTACCAACTCTTATATGAATGCAGAAGGCCAGACTTAAATCTGCACAACAAACCTTACTAAATGATTCTTGTTTACCATACTTTTCTTGGTCACCCTCCCCAAACTTTCTACCACCACCCTGAAACCCCAAACCCTTTTCCTTTGTTGGTATTTAAATCCAAGTTCTAACTCCCAGTTTGGGTGACTCATCAATGGGTGCTCCCACGTGTACGTGTTCAACATACATGTTCATGAACTTCTGTTGTTTTTCTCTTGTTAATCTAATTTCGGCCAGTCTAATTTACAGGGTAAGATTGGTAGAAGAAGAGATTTTTTTCTCTCCTAAGATGAGAGAAGTAAGGCAACACCCCAGGATCACATAACTGGGCACCTGTCCTAAACAGGACTAGAACTGATGACTCATTCAATTCCACGTGCCAAGTGGAGCCCACTACCATGAATGAAGGTTTGGGGCTTTGGGGCTTTTCAGCTTTGGGGCTCCCTATCCCAAGAGGTAGAAGTTGTATTTGTAGTTGAAGGGTAGCAGAATGTCACCTCAAAATATGACGGTAGGAGTTCAGGACATTCCCCCGCAAAATATGTCACTTTGGTATTTTGATTATTTTGAGCTATAGGTACTTGGAAAACCACAAACGCAGGGAGAGGATTTTTTCTAACTCCCCTTGTCTGTCTAAAGATAAATCCTCCAAAAGGAAGTTAATTGTCATAAATCCCCTCCCCAGGAAGGAGTTTCATCAACCAGGGAAGATTAATTTATCACAGGACAGGAGACAAAAAATTGACACCACACCCAGACAAACTTTGTCACAAACTATCATTCCTCCCATGTATTCTTCTGAGGGCCCATTCATCTTTTTATCTTTTGTAAAAAGCATTTATTGTCCCCTAAGAGTTGTACATCCCTCCTCGGCTTTCCCTGTTAAGATGGTATTTAATCCTGAATTCTAAAGGCACCTAGGGTCGTGACTCATTTTTCCTGAGTATCTCCTATGAATACATGTTAATAAACTTCTATGTTTTTCTCTGGCTAATCTTTTACTACAGGGTTTTCAGCTAAGAACTCAGAAGGGTAGAGGGAAAATTATTTTTCCCTTATACATAGTCAAGCTCTTCAGAAAATGTCCAATAAATTTTCTGATATGATAATTAATGGGAAGCAACTGTCTTTTCCCTTTTATTTAAAAAGTGGAATTTATGGGAATGATATGGGGATTAATATTTATAAAGTGCTTTTTGAAAGGAAGAAGCACTGTGATTATTCAATAGAGTAGAGTTATTGGAGAATGAAATTAAGCTCTTGTAAATCTCTTTAACTAGGCAAAATGAATATGACAAAGAACCTGATCAAAAGCTCCAAAAAGACAACAGGTGCTCATCAATGCACACTGTACCAGTATTTCAGAAAAGTCTGCAGAGTATCACCTCTTCTGCTTGTCCCCTCCCAATGTAACTTATCACTAGTACACAACCTTGGTAAGGTTCATGGACATCTGCTGCCCACACCCATTTAGCTGTTCTTTTTAGCAACATGTCACATGATAAAAAATAGGCCTTCTTCCCAGAATAATGTAGATTTTTACTGAAGATTTAATGGGGAATAGAGAACAGAGTTTAGATTGCATATACCACAGTGATACTTAGTAAAATCTCTATAATACATTTTTGATCTATTCCCAAAGGTTCTTTCTGGCCGACAGTATCCTTATGTTCATGCCCTAATCTCTTCCACAGCCTCCAAAACCTTATCTGTTTTCTGGAGCCCTTCAGCTCTGTCCACACTTCACTTTGCAAAGCAAAGCATGCTGGCTAGCCAGCTTTTAGCCCCTGAGAAATCAATTCAGGTTCAGGGATTATCTATTGTTACTCAAGTCTGTCCCTAAAGCTTTAGTCCAGTATTCCCTTCCCGGAAGCAAATCCTGTACTCCAGGAAGCAAAGCATTAACACTCAAAAATAGTATGCGGGTGAGGGTTGGGGAGAAAGGAGAGAGGCGATTCTGCTTTAAAAGAAGCAAGATTTTCTTCTTTTTCTCCATGTGCTAACATCTCTATGTGTACTCCCATCTTTAGACTTAGCTGGTACCCAGAGTCAATCAATTAAACACAAGATCCCATTTGAGATAAATGATCACATGAGGAAATATAAAATCATAGTGCCTGAATTTCTGCACCATTCAGTGTGTCCCAAATACATAGTTTTAATCTAAAATAGTTTGTGAACAGAGTTAAGTTCAAGAAATTGGAAGTGAGTAATAATTACTTTTTTAAATGATAAAAAACAAAAAACAAAAAAAGACCTGTGTAGCCAGTAAAATATTATAAATATATTCAAGAAATTAGACTACACAATAATAAAACAGAATATTAATACTAGTCTAAGAACTGTTAAAAAACAAAATTTACTGAGTAAATTTGAAGATCTAATTGCCTTTATCCAATGATTAATGAATTGGGCAAATAGAAAGGAACCCCAAGGAGCTCTACAAAATGGAAGACTTTTACAGGCAGAAGGGGAAAAGAATGGATTGTTTCAGGCAAGGTCACCTTCCTTTGGTGGATGAAAGGGAGCTATCAGATGGGTTACCTCACTAGTGCTGACCAGGAAATTCCAGACTGACTGGTTAAGATTACTTTCCCGGTGGAGGTTGAAACTCTAATAGGTTAGGTATTAAGTCTTGGTTTGATGGCATGGACTTAGCACAAGTGACTCCATATTGGGCCAGTTGCCTGTTTTTTTTAACAATCCCCCCCTTTTGATCAGACTCTCAGCTTAACTGAGAGATGTGACCAAAATTTAAGGTGCTACTGCTCTGATGTTCTTGCAGGTTTTGTTGATCCTTCATGTGGTATTCACAGGTCATGATGTTTTTTGCTTAATCTCTATGATATTCACAGGCCACAACTTCAGGTTCACAATTTTTAAGTCAGTCATTCTCTTTGCTCCTTTTCTGACGTTCGAGTCTTAGGGAGATCATTTGCTTGCTGGTTTGTGGCTGCAAGCATGCATTTAAAGACTTTCAGATAATACAGTGCATCAGGGAGACTATTATGATTATTATAAGTGGGATAATTCCCCATGTTTGGAGTGCACTTTGGAACCATGGTCCCCAAGACCCAAACAAATCCGAGTCAAATAAGTCAAAGAATTACCCTGTTGAAGGAATCACCTTTGTAAGCCTAGCAGCTTGCTCAATGATTTTATGTAACTGAGTTTCAATTTCCCCAGAAGAGTTAATGCAGGTGCAGCAGAATGTTGTTGGCCACAGTACAGACACGTTGCTCAGCTAAAAGATAATCAAGGGCTATCCTATTATCAAGAACAACTTTGGCCAGAGAATCTAAGGATTTTTGTTGGGCAGCTTTTGCTTTTACATCAAACTCCACAATACTTTCAAGAGTTATTAGGAAGGGGCTCCTGATGATGGGCTCATTTACATTTACTCCTAATTAGGGAAGTAGGGTCCTGCCAAAGGAAGCCAATCCCAGATGATGAATGCCTCCAGGTAATTCCCATTTGAATCTGTGGCTCAGGACTAGAAAGCTGACAGTCATGGAGGCCAGTAAAATTTTAAGGATTTGTAGGCCAAACAGGCAGTTTTATTCTGGTTACTTTTGCCTGTGTCCCTTTCTTTGCACAGAGCCTGGATATAAAGTTCCTCAAGTTTGCGATTGTTAATCAAAGACAGGGAAATGGACACGGGGGTCTCTACCATCTTGGACAGATCAGAATTTTTGATGACAAATACAGCAGTCTGAAAGATTACCCCCCTTGGCAATGGCCTGGGAGATGGCATTATCTTTCCAGGCCAATGCCAGAGTAAAGGAAAGAAACAGAAGAAGACAGGGCTTCATGTTTAGTTACAGTATGAAGTCTTTTTTTAAAAATAAATTTATTTATTTTATTTATTTATTTTTGGCTGTATTGGGTCCTCATTGCTGCATGCGTGCTTTCTCTAGTTGCAGCGAGCAGGGGCTACTCTTCATTGTGGTGCACAGGCTTCTCACTGCAGTGGCTTCTCTTGTTGCGGAGCACAGGCTCTATCACATGGGCTTCAGTAATTGTGGCTTGTGGGCTCTAGAGTGCAGGCTCAGTAGTTGTGGCACACAGGCTTAGTTGCTCCATGGCACATGGGATCTTCCCAGACCAGGGCTCAAACCCATGTTCCCTGCATTAGCAGGTGGATTCTTTTTTTAAAAATTAATTAATTTTTGGCTGCATTGGGTCTTCATTGCTGCACGCAGGCTTTCTCCAGTTTTGGCGAGCAGGGGCTACTCTTCATTGCGGTGCACGGGCTTCTCATTATGGTGGCTTCTCTTGTTGTTGAACATGGGCTCCAGGCACATGGGCTTCCGTAGTTGTGGCACGTGGGCTTAGTAGTTGTGGCTCATGGGCTCTAGAGCACAGGCTCAGTAGTTATGGTGTACGGGCTTAGTTGCTCCGCGGCATGTGGGATCTTCCTGGACCAGGGCTCGAACCTGTGTCCCCTGCATTGGCAGGCAGATCCTTAACCACTGCGCCACCAGGGAAGCCCGGCAGGTGGATTCTTAACCACTGCGCCACTAGGGATGCCCCAGTATGAAGTCTTGATTCAGTATCTTGGGAGGAAGCAGTCTACCTCTATGTTAACTACTTCTCTTCCTAGTCAATTTGATTTAGAGATCTCCAACATTTGTTTACGGTCAGATGTCAGGTGGAGCCTTTTTCCAAGGTTCAAGTCCCTGAAGTTTAGCTGCCATCTGGGTAGTAAGGAGGACTTGGTATAGTCCCTTGCAAGGGCAGACTTTGTTCTTAGTGATCCCAAGAAAAAAGGTGGGAGAAAATTGGAAATGTTAGTTTGGAGAGTCATAGCCAGATATTTGAGGAAACTGAAAGAATTCGGGATCCAGTCCAATCTACAGGTATATAACAAAACTTCAAAATAGGATTAGAATTTAATATCTACAAAGGTGCAAACATAATTTTTCTTCTACAATTATCCCCATTTCTTTTTTCCAAGGATAATCACAGTAAAACTACTTTATTTGTATTATACTTGTCCTGATTATTTATGAAAGTGCAGCAAAAACAGTGATTAACCATATAAACTTTAAGACTGCTTCCCTGCAACCTTGTAAGCAAGGTACCAGGTCGGTTTTTCCAAGGGGTTTTATTGGCTCTGTAAAATCAAACTTAGTTCTTAAAACTGTCATATCTGAGTCTATGCACATCTCTCTCAAATACGACATTCCAGTCAAAGTCTTGGGAATATGGCCAAAGTTTTTAATTGTGTCCTAAGGAGAACAGATTCTTATTAAATTATGCAAATAACTAATAACTTATGCAAATAACTTTTCATGTATTGCCATGAAAAGAATATTTAAGAGTTTACAAATTCTGGAGGGATCAGGTAGGGAGAAAAAGTAAATCTTTCATCTTTGTTTACAAAGGTATACTTTACCAAATTGCTGCATGTCATAGATAGCTTAAGATAAACGATTTCCTTAAATCTGGAAAAACATTAAGGAACTAGCAATTTTTCAAACAAAAAGTCATAAAAAATATAGTCATCCTCTTCATTTAGTCCCATACAATTAATACTTGTTTTGCTTGAATCCAGTTTTTACATTAGTTTTTTTTTAAATTTTATTGGAGTATAGTTGATTTAAAATCTTGCATTAGTTTCAGGTGTACAGCAAAGTAATTCAGTTATACATATACATAAATTCATTCTTTTTTAGATTCTTTTCTCATATAGGTTATCATAGAATACTGAGTAGAGTTCCCTGTGCTATACAGTAGGTCCTTATTGGTTACCTATCTTATATATAATAGTGTGTGTATGTTTATCCCAATCTCCTGATTTATTCCTCCCTTCCATGTTTCCCCTTTGGTAACCATAGGTTTGTTTTTTATATCTACAAGCCTGTTTCTGTTTTGTAAATAAGTTCATTTGTAGCATTTTTAAAAATTAGATTCCACATATGAGAGATATCATATGATTTTTGTCTTTCTCTGTCTGAATTATTTCACTTAGTATGATAATCTATAGGTCCATCCATGTTGCTGCAAATGGCATTATTTCATTCTTTTTATGACTGAGTAATATTCCATTGTATATATGTACCACATCTTCTTTATCCATTCCTCTGTCGATGGACATTGGGTTGCTTCCATGTCTTGTCTACTGTAAATAGTACTGCAGTGAACATTGAGGTGCATGTATCTTTTTGGATTATGCACCTCATATCATGCCAGGAGTGGGACTGCTAGATCATATGGTAGCTCTATTTTTAGTTTTTTAAGGAACCTCCATACTGTTCTCCATGGTGGTTGCACCAATTTACATTCCCACCAACAGTGTAGGAGGGTTCCCTTTTCTCTACACCATCTCCAGCATTTATTGTTTGTGGACTTTTTGATGATCCATAGTGGCTGTATCAATTTACATTCCCAGCAACAGTGTAGGAGGGTTCCCTTTTCTCCACACCATCTCCAGCATTTATTGTTTGTGGACTTTTTGATGATGGCCATTCTGACCTGTGTGAGATGATACCTCATTGTAGTTTTGATTTGCATTTTTGTGATAATTAGTGATGTTGAGCATCTTTTCATGTGCTTTTTGGCCATCTGTATGTCTTCTCTGGAGAAATGTCTAGATCTTCTGCCCATTTTTTGATTGGGTTGTTTGTTTTTTTGACATAGAGCTGCATGAGCTGTTCGTATATTTTGGAGATTAATCCCTGTTGGCCCCTTCATTTGCAAATATTTTCTTACATTCTGTAGATGGTCTTCTCGTTTTATGGTTTTCTTTGCTGTGCAGAAGCGTTTAAGTTTAATTACGTCCTATTTGTTTATTTTTTGTTTTATTTTCATTACTCTAGGAGATGGATCCAAAAAGATACTGCTGTGATTTATGTCAGAGTGTTCTGCCTATGTTTTCCTCTAAGAATTTTATAGAGTCTGGCCTTACATTTAGGTCTTTGATTGATTTTGAGTTTATTTTTGTGTATGATGTTAGAGAATGTTCTAATTTCATTCTTTTACACACAGCTGTCTATTTTTCCAGTACCACTTATTGGAGAGACTATCTTTTCTCCATTGTATATTCTTGCCTCCTCTGTCATTGATTAACTGACCATAGATGCATGGGTTTATTTCCGGGCTTTCTATACTGTTCCATTGATCTATATTTCTGTTTTTGTGCCTGTACCATACTGTTTTGATTAATGTAGCTTTGTAGTTGAAATTCTTACCCTGTTCAGTTTTGTGGTCTTAAAGTTATCAGAAACCTGTACTTGTAAAGTCTTTCCATGAATCTCCTTGAAGATGACATAATTTGCAGAAACACTTTTGCAAAGCATCAGAGTAAAACAGTAACTCTCTGTAAATAACATAAGACTTAAAGGTGCCCATTGTTAAAGATCTGATGCGAGTTCATTATAATGGAAAGGACAAGGAAATCTAGTTATTTCTGTAACGTTTTAAGATAATAACTGGAATTATGACTGATAACAATATACCAGGACATATCAGATTCCCAGGAATTTCACATAATTTCTGGAACACATACAACATATACCAATATAAACACAACATAAAGAAGGCTTCTTATTTGACAATGCTTTCCATGTAATTTAACATGTCAAGTAAGCCTAATGAGTTTAACATCTCCCTTTTTAAAAGAAGAGATAACAAATCTTTTGAGATGTTCCAGGGGCCCTCTGGAAAATCCCAAAGTTAGCTCAAGGTCAAATTCATCTAGAGTTTGATTTTTGGGAAATTTGTCAAAAATATCAAAATGGTTTTAAAGCCCTTGGTCAAATAGGATCATAGGTCATTGTGAAATAATACTTAATTATCCATTTAACCATAGTGACAAAGACTTTGCAGGTAAATGCAGAAAGTTAAATAATTAAAAAAAAAAAAACCTTAGCTTTTTTTTTTTTTTTTTTTTTTGTGGTATGCGGGCCTCCCTCTGATGCGGCCTCTTCCGTTGTGGAGCACAGGCTCCGGACGCGCAGGCCCAGCCGCCATGGCCCACGGGCCCAGCCGC
>NC_041215.1:59774061-59780745 GCF_002837175.3 Physeter macrocephalus
GGCCATGGCTCACGGGCCCCGCCGCTCCGCGGCACGTGGGATCCTCCCAGACCGGGGCGCGAACCCGGTTCCCCTGCATCGGCAGGCGGACGCGCAACCACTGCGCCACCAGGGAAGCCCCTTTAGCTTTTTTAATAGAGAAGATTCGGCTTCCTTAAGTAATCAAAGACCTGGTAAAGACAACACGGAGGTCTTCCCTGGTGGCACAGCGGTTAAGAATCTGCCTGCCAATGCAGGGGTCACAGATTTGAGCCCTGGTCTGGGAAGAAACTACATGCTGCAGAACAACAGAGCCCATGCGCCACAACAACTGAGCCTGCGCTCTAGAGCCCGCAAGACACAACTAATGAGCCCACATGCCACAACTACTGAAGCCCACGCACCTAGAGCCCGTGCTTCACAACAAGAGAAGCCACTGTAATGAGAAGCCCACGCACTGCAATGAAGAGTAGCCCTGCTCACTGCAACTAGAGAAAGCCCGCGCACAGCAATGAAGACCCAATGCAGCCAAAAATAAATAAATAAAAACAAATTTAAGACAGCACAGAAAATTATTTTTGACAAAACACAAAATCTTTGTTTTCTAGGCAGATTATTTTATTTATTTATTTATTGGCTGTGCCATGTGGCATGTGGGATCTTAGTTCCCTGACCAGGGATCAAACCCACACCCCCTGCATGGGAAGTGTGGAGTCTTAACCACTGGACTGCAAGGGAAGTCCCTAGGCAGATTATTTTAAAAAGTAAGGAATCTTTCACAATCTCTTATAAAGAGCAGAAAATATATTTTTTAGGAACATATGTGTTCTCACAGTAATTTTTTTTATTGGAGTATAATTGCTTTACAATGTTGTGTTAGTTTCTGCCACACAGCGAAGCGAATCAGCCATATGCATACACACATCTCCTCCCTCCCCACACCCCCATCCCACCCAACTAGGCCATCACAGAGCACCGAGCTGATCTCCCTGTGCTATACAGCAGGTTCCCACTAGCTATCTATTTTACACATGGTAGTGTATTTATGTCAAACCTAATCTCCCAGTTCATCCCACCCTCCCCTTCCCCACTGTGTCCACAGGTCCGTTCTCTACATCAGCTCACAGTAAATTTCTCCGTGTGGCACAAAATATGTTTACTACTAGACCCAAATATATTTAGTTTCTCTGTAAAATTAACCCCAAAATGGATAAACCTATGTTCAGTAATTATTTCAGTATTTTTTCTTATTTCTAAATTTCTTATTTCTTATTTCTAAATTTCTAAATCATAAAGGCTTTAGAAGGTTTTTCTTTTTCTCTGCATATGTAGTTTTTTCTTATTTCTAAATGATTTAGAAATAATTACTATCTGTCATTTAATTTAAGGAAAATTTTAAGGTTTCAGGTTACCAAAAAGATTTGGGGAAACTATTTGAAAAGTTCACCTAAAAACCTATTATTCTACTTACATATATTTGACTTACTCTTAACAATTATGTTAAACTACCCACAAAAACTTCATGTGACATTAGACAAAGTCAGCCATCATTTCAAGCTATTTTTCTTACTAACAAATTTTGTAATAGAGACAATTTGAACTTACTGGGCTTTTAGTAAACCTAGGTAGAATGCAGATAACCTGTTTTAATTAAACCAACAAACTTAAACTAGCTTCTATTTACTAAAGATTATTTTAAATCATGTGAACTGGAAAAAACATTTAGGTTAGTTTCTATATTTCTGAGAGTTTTTGGAATAGTTAATTTGTACAAGTGCTTAGTTTTTTAAAAGACAAATAGCTCTTTTACAAATTAATTTTGGCAATAACATGTGGAGTTAAATACCACATATCTACACAACACACACACATATATAACATATATACAAATAAACATACAGATGTAAATAGAGACATTATAGGTTCTGTTTGTAAATTATTGCCATGAATCAGGCATAAAACTCATTAGCTTTAAGAGAAGTTTGATCTAAATTGTCTTTCTGGTAGAAAGAATAAATTAAAAGATTTAGAGAGAACCTTTAAAAGAGAACCTTTAAAAGATTCTTCAGTAGCCTAGGTTTCAAATGACCTTTCCCACTTTCAGTTTTCTTCTGATAAGAGTTACCCCTTGAAGTTTGTAGAACATTTACGTCTCAAAGGCACAGGCTAAGAATGCAAGTTTCTGCTAGAAAGACTTTGGTTTCCTAAGGCCAGCATTTTTACAATACTCACAAGCCTTTTGAGATAACTAGGGAAGGTTTTCGAGTTGGTAAAAAGGAATTGGTGAACTTTGAACTGCCTCTAGAGTTGCATTTCTAGTTTTGCAAAGATTTGTAAGATAAGACAGTTGCTCTCAATTCCTCAAAAAATTGGGTTGCAGCCTAAACGACATTGTAGGTTGATCCACCCATCCAACAACATCATCCTTAATCTGCTTTTTCATATTAGGGAAAATAGTTCTAACTAAGATGGAAATCAAAAGATTTCTTTATTCTGGATTTAGAAACTGTTTGCCTTTGGAATGTTTTAGTAAATCCGTTCATAAAGGCTTTAGAAGGTTTTTCTTTTTCTCTGCATATGTAGTTTCATTTTAGCTAAAGGGAGGAGGACAGAAAGAAATTCCTATCAGGCTGTGAATATCAGCTTCCAATTTCTGACCAACTTCTGACCACTGAGCTACTTAAAAACAAACAAAAAAAAACCCCTTTAAAATATCTTGTCAGGTTTCAGCTGGGGGAGACAGTAAGTATTCCTAGCAGTATTGAACAACTCCTTGGATTCAAGAGACATCCCAAAAGAGGACGGATGCAGAAGATATTTCATTTTCCTCTTTCTATAGTGGTACTACACATTTAAGAGAGCTGACAATGGTAAGAATTCTCACCCTTAGTCAGCTTCTGCCAGTTTTCCTGGGTTCACAACTGCAGCTCTGGTATCTACCAGAAATTGGCAAGGTTTTCCTTTAATTTTAATTTTAGTTTTCCCTTGCCTGTTTAGGAGAATAACATTGCAGCTTACCATAAAATCCCATAGGGTCCCATCAAATTTGGGAGGAACTCATACGGGGGCCCTCCTTTTAGCATAGATATGGAGATGTCTGTAAGGTCATTAACTTGGTGGACTTTGTTTATGCTCGTGCAAAGGAAATTCAGACAGGAGATTACTAGAATGAATATTCAAAGGAGGACATAGGGAAGCAGTAGGAGTTATGTCAGTCTTACTGTTTTAGGTATCACTTGTGTCTAATTTTTCATTAGCTTTTGCAATTAATCTTTTTTTTAACATCCTTATTGGAGTATAATTGCTTTAAAATGTTGTGTTAGTTTCTGCTATATAACAGACTGAATCAGCCATACTACACATAAATCCCCATATCCCCTCCCTCTTGTGTCTCCCTCCCACCTTCCCTATCCCACCCCTCTAGGTGGTCAAAAAGCACCAAGCTGATCTCCCTGTACTATGCAGCTGCTTCCCACTAGCTATCTATTTTACATTTGGTAGTGTATATATGTCAATGCCAATCTGTCACTTCATCCCAGCTTACCCTTCCCCCTCCCCGTGTCCTCAATTTCATTCTCTATATCTGCGTCTTTATTCCTGTCCTGACACTAGGTTCTTCAGAACCTTTTTTTTTTTAGATTCCATACACATGTGTTAGCATATGGTATTTGTTTTTCTCTTTCTGACTTACTTCACTCTGTATGACAGTCTCTAGGTCTATTCACCTCACTATAAACAACTCAATTTCGTTTCTTTTATGGCTGAGTAATATTCCATCATATATATGTGCCACATCTTCTTTACCCATTCATCTGTCAATGGACACTTAGGTGGCTTCCATGTCCTGGCTATTGTAAATAGAGCTGCAATGAACATTGTGGTACATGACTCTTTTTGAATTATGGTTTTCTCAGGGTATATGCCCAGTAGTGGGATTGCTGGGTCATATGGTAGTTCTATTTTTAGTTTTTAAAGGTGCCTCCATACTGTTCTCCATAGTGGCTGTATCAATTTACATTCCCAACAACAGTGCAAGAGGATTCCCTATTCTCCACACTCTCTCCAGCATTTATTCTTTGTAGATTTTTTGATGATGGCCATTCTGAATGGTATGAGGTAATACCTCATGGTAGTTTTGATTTGCATTTCTCTAATTATTAGTGATGTTGAGCATCCTTTCATGTGTTTGTTGGCAATCTGTATATCTTTCTTGGAGAAATGTCTATTTAGGTCTTCTGTGCATTTTTGGATTGGGTTGTTTGTTTATTTGATATTGACCTACATGAGCTGCTTGTATATTTTGGAGATTAATCCTTTGTCAGTTGCTTTGTTTGCAAATATTTTCTCCCATTCTGAAGGTTGTCTTTTCATCTTGTTTATGGTTTCCTTTGCTGTGCAAAAGCTTTTAAGTTTCATTAGGTCCCATTTGTTTATTTTTGTTTTTGTTTCCATTTCTCTAGGAGGTGGGTCAAAAAGGACCTGCTGTGATTCATATCATAGATTGTTCTGCCTATGTTTTCCTCTAAGAGTTCTATAGTGTCTGGCCTTACATTTAGGTCTTCTGTGCATTTTTGGATTGGGTTGTTTGTTTATTTGATATTGACCTACATGAGCTGCTTGTATATTTTGGAGATTAATCCTTTGTCAGTTGCTTTGTTTGCAAATATTTTCTCCCATTCTGAAGGTTGTCTTTTCATCTTGTTTATGGTTTCCTTTGCTGTGCAAAAGCTTTTAAGTTTCATTAGGTCCCATTTGTTTATTTTTGTTTTTATTTCCATTTCTCTAGGAGATGGGTCAAAAAGGATCTTGCTGTGATTTATGTCATAGAGTGTTCTGCCTATGTTTTCCTCTAAGAGTTTGATAGTGTCTGGCCTTACATGTAGGTCTTTAACCCATTTTGAGTTTATTCTTGTGTGTGGTGTTAGGGAGTGTTCTAATTTCATACTTTTACATGTACCTGAACAGTTTTCGCAACACCACTTATTGAAGAGGCTGTTTTTCTCCACTGTATATCCTTCCCTCCTTTATCAAAGATAAGGTGACCATAGGTGCATGTGTTTATCTTTGGGCTTTCTATCCTGTTCCATTGATCTATATATTTATTTTTGTGCCAGTACCATACTGTCATGATTCCCGTAGCCTTGTAGTATAGTCTGAGGTCAGGGAGCCTGATTCCTCCAGCTCCATTTTTCGTTCTCAAGATTGCTTTGGCTATTCGGGGTCTTTTGTGTTTCCATACAAATTGTGAAATTTTTGGTTCTAGTTCTGAAAAAAATGCCAGTGGTCATTTGATAGGGATTGCATTGAATCTGTAGATTGCTTTGGGTAGTAGAGTCATTTTCACAATGTTGATTCTTCCAATCCAAGAACATGGTATATCTCTCCACCTATTTGTATCATCTTTAATTTCTTTCATCAGTGTCTTATAATTTACTGTATACAGGTCTTTTGTCTCCTTAGGTAGGTTTATTCCTAGATATTTTATTCTTTTTGTTGCAATGGTAAATGGGAGTGTTTTCTTAATTTCACTCTCAGATTTTTCATCATTAGTGTATAAGAATGCCAGAGATTTCTGTGCGGGTAGTAGAGTCATTTTCACACTGTTGATTCTTCCAATCCAAGAACATGGTATATCTCTCCATTTGTTTTTTTCATCTTCAATTTCTTTCATCAGCATCTTATAGTTTTCTGCATAAAGGTCTTTGGTCTCCTTAGGTAGGTTTATTCCTAGGTATTTTATTCCTTTTGTTGCAGTGGTAAACAGGAGTGTCTCCTTAATTTCCCTTTCAGATTTTTCATCATTGGTGTATAGGAATGCAAGAGATTTCTGTGCATTAATTTTGCATCCTGCTACTTTACCAAGTTCATTGATTAGCTCCAGTAGTTTTCTGGTAGCATCTTTAGGATCCTCTGTGTATAGTATCATGTCGTCTTCAAACAGTGACAGCTTTACTTCTTCTTTTCCGATTTGGATTCCTTTTATTTCTTTTTCTTCTCTGATTGCTCTGGCTAAAACTTCCAAAACTATATTGAATAATAGTGGTGAGAGTGGGCAACCTTGTCTTGTTCCTGACCTTAGTGGAAATGGTTTCAGTTTTTCACCATTGAGAATGACATTGGCTGTGGATTTGTCATATATGGCCTTTATTATGTTGAGGTAAGTTCCCTCTATGCCTACTTTCTGGAGGGTTTTTATCATAAATGGGTGGTGAATTTTGTCAAAACTTTTTCTGCATCTATTGATACGATCATATGGTTTTTATCCTTCAGTTTGTTAATATGGTGTATCACACTGATTTTTTGTGTATATTGAAGAATCCTTGCATTCCTGGGATAAACCCCACTTGATAATGGTGTATGATCCTTTTAATGTGTTGTTGGATTCTGTTTGCTAGTATTTTGTTGAGAACTTTTGCATCTATGTTCACCAGTGATGTTGGACTGTAGTTTTCTTTTTTGTGACATCTTTGTATGGTTTTGGTATCAGGGTGATGGTGGCCTTGTAGAATGAGTTTGGGAGTGTTCCTCCCTCCGCTATATTTTGGAAGAGTTTGAGAAGGATAGGTGTTAGCTCTTCTCTAAATGTTTGATAGAATTCGCCTGTGAAGCCATCTGGTCCTGGGCTTTTGTTTGTTGGAAGATTTTTAATCACAGTTTCAATTTCAGTGCTTGTGATTGCTCTGTTTATATTTTCTATTTCTTCCT
>NC_041215.1:59781318-59806251 GCF_002837175.3 Physeter macrocephalus
GATGTTTCTTGTTTCTTGAGGTAGGATTGTATTGCTATAAACTTCCCTCTTAGAACTGCTTTTGCTTCATCCTATAGGTTTTGGATGATCTTGTTTTCATTGTCATTTGTTTCTAGGTGTTTTTTGATTTTCTCTTTGATTTCTTCAGTGATCTCTTGGTTATTTAGTAGCTTATTGTTTAGTTTCCATGTGTTTGTGTTCTTTTACTGTTTTTTTCCTGTAATGGATATCTAGTCTCATAGCATTGTGGTCAGAAAAGATACTTGATACGAATTCAATTTTCTTAAGTTTTCCAAGGCTTGATTTGTACCCCAGATATGATCTATCCTGGAGAATGTTCCATGAGGACTTGAGAAGAAAGTGTAGTTGGTTGTTTTTGGATAGAATGCCCTAAAAATATCAATTAAGTCCATCTTGCTTAATGTGTCCTGTAAAGCTTGTGTTTCCTTATTTATTTTCATTTTGGATGATTTTTGGTGAAAATGGGTTGTTAAAGTCCCCTACAATGTTTGTGTTATTGTCGATTTCCCCTTCATAGCTGTTAGTATTTGCCTTATGTATTGGGGCGCTCCTATGTTGGATGCAGAAATATTTACAATTGTTATCTTCTCTTGGATTGATCCATTGATCATTATGTTGTGTCCTTCTTTGTCTCTTGTAATAGTCTTTAAAATAAAGACTATTTTGTCTGAAATGAAAATTGCTACTCCAGTTTTCTTTTGATTCCCGTTTCCAGGGAATATCTTTTTCCATCCCCTCACTTTCAGTCTGTATGTGTTCCTAGGTCTGAGGTGGGCCTCTTGTAGAGAGCATATATATGGGTCTTGTTTTTGTATCCATTCAGCCAGTCTATGTCTTTTGGTTGGAGCATTTAATCCATTTCCATTTAAGGTAATTATCGATATGTATGTTCCTATTACCATTTTCTTAATTGTTTTGGGTTTGTTATTGTAGGTCTTTTCTTTCTCTTGTGTTTCGTGCCTAGAGAAGTTCCTTTAACATTTGTTTTAAAGCTGTTTTGCTGGTGCTCAATTCTGTTATCTTTTGCTTGCCTGTAAGATTTTTAATTCTCCATTGAATCTGAATGAGATCCTTGTTGCGTAGAGTAATCTTGGTTGTAGGTTTTTCCCTTTCATCACTTTAAATATGTCCTGCCACTCCCTCTGGCTTGCAGAGTTTCTGCTGAAACATCAGCTGTTAACCTTATGATGATTCCCTTGTATGTTGTTTGTTGCTTTTCCCTTGCTGCTTTCAATATTTTTTCTTTGTATTTAGTTTTTGGTAAGTTGATTAATATGTGTTTTGGTGTGTTTCTCCTTGGATTTATCCTGTATGGGACTCTCCGAGCTTCCTGGACTTGACTGACTATTTCTTTTCCCATGTTAGGGAAGTTCTGAAGTATAATCTCTTCAAATATTTTCTAAGTTCGTTTATTTTTCTCCTCTTCTCTGGGAGCCCTATAATTCGAATGTTGGTGCGTTTAATGTTGTTCCAGAGGTCTCTGAGACTGCCCTCAATTCTTTTCATTCTTTTTTCTTTATTCTGCTTTGTGGTAGTTATTTCCCGTTTTATCTTCCAGGTCACTTATCCGTTCTTCTGCCTCCATTCTTCTGCTATTGATTCCTTCTAGAGAATTTTTAATTTCTTTTTTTGAGTTGTTCATCACTGTTTGTTTGCTCTTTAGTTCTTCTAGGTCCTTGTTGAACGTTTCCTGTATTTTCTCCATTCTATTTCCAAGATTTTGGATCATCTTTACTCTCTTTACTCTGAATTCTTTTTCTGGTAGACTGCCTATTTCCTCTTCATTTGTTTGGTCTGCTGGATTTTTACCTTGCTCCTTCATCTGCTGAGTATTTCTATGTCTTCTCATTTTGCTTAACTTACTGTGTTTGGAGTCTCCTTTCCACAGGCTGCAGGTTCGTAACTCCCGTTGTTTTTGGTGTCTGCCCCCAGTGGCTAGGGTTGGTTCAGTGGGTTGTGTAGGCTTCCTGGTGGAGGGGCCTGGTGCCTGTGTTCTGGTGGATGAGTCTGAATCTTGTCTTTCTGGTGGCAGGACCACGTCCGGTGGTGTGTTTTGGGGTGTCTGTGAACTTATTATGATTTTAGGCAGCCTCCCTGCTAATGGGTGGGGTTGTGTTCCTGTCTTGCTAGTTGTTTGGCATGGGGTGCCCAGCACTGGAGCTTGCTGGTCATTGAGTGCAGTTGGGTCTTTGCACTGAGACAGAGATTTCTGGGAGAGCTCTCACCGATTGATATAATGTGGGGTCGGGAGGTCTCTGGTGGACCAGTGTTATGAATCCAGCTCTCCCACCTCGGAGGCCAGGCCTGACCCTGGCCAGAGCACCAAGACCCTGTCAGCCACAAGGTCAGGTACTTGGGGATTTTCTTGCCTTTTGCAAAGTCTGAGGTCTTCTGCCAGCGTTCTGTAGGTGTTCTGTAGGAGTTGTTCCACATGTAGATCTATTTTTGATGTATTTGTGGGGAGAAAGGTGTATTCCGCATCTTACTCCTATGCCACCTTGAAGTTCCTCCTGCACTGAATCTTTTAATGAAGCTATTTTGGAATTCTGAAAACTTTTGGAGTTTTCTGCACACCAATTAAAATAGGTATCCCATTCTGCTTGCTCAATTTGAGAAACTTTACTTTCAAGTCCATTTCTTAAATAATCTTATATAATTGAATCATTCCTCAGAATAGCCATGGTTATTTCCTTGAGGGATTGGCAACAGTTTGATAGGACTCTCAACTGCAAATGGAGCTTAACCGATGTTTCTGTCCTGCCATTCTAACCACAAATGGGATGCAACCGCCATTCTGCCTCACTATTTTTGAGGGCCCCCAAACTAACAGTTACCAAGCTACGTCTCAGCACACAAATTAATGATCTTGCCTAATTCTAGGCTGTTTTAATTCTAGGCTGTAAGATTGTGCTGTTTTATAGATATTTATGGCTTCTAGGACTCTAGTTTTTAGACATAAAATAAGCAAGTATGTTGGAAGGATTCTATCCTATCCTATTTGAGGATTCTATCTCTTTTAGCTAAGCCTTTAGGCCAGTTGGAGCCAAACTAATACCTAAAAGGGATGTGCCAATGGTTTGGGAATTGTGCACGGTTTCACAGTGTATCTTGTTGCACAGAAATTTTCTTGAGGTTGGCAGGTGACCTAGTGTCAATTTAACCCATTCTGTAATCAACTTACCCTAACTAGGGGTGTCTTAGAGTTAGGTGGCAAGCACTCTAACAGCTTTTAAATGCCCAACCCATGCCCACCAATTTTGCACCTTTTAATTTGTCTTCTGATGTTCCCATTAGCAATAGCCTTTACTGGACCCGCTCAAGCTCAAGTCAAACCTAGTCTGACCCCAGTTTAGGTCTGGTCCCAGTCCAGTTTTTAAGTTGGACCCAGTCCAGTTTTAAAATCAGACCCAGTCTGACTCTGGCCAGTTATCACCAATAGTTTCCAAAGTGGAATCTGGGGACTGAGAAAAGAACTGAACCAGCACACCCCAAAGAATGGGGACTGTGGGCTGATTCCAAACAAATAGGGAACTACAGCTGCCACCAATAGTTCCCACTTTGGAATCTGGGACAGAACCAAGGACTTGGGTTTCAGAAATGGGGAACTGTGAAAAGCCAATTAGATTGGGAGCTATACACAGAGAGCTAACCTCAGAACTGAGAGGAACTTAACACCCAGACCTCAGAAACAGCAAGAAAAACAGAGAACTCAAAATGGTTCATGGCTACCATGCCTGTGTTTTGCATTTTCCCAAAGCTGGCATAAGTCTCCTTTGATCCCACCACTGCCACTGAATCTGTTAAAAAATTCAACTGAGTAAATTTGAAGATCTAATTGGCTTTATTCAATGATTCAAGAATCAGGTAGCATCCTAGTAGCAAAAAGAAAGAAGTTCTGAGGACTCACACCAAATGGAAGGTTTTTATAAGCAGAAGAGGAAGAAGAAAGAGTGGACTGTTTCAGACAAGGTCATCTTCCTTTAGGGGATGAAAGAAGTCTATGAGGTGGATTGCCTCATAAATACTGACCAGACTGGTTAAGATTACATTCCTGAGGGAGGTTGAATCTGCAGTTAGCTGAGGTATTACGTCTTGGTTTGGTGACATGGGCTTAGCACAAGTGACTCCACTTTGGGCGTGTTGTCTCTTTCTTTTATTTTTTATTTAAAAAAAATTTTAAGGATCACCTCCTTTTTAATTAATTAATTAATTAATTATTTGGCTGTGTTGGGTCTTCATTGCTGTGCGTGGGCTTTCTCTAGTTGTGGTGAGTGGGGGCTACTCTTCATTGCAGTGCATGGGCTTCTCATTGTGGTGGCTTCTCTTGTTGCGGGTCATGGGCTCTAGGCACACAGGCTTCAGTAGTTGTGGCATGTGGGCTCAGTAGTTGTGGCTCGAGGCTCAATAGTTGTGGTGCATAGGCTTAGTTTCTCCGCAGCATGTGGGATCTTCCCGGACCAAGGCTTGAACCCTTGTCCCCTGCATTGGCAGGCAGTTTCTTAACCACTGCACCACCAAGGAAGCCCCAGCACCCCCCATTCTTAGGGGTCATTTAATCATTTCATTAACATAAACTCTGGTGTGGTTGAAAGAGGGCTTGTTATAAATAATAAAAGACTCTCCTTTCACCTTTAACACTCTGGAGCTATTTCAGGAACTGTGGACAAAACCCAGGTATTATAACAAAAGGTGCTCCTTTAACTCTTATCACTTAGGAAATTACATGTGTTGTAGGAGCTCTGGCCAGGAGCCTGGATAACCAAATATACGTTTCTTATTATATCACAATATTACAGCCCCTTTATTTCCTAAATGATAGAAGAATTATGGTGTGTCTTAGTCAAGGAAGCGAGTCATAATGCAATAAACATTTGTTAAGCACCTAGTGTATGCTGAGGTCTTGGCAAGTTGCTGTAATATATAAGACAAGATGCTTTTCCTCAATGACTTTATGATCCAATTGGCAAGAAGAAATTGAAACTGATTGGGGCCCTATGGGGCTCCCAGGCACAGAGGCCTTTTTGTCCCCCATTTCTTGTAGGCAAGACTCCAGCCTCCATGACCTTCCCTGAGTTCCAAAGGGCAGATTCGAAGTTGCAAATCAAGGGAGGAGCAGCCAGGAAACCACCTGAGGCAAGATTAAAGGGGCCATCAAGGTTAGGAGACTGACCACCTGAGACCCTGCACACACCCTAATCTTGTCAGCAGCCCCACCCTTTTGAAACTCTGCAGAAGAAAGAAGAGTGCAGGACTGTTACTGCCTTGATCCTTATTGCATACCCCTGACCAGGAGACCTGACTATAAGACCTCTCCCTATTCCCCAGGGAGGGGGGCACAGTTCTTGAGGTGCTAGCCTGTTGTGTTCCCCTCTTTGCATGGCAAAGAATAAAGCCACCCTTTCTTTCTCCTCCAAAACTGTTTCCATATCTCATTTTGGCCTCGGTGTACAGGGAGCCAAGATTTTGGCAACAAAATTAAGGAGGAAGAAAATAGAAATCAATAAGACTAAGTTGGTGGATACTAAAAATGCAGTAGAAATTTGGAGAAAGGAGTAATCAGCATGGGCTGCAGTATTAAGGGATGACTTCCTGTAGGAGTGATACTTAAGCTGGTATTGAAAGATGAACTGAAATTAGAAATCTGTGTCGTGGTGGGGGTTTAATGTTTTACGTAAGGGTTTTTAGCCTGGGATCCATGCTTGAGCTTCAGAAAACCCCTGAAATTGTTTCCCAAATTTTGGGCATATTTGTGCTTGTGCATTTTTCTCATGAGTGGGTCCATAATGTTTTTCAGCTTCTCAAAGAGGTCTGGGATCACTCAAAAGTAAAAAACTAGCACTTAAAATTGCATATTCAGGAACAGGGGACCTTCAATCTTGATCTTGTCCCAGGAAGTGGCAATATAGTACAGTTAATGTCATCTCAACACTTATAGTAATGAAATACCAGAGAGCAGTCTCTAACATGCAATGTGATTAAGCTTTGAGAGGGGGAATAAAGGGGCTAAACACATTCCTGACAGCAGCAGCAGGAGAAAAGCCACTTTCTCCAACTTTCTCTACTATAAACAGTTTTCTAGACATGTGTAAGTCTTTGCTTCGGATTTTCTAACTTAAACTGAATACGGTATATACATACATATTAGATATGTGTGTGTGTATGTATATATAAACTACATATATATTTAGTTTCTGCTCTTACATTGGAAAAGTGTTAAGTTTCTAGAAAATAAATAAATCTGATAAATTAAAACATGTTAGATTTTTCTCTTCTCAAACTTGAGAATGCTTATACTTTACTCCTGTGCAATCTCCACTCCTCCTCCATTGAACATATAGGTGTTACCAAGCAAGGGCTTCTGTGCCCACAGTGCAGAAAGCCAAACTCTGACAGTGGGTATCTGCAGAAAAGTAAGTTTATTTGCAGGGTGCCAAGCAAGGAGAACAGGCAGCTCATGCTTAAAAGACCCGAACTCCCCAGTGGCTTACAGGTGAGGGTTTTTAAAGACAGTATTAGGGAAGAGGGTTGTAGGACACATGATCAGCTGGTGGACCTTCTTCTGATTGGTTGGTGGTGAGGTAACAGGGTGATGGTTAGGGAATGTCAATCATCAACCTTCTGGTTCCAACTAGTCTGGGGTCACATATAGCGCTTGTGGTCAGCATAGAGTCACCATCCTCTACCAGTGGGGGTCTTAGTTTCTGCAGAACAGCTCAGAGATGTGCATCAATTGTTATCTATATCCTTTCAGGAGGAACTAGAAGTCCTGTAACTCTATTGTCCTAATCATTAACTGCTTGAGCCTGTTCTTTGGAACTTGGGGAAGGCCTATGCGCTTTTGTACCCTGGAAGTCCCCCCAGGGTTCTGCTTGGTTTCAAAGGGACAGAAGGGTAAGCAATCCTGGGTAATCTGTACAAAATGTTTCTCTTTATTTCCCATATCTGTCTTGAAGGTAACAAAAACATCTTTCCTTTTCCCTTTTCCTTAGAATTTTGTGTCTAATTTAAAGACATGCTTGATAAGCATAGAAATCTTAACTAAGATGCAAATTTCTATTTAAAAAGGGGCATGAAAAAATCGAATCCATTACTTAGAACTCTTTACCCAATTACTTTTACTCTATCATAGTTTCTGAGGGTGCCAGCTGTGTTTTCCTTACGATAAAGGGAGCAATTTGAGTAAATTAAAGAATGTTTGCAATTGATGTGTACAAAGCTGTCCTTGGAAGTGTACATGGTATTTTCAAGATGAAAGACTCTAATAAGTGTTTTGTCTTTTCAATGTTAGGAATGGTAAGATGCTGTCCCTTTTCTTTCTCAGTTATGATGAGAAAACTAACATGGCATGACATTTTATATAATAATATCTGTACTAGTTTTCTAGTGCTGCTATTGCAAAGTACCACAACCTGGTGGCCTAAAATAGCAGAAATTTATCATCTCACTGTTCTGGAGGTAGAAGTCTGAGATAAGATGTTGGCAGGGTTAGTTCTTCCTGATGGTTATGAAGGAGAATCTGTTCCATATCTTTCTCTCACCTGGTGGTTGGCTGGCAATATTTGGCATTCCTTAGCTTGTGGACACATCACCCCAGTCTCTGCCTTCATCTTCACATGGTGTTCTCTGTATATGCCTGTTTGTGCCCACATTTCTCCTTTTTATAAAAACACCAGTCATACTGGTCCAATATGGCCTCACCCTAACTTAATTAACTATATCTGTGATGACCCTATTTCCAAATAACATCACATTCTCAGGTACTAGGGGTTAGGACTTTAACACATAAAATTTTGGGGGACACAATTCAGCCCAAAAGAATATCACTCATTAGACATCTTCTGTATGACTTGGTCAAAGCATAAGCACATAATGACTGGAAGATGTTTTCAAAAAGTTTTTCACAGTATTGAACCAGTAGCACAATCATAAGATCTGACAGTTAACTGAGCTCATTACTCAATGTCAGAAAGAGCTTTACATTCTGATTGTTTATCAAATACAAGTGATTTTTGATGTCCTATGTGGATTGCTGGTATTGTGAATTATCTGCACATATTATAAGACTATTATTCCTTGATATCACAGCATTTTTTTTGGGTAAATACAATGAGAGCCTGTTTCTCCATACTTCTTGTGACAGTGGTTACTATGCCACATGGATTATGCCCATGAGTAGAATTGTGTCAATACCACTGAAGCAGCTCCTGCCATGTCAGGCTGGGGATGTCAAAGTCAAGGCTTGCTCTGGGGGGAGGTCAGAAGGCAAGATATCAGGTACAGCTTCTCTGTTTTCTTCTTTTCTCCCTCCACCTCCCTCGTTCCCTAGGTCAAGCAGAATAAGAAGGGATCGTCTCCTTGATAGTAGCGATCGTCTCCTTGATAGTAGCCGTGTTTAGATTCAGACCTAGGCAGAGATGGCACTTTGTCTGTGGCACCAATAGTCTGTCTATCTGACTTTTCCAAGTTGCTATCAGACAGTTATGGTACATGCAGAACTATATCCAGAGTGTAATACTAAAATAATATGTATAGCCAAGTTTATAAAATAAATTTCACTTTTACTCATTTATTCATTCATATGTCCATTCAACACTCATTGAGAACCTCTGCAAATTAAGGGTTAAGGCCAAGGGCTTGAGAGTCAGATATATATGAGTTATGATCTGGATTCTATTATTAACTAATTATGTGACCTTAGAAAGCATCTCTATATTTCTTTTTTTTTTTAATTAATTATTTTATGTTTGGCTGCGTTGGGTCTTTGTTGCTGCATGCAGGCTTTCTCTAGTTGTGGCGAGCAGGGGCTACTCTTCATTGCGGTGCATGCGCTTCTCATTGTGGTGGCTTCTCTTGTTGCAGAGCACTGGCTCTAGGCTTGCGGGCTTCAGTAGTTGTGGCGTGCAGGCTCAGTAGCTGTGGCTCGTGGGCTCTAGAGCACAGGGTCAGTAGTTGTGGCCCACGGGCTTATTTGCTCCATGGCATGTTGGATCTTCCTGGACCAGGGCTTGAACCCGTGTCCCTTGCCTTGGCAGGTGGATTCTTAACCACTGTGCCACCAGGGAAGCCCAGAAAGCTTCTTTATATTTCTGTTGGATATTTTTGCAACTCAACTTCCTGATCTGTATATATTTGAAATGATAATACTGTCATGATAGATTACATTATACATTTGGGTGTAAGAACCCCCAAATCTCAGTAGCCTGAAATGACAAAAGTTTGTTTCCTGCTTATGCTACATGTCCGTCATTGCCGGCTGTGTTCTCTACACCACACGGGCTGCCCTCCAGAATGACAGAATATTTGGAACATTTCCCATTGCTATGGGAGATGGAAAAAGAGATCTGGAGGGGCATTTTTTATCATTTCTGCTCACAACGCATTGGCCAGAACCAGTCACCGACCACACCCAACCACAAGCGGCCAGGAATTGTGTTACTAACCATGAGAGCTGGAAAGACCTGGTGAACAACACACAGACTGTCACAAATACCCTTCTATAGGTATAAAGAAGGATTTCATGAGATAATTTGTGTGTGAGTAAATATATAAAGTGACTGGTACAGTGACTGGCAGGCACATGGTAGACTCTCAATAATAGTGTTTATTATTACTGTAGTATATTTTTACTATTAAGCACCTACTACATGCCAAGCACTGAGCTAGGTACTGGGAAGCCATAGGCCATCAATGAAACTCCATCTAGCGGCAAGGAGTGAGAAAGGTGTGACTTAGGAGGGCTACTGCCAGTTACCGTGAATGAACAAATTAATAAATCCACTTTGTTAATTGGTCATAAGGGAAGTAGGCTGGAGCAGTGTCCAAATAGTCTCATTTAACCCTCACACCATCCTATAAATTCAGGATTATTTATGCCAGTTCACAAATGAGGGAGTTAAAGCCCAGGAGGTTTATGTGACCTGCACAAAGTCACATTGCTAGCAGAGGTCAAACTGGTGTCCTGGGGACAATACCAGAAAATGCTCTAAGGACTGGTATGCTACCACTTGCTCGGTGATATTAGGGGCCTGGGCTTGGGGTAGATTTAGTAGATTTGATAAATATGAATAAGTTGATTTAACTGTGGATTTGGGTTGGTATTGGTATGATTTTCTTTTGTTATTCAATTATCTCAATGTAAAAATGGGATAATAACAATCATTTGATAGGATCTTTTTTTTTTTTTATTTTTTTTTTTGCGGTACGCGGGCCTCTCACTGCTGCAGCCTCTCCCGTTGCGGAGCACAGGCTCCGGATGCACAGGCCCAGCAGCCATGGCCCACGGGCCCAGCCACTCCGCGGCATGTGGGATCCTCCCAGACCGGGGCGCACCGGGGCGCGAACCGTGTCCCCTGCATCGGCAGGTGGGCTCTCAATCACTGCGCCACCAGGGAAGCCCCTGATAGGATCTTTTTGAGAAGTAATGTGATAATAGTTTTAAGTTTTAAAAATAATAATGTATGGACAATAAACACTCAAAAAATGTTTGCTGTCATTAGTTTTCTTTCACATGCATTGCATTTAATTGATAATTAGAAAGTACTGATGAAGTAGTAAAAATAACTGGTTTTCTCTGTAATCTCTGGGCCTGGCTGCTACTTTGTCAGGAAGTAGCAAGGAAGTGAAGGCTTTTCCATAAACCCAGAGGGATTCATTGAAGCAGCCTATCCTGTATGTAGAATTCTCACCTGCTTAAAGTCCGAAGCCAGTTGAAGCCATCTGTCCCAGCCACAAGGCCTTGGGCCTCTTTCAGGGCTCAGGGACAGAAACACATCATTCCTCAGAGGGAGCAGGCTAACCAAGAAATTGTAATAAAGTTGCCTTTCCTGTTCCTCCTGTGCAATCTGAGTTAGGATGAAATCTAGGCATGGTAGCAATGATCATGTGTGAGTGTAACCTTCTCAGCAGGCAGCAGTATAAGGCAGTGATTGAGACCATGGAACTAGATTTGTCTTGTTAGCTCTTTGTTGCTCCCTTCTTGCGTGATACCAGCCCTGGACATTGGTTTATTCAGCAGGAACATAGGTATGACCGAGAGTGTATAAAGCACTTAGGAATACTGTCTGGCAGATAACAAGCACTTGAAAGCTGTAGCTCCCCTAACACAGCTGGGATTCTAACCCAGGTGTTTACTGAGCATCTGCTGTGTGAAAAAGGCCCGTAAGGTCTCTCTTCCCACACAATTCCCATCCATGAACTGGCTCCAAGTCCAAGGTCTTTCACTAGACCTCAGTTGTTATACAGTAGGAGGAAGGGAATACATGATAACTAAAGTCACATATGTGACTTTAACTAGTACTTCTTACATGTTATTAAGTTTCCTCATTTGTAAACGTGTCAAACAATAAAGAAGCATTTAGGATGTAATGTCAAAGCCCCTCTCTGTTCTCTTTGCTCTCAATACACACACACACATCTATATTATAAAAGAAAGAAATCATATATATATGTAAAAGCATATATATGTATATATGTATACATATATGTACACACACACATCTATATTGTAAAAGAAAGAAACTATATTGCATACAAAATTGTGTGCTTTATACTTCATTTTCACTTAAGTATATGTATCAGAGATTTATCCATGTTGATACATGTACATCTAGTCCATTTTATGACTATAGCATAATTTTTTCAATACTCCCTATGAATACAGTATTTTTCCTTCAAATTTTTTTTTTTCTTACAAACGGTGCTGCAGTGGACATTTTTTTTTTAGTACACATGAGAATATTTATTTAGATTAGAATCTTAGAAGTGGAATTGCTGGGTCTAAGTGTTTGTTCATTTATAAAGTTTTGCAGACACTAATAATTACCTTTAAAAAGGGCTTTACCAATTTTTACTCCCATCAACAGTATATAATAATGTATGTTTCCTTGCATCCTCTCCACAACTTCCAGTTACCAATCTTTTAAATGTTTGTTAATCTTAGGAAAATAAATAAAATTTTATGGCTGCTTTAGTATGTATTTCCCTGATTACTCAAGAAGCAGAGAATAATTTCTTAGGTTCACTATTTGTACATTATTTTTCTGTACTGATCATTCATATCTTTTGCTCAATTTCCTGTTGGATTGTTGATTTTTTTCTTACTGATTTGCAACAGCCCTTTAAATATTATAATAGCAATTATTTGCTATATATGTTGCAAGTATTTTCTCTCTCTTGCTTCTCTTTAATATTATATATTGTATCTTTTACTAGTACAGAATTTAAAATTTTATATATTCAAATTGGTCAGTCTTTTCTCATGGCTTCTGGATTTTGTATGTCAATTCAGAATATCTTTCCTATTGAAATAAAAATAATTCTCTATATTTTATTCTATTAATTGTTAAGTTTCTTTTCATAGTTTATTTTTTAGACAAGGTGGAATTAACTTTTGCATAGGATCTAAGGTAGGGATCTAATTTTATCTTTCCCTAAAGGAGTAGTCACTTGGTCCAAATTCAATTATTGATTTGGAAATTTGACCTTAGTTACTTACACACACACACACACACACACACACACAATTTTCTAGACTATTTTCTCCCCCATTGGCATTGCTACGCTGTTTTAGTAACTATAGCTTTACTGTATGACTTAATAGCAGTTAGGATTGATTCTCCCTCATTGTTCTTCTCTTTCCAAATATTTTTGGCAATATTGTGCTTTTTCACTATGAACTTTTAAATCTGACTTTTAAGTTCCACAAACTATTCTATTAGTATTGCCCCAGATATATTGATTCATTGGGGAAGAATTGACAACTTCATACTACTATAGTTTCTCATTCAGGAACATGATATATCTTTTATTTATTTAGATCTACTTTTCTGTCCTGCAGTAAAGTTTGTTACTTTGCTTTATGTAAGTTTTACATATTTCTTTTTAGTGTTATTCGCAGGTATGAATGAGTTAATTACTATGATTCTGAATAGAATAAATGTTTCCACTATATTTTATGATTTAATATTTTTTTAACATTTTTATTGGAGTATAATTGCTTTACAATGGTGTGTTAGTTTCTGCTTTATAACAAAGTGAATCAGCTATACATATACATATATCCCCATATCTCCTCCCTCTTGCATCTCCCTCCCACCTTCCCTATCCCACCCCTCTAGGTGGTCACAAAGCACTGAGATGATCTCCCTGTGCTATGTGGCTGCTTCCCACTACCTAATATTGTTGATATATAAACTTTAATTTATTTTTGTTGTTGAGCTTGTATCACTGGCTTCCTAAATTTTCACACTGGTTTTAACAGTTTTTCATTTGATTCATTGGGATGGTCTAGGAGAAAACTGTAGAATTTACAAACACTAACAGTTTTCTGTATAGCCATTCTTACTGGGAAGATAGAAGCCACTTGAAGTATTGACCACAAAGGGAATTTAAAACAGGAAGGTGGTTACAGAGGTGATGGGCCCTTGAAAAACCACACCAGTAACAAGGAGATAATGTAGGGGTTTTTAACAGCAGGAAGCCACAGCCCTAGACTGAAGAGATAAAGGGAGGAGGCAGGGTTACTGCAGCCTAGGGACCAGGGTCACCCTAAAGAAACTGCAAGCTTGGTGGGCCACTCTGGTGGGAGTCACGTAGGAGTCAAAGCGGCTGCCAGAGAAGCTATCCAAGGCTGAGAGGAAGTGGGAAAAATACCTAGCCTTCTCCTTTCCCCACCCTACCGTCAGTCTCCTACCCGTGCCTCCCCCCTGTTGGATTTAGCTGGACACCAGCTGAAAAGGAAGCACAGGAAATGCACCCTGCAGGGGTTGGTCCACCTATGACACAGAGAAAACACGAGGTGTTACAGGAGTGCATCTGAGCACAGGTAGGTCTAGGATTGGGTCACTTTCCAATATTTATGCCTCTAAATTCTTTTTCTCATTTTATTATACTGGTGAGGACCTGAAGCACAAATTTAAAGAGCGCTGAGGGTAGAAAGTCTCTGTGCTTCTTCTTGATTTTAGTAGGATTATTCTAATATTTCAATCTTAAATAGGATGCTTATAATTGCTTATAATTACTATTTATCAAATTTAACAAAATCAAATCCTTTGTAGCATATACTGAGATGATTATATAAGAATACATTATATATACATATGTATATACATTAATATACTATATTAATGTAGTGAATTGTACTGATAGGCTTGCTGATGAGCAAAGGTGAATCAGCTTTCCACTGTTTGGAAAGACCTTACTTTGTCAGTGTATTGTTCTTTTTAATAAAGTGATATATTAAATTTATTAATATCTTCTTTAGGACTTTTATATCTATATACATAGGTGTCATGAAACTAGAGGATTATGCTAGCCTTGAGAATAGGTTAAGACTCTATCTTTTCTATGCCCTGTATATATAATATAAAGTTTTCCTAATCTTTGGATTTTTGGAAGAACATCCACTTAAAGCCTGATGTTCAATGCCTTTTTAAGGGGTAGAGCATTCATATCCTTTTCAAGTTCTTCTATGATCATGCTTTCTTTCCTTCTTGAGTCAATTGCTAAAAGTTGCTTTAACAAATTTTCATCTAGTCAGGAAGGCAGGAGAGTTTATGGGCATCCTGGTCTCTGACTCTTAGCCAGCTGCCTTGGAGACACAGTTCCTTGTACAGTTGAGGGAGGTTGCATAACCAGGATGCTTGTTCTAAAACTGATGATTTGCTTCTATAGGACAAATAATGTAGTTCATTAGGTGTCAATATGGAGAATTGTATAAAGAAAGATTTTTCACCCTAGAGGTCTCTTATTCCATTATTTTAGGGATACATGTATCTAACTAAAACTCACTCAGAAGAAAACAGTGATACCAACTTAGCCAAGGAAATGCTGTCTCAGGAAGTATCCCAGCAGTCTTTTCATGTGTGAGGCAGGAAAGTGCCCTCATATTCGGATAGAAAGAGGGCCATTCCCAGGGTGAGCTACTTCAGCTAATTAAATCCATTTTAAGACCAGAAGTCCTTTTGTAACCTCAGAACCAGCCCCTAACTGGCCTGTTTCTAACAAGATACTGAGTTGTTTTTCAGAGACAACAGAACAAAACCACCAGTCATGCAGCCAAAGCATACACAGAAGAGAAAACTTTTACCTCAAACAACACCTGGAACCAGCGTGTCTAAACCCCCAGAGCCAAAGGACTGGGACAGGACCAGAACAAGCCGGAACCCTTTCAGAAGCGAAGGGTCCGCTGTCCGAGAAGATCCGGTGCTGAAGCCCCTTCACCATACCTTACCATAAAGAGCCAAGTTCCAAAGCCCTCCAATGGAAACCTGCCCCACCAGCGCTTCCACATACCACTCCTCCTCCCCTAACTCAGAAAAGTTTGACTGAACCCCAGATCTGGGAGACATATCTGAGCTGTGCCTCCTGTTTCCTTGCTGGTTGACCTAGCAATAAAGATTTTTCTTTTCTCAAAAGCTGGTACCATAGTATTGGTTTCTATGCATGTCAGGTAGCAAGCCCTTTGCTTGCTAACACTTCTACTTGTGTTCTTCATCAGTGTTGGGAAAAGAACTTATTAGTTTTCTCACACTCCTCCCTGTAGAGCAAGAAACCTAGAAATGTTATTTTAAAAGTGACTACAGATTATGAAATGTATTGTCTAACACAAACTCAAAGGCAACATGGGACACTATGAGGCATGTATGGAGAGTGATAGGTTTCTTCAAACCCCTGATCCTATTTTGATATAGGGGAAATTAGGTTAAAATTAACAGCCAGGGAAGACTTAAGAGAACAAAGAGGTAAATTTCTATGTGAGTCTGTGGTTCTATTTACGTAAGCATGGCCATCGGGAAGGTTAGCTTTGATGGGAAGTGGTTTGGGTTGACTGCATGTGTGAACTCCCACCTCCGTTCAGCATCACAAATGCCACTGCATTCTCTTTGTGCTTCTACCACTTTTACTTCACTGCGTATTAACCATATGTCTGGTTCCCACCTGCAATCCCTCTCATTCTTTCCCCCACCCCACATGGGATGGCAGAACAATTCTGATAAACCATATTAGGAGAAAAGAACTAAGAAATAGCTACTTCATTCCAGGCTCTGTGCTACTGTGTTTTCCATATGTTAAATGAGGCAATTGCCCCTAACAATGGTTCTCAAACCTAAAGATGAATCATGTGGTTAGCACTTTTAATTTGATTCTTGGTATGGAAATTTGAGACCTGCTGACTTAGCTACAAGAGCTCAGCTTCTCTATTAGGCAAACTTTCATTGAATACATGTTTGCTACTTATATGTATGTGGCATTGATAAGTGTATTAACCATTTTAAGCTTAGTCTCTTCATCAGAAAATGAGTATATTAATAACAATATTAAGAATAAATGAAATTAAATGTATGTATTGAGGGCTTAACATAATGCCTGAAACACTATCAGCAATCAATGTCAGTTATCATTACTCGAGTCAGAAGACCTGGATTATTCCCCTAAGTAGTGTGTTACTCTGGACAATTTATACCATTTCTTTGTGCCGATATTTAATCATCTGCAAAGTGCATTTATGTTTTTCTTTTTTTCTTTCTATTTTTTAAAAATAATTTTGTGATATGTTTTTATACCTCTTAATCCTCAAATAACTTTGTATAATATTATTTATTGTTTGGAGGAGGAACTTTTAACAATGAATTAATAAATGATAGATGGGGATTTGAACACAAGTTCTCTGATACTAGTTCCTCATTCTTTTGTCTCTATATCACAGTGGTCCTCAAATAAAGGAGTTGAACACATGATCTCTATGGTCCCTTCTATCACTAACATGTTTGCATTGAATGTTTTACTCTTAAGGACGGCTCTAAAAGAACTGGGTGCCCAGGGTGAAAATCTACATCTGAAATGGTCAAAACAACAACTATAACAAATGAAGAACTATAATGGCTAACTGTGCAAAAAATGCAGGAAAATTGAGATCCATTGTGAGGACCCCAGTTACCTTCAAATATGAGCTTAAAGCCCAGATTCCAGCTGACTCTGTGAAGCAGCCTCCCCACTACCTCTGCTTCCACTGCCACCACTCCCCCACAGATAAAATATTCAAAGGAAGAGAGCTGAGGAATCCAATCACACTGGTGAGACCAAGAGTGGATTCAAATCTGGTTTCTAAACAGTGTTTTTGAGAGGTGAGGTATGACCTCTTAGTCGCTCCAGGGTACCTCCCTCCATGTATAGTCACCAGACACCTGGGAATAAAATGAGCATGCAGTCTACCAAATTGAAATGTCTTCACCTGAAGTTTGGAGGCCATGGGTCTATACAAATAGAGTGGGGTTTTTTTCTGTTTCCTCAGACCCTTATGCATTCAGGTTTTGTTTTCAGCATTCTTATAGCATACCAGGGAAGGTGTGACAGAGCCCAGAATTTAAAGAAAGAGCAAGAGCTGTGGAACTACTGGCTAAAAACTGGGATGTCCAAAGCTGATGACCAAAGATAGGAAGTAATGCATATTCCTAAAGAGCGCCAGCAATTAGGGTCAGTGTCTTGCCTGCAGGGCTTACAACTAGGGGACAGTGTATAACCAGCAGTACCACCAACTATCTGCCTTGCCCAGGTCTCCCAACTCAAAGTAAGTAGAACATGGAGGAGATGGAGGAAATGTTATGAGTGGTTTACTTTCCCTTCCTTCTTATGGGGTAATGATCTCTTCTCTCTAAAGCCAAGGGATGGGGTCTCCTAGAGAGTTCCTCATAGCTGTTGGGAGTATCCTCCAAGCAGGGCAAGCTAGCATTTTGTTATCCATAGAATGCTTAATGTGCTGTAGAAACTTCAGGCACAACTTGAATGTCTTCAGAGTTACATGGAGAGAGAGTTCTTGGATAATATACCGTGAAACTAGGAATTCTCTTATATTATAGAGTGATTACAGTTTTTGCCCAACCTGAGACACTTTTGAAAGTGAAAGGGAATACTATAATTATCTCTGAACAACAGTTGTAAAATACGTCAACCAGTATGTCTGATTACTCTATCTAAATTTACTTTAATATACTTCATCACAAAGAGTGTGATATATGCATGCTAATTAGTTTTAATCTACTAACCCTATGGGTGATTAGTTAGTATCTGAAGTCCTCTAATTGGGCACGCACACTCCCAGAGTAGTTAGTTAACATTTGAATGACTGACTAATCAGGAACCTACTCTCAGAAGGCACACTGGCTTCACTTATCTTTGTTAATTAGCAAAATGAATATTAGAAAATTTTCATTAGTGAAATCAGTGGTGCTCAAGATATGTGGATAGACCAGTAATACTGTACAGCCAGTTTCCCCCTTGTATGAACAGGATATAACTACTCAGGAAATTCAAGAGCCTACACTATTTGGAATGGCCCCCTAGATTTAGGATTCCAAGGAAATAGAGAGACTGTTTTCAATTTCATAATGGAAGATTTTGTTACTTGACTCTGACCAGAAGGCTAACTGAACATCATTGTGTCTGCTTCAAGAGAACCTTTCATGCATGGCTGGACAGAAAGCTAGAATTTTATTAGATTTGCAGTACAGGTTGTAAGACTGTTTTCCTGCCTTCTATAACACTTGCCTGTATGGGTAGCAAATTTATTGTAGCATACAACATGGTAGCAAAGTTGAGGGGAAGGACCTATTTAGTCCTTACTTACCTCTAACCACAGGAGACTACAGATATCTTCTATGAAGATCCATATTGGTTTAGGCCAGCGTGTGATACTTGTCATTTTCAGCTTCCTCTCCACTATGGAAAAGAGAGGATGCTTGACATTAGTCCTCTGAGATCTGGGAGTACGTTTGAACCTGGGGATAAATGCTCATTGGGGTCTGGAGATTTCTAACACAGGGAGGCCAGTGGAGTAACATATGCTTCCTGAAGTAACTCTGCTACAATGCATCTAGGAAGTGGAGGTGGGCGGGGTAATTGCTAAGACGTCCAATTATCCAAGATCCTTGGACAGTGTGGAAGAGGATTACAAAGGAAGGAACCCAGGGATTACAGGAGGGGCAGGAGCTGTGGGCTAGAGAAGGGGTTGGACATTGTATCCTTGGAAGGTCCATGAGAGACACAACTATCATTTCTAAAAGGGGCCTCCTTGATAGAGGGGGCAGAGTAAAGTTTTACATCATTCCAAGAAAACCATGCACCATGATTATGCAGTGACTGCTGCATCAGCAGAGGCTTTCAGCCCTAGCTGGTAGAACCAGAGCAAGGTGGTGGGAAACCCCGTTCTAATATTGACAAGTAGTCTTCCCATAACTCTGCCTTCCCGTCCCTCTTCCGTGCCCTCACAGCACAGGTCCTGGCAGAGGAAGAGGGAATATAAGTCTCAGAGCCTCTTTCTTTTTCCTCACTTCAAGCTCTCGGAAACAGAGAAATGGATATTTTACTAAAGATTTTATAGGCTAACCAGTGGTTTCAGGATGTACCAAGAGAAGGAATTGATTAAATTCCAACTGTTACCTCTGTTCTTTCTCCAAACTCTTCCCTCATTTGCCCTAGAAAAACTCTCCTCTAACTTTCTCTTTATGGATGGTTTAAATTAGTAGCTTCAGTGAGACTGCTACCATCAATTAGGGGAAATCTGTGGGAGTGTTTTTAGACTGTTTTCATAGAGGGAGGATACCACTGGTTTTGATGAGCTGGAGCCAGAGAAGCTAAATGTCTTACAATATGCAGCAAAGTCCCACATAACAAAGAATTGCACCATGTCTCCATGACTCTTGACTGTCCTGCTGGATATTCATGTATGTGAGAAGCTCTAATTATCTGAGGCTAGAACTTACCTAAATGTGTGTGTACATATGTGTGTTTGTGTGTATGCTGTGTGGCATGATTTTAATACACACCATGTTTTTCAGGAATGCAACCACGATGCAAATCAAAAGAAGTTGGTGGCTTAGTCTTAAAATTTTCTAAGAGAGTGTTTGTCATTTCAGATAATCACATCATTAATGCCTATACCACTTATGGCATTTGAGAACCTAATGAAACCTACCAATACCAGTCTGCATTTACAGCTACCGCAGTCTGGTGATTCCAACATTGGCACAAGCATCTGACTACCTCCTTAAGCGTTACAGTGTAGTCAAGGCTGGGCAGTTACACATTCAAATACTATTCAAATATTGTCTTTTCTATAATTAGGGTTGCCATGTTTAACAAATAAAAATATAGGAAGCCCAGTTAAATTTCAGATAAGCAACAAATAAATTTTTAGTATAAGTATGTCCTAAATATTGTCAATCTATTTTTTTTTTTTTTTTTCGGTACGCGGGACTCTCACTGCTGTGGCCTCTCCCGTTGCGGAGCACAGGCTCCGGACGCACAGGCCCAGCGGCCATGGCTCACGGGCCCAGCCGCTCTGCGGCACGCGGGATCCTCCCGGACCGGGGCACGAACCCGCGTCCCCCGCATCGGCAGGCGGACTCTCAACCACCGCGCCACCAGGCAAGCCCCTGCGATATTGTCAATCTATTTGGCAACTCTATTTATAGTTCAGTTAGGAAATTTTATTGAATTGCTTGAAATGTGTGTGGATTGGAAATATTATCTAATAATTTAATTTTTGAAGGTTAAAGGGATATTTCCCAATGTTTAACATAAGAAGGGACCAGTGGAGCTAGATAGAATTTAAAACTACTGGTATAGTGCAAAACAGTTATAGCAAAGGAGGAACTACCTATTGTCTACAACATGCTCCTGGGGCAAAGGGTCTCACACTTACTATCCCCATCTCTACCCACTCAAATAGTTAAATAAATGTTCTCTCAATTAAAAAAAAATCTTCCTTACAAAAAACTGTGCTGCTAAGAAACAGGTTTTCTTCTTTTTTTTTACATCTAAATCCAGATTTAATCAAAGTACATGTTCTCTCTATGGGGAAGAGGAGATATACAGCACTGATGATCTAAAACACCTGAAACATTGTAACAATTCAGGTGTTGATATTAATAAGTACACCTTCTCTCCTCAAACCTAATAGTCATTTGTAATGCTTCCCAGACACTAAGATAACTTTTCTGTGTCTTTTGAGATAGATGTATAACTTTAATTTCTGCAACTTTAATATTTAATTAAAATATTGCTACCAAAATGGATAAAATAATATTTTAAGGTAGTATGCTCTACTGGAAACAATGATTGAATTACGGCTTTTTGATTAGATTCAGGGAAAATCTGAAGACCATAATTATCAGAATGCTCTAGCCAAGCTTTACAAGGTTCAGGATAAATCACCAAGAAATTTACAAAGGACAGAGATATTTTATGGTTCAGAAAACTGCAGAAGAATAAACAAATAAAAATGAAATAATAATCATTAAGAGAAGGAAAGGCTTATCTGGTTTATTCTGACATATTTATAGTTACTGGAGCCAGGATGATCTTCCAGCATTGCCATCAGAACACCATTATTCCCCTGTTTAGAACTCCTTAGGGACTTTGCATTGAACTCAAAGTAAAGTTCAGAATTCTCTACAAGCTCCTGCATGACCTGTTTCCTGTTTCTTTCTCCAACTTCATCTCACACATCTGCTCCAGCCCCATTGGACTCTGTTCACTCAGGTCTTTTTCCTTAGGCTCCTGCCATAAGGTCTTAGAACATGCTGTTCCCTTTGTCTGAAACCTCTATACCTGTCATCCTTTGCCTGGATCAACTATTGTTCAGATCTTAGTCCCAATGTATTTCCCTAGGGAAGCTTCCATTTCCCCTAGACTTGCTTTAGGGCCCTCATTATATGCTTCATAATACCCCATTTAATTATTCAAAATTATTTGATTTAATGCATATCATTAATTATAAGAATTGGCTTAAATCAGTGTGTGATGCTTGTCATTTTCAGCCTCCTCCCCACTACAGAAAAGAAGAGGATGCTTGACGTAAGTCTCCTGAGATCTGCTTGGACCCTAAACACTTGAATATCTGTATTCCCTACAATATTTGTTAGGTCTGGGGTCCTATCTATCTTTTTTACCATCAACTACTGACTGACAAAATAGGTGCCTAATTGACTTTTGATTACTATAGTAGTAATGTTGTTAATAGTGTCATCTTTGAGATTAAAAAATAAGAATATATATTCCTTATATAGTTTAGAAATGTAGGAATCATGTTTCTTTAGTTTACTTGGCATTACACTGGCAAACTCAGATGTATATAAAAAAAGACTGATTTGTTTACTTAATATGAGTTCAGTTCTTATCATGTGCAGGGCACAGTGCTAGGCAGTGGGGATACAACAATGAACAAACTGGGCAGGCATGATTCCAGCTGTAAAGGCAATCAGCAGAAAGCAAACAGAGATTTACACATTTTGTTATTTAACTGGAATACTGATGGGCGTCATGAGGTAAAGATTAAGGGGCTAAGAGAGACTATAACAGAAGGGCTGCTATAGACCAAATGTTTGTGTCCCTTCATAATTCATATGTTAAAACCTAATGCCTCATGTGATGGTGTTGGAACTGGGGCCTTTGGGAAGTGATAACGTCATGAGGGCTGAGCCCTCATGAATGGGATTAATACTAATAAAAAAAGGGGCCTGACAGAGCTCCCTCGCCCCTCCCACTGTGTGAGGTTACAGTGAAGTGGGCTCTCACCAGACACTGAATCTGCTGGCACATTATTCTTGGACTTCCCAGCCTCCATAACTGTGAGAAGTATGTTTCTGTGGTTTATAACTACCTAGTCTATGGTATTTTTGTTACAGCAACCCAAATGGAATAAGACAGGGGTCTTATCCAAGCTGAGAGTATCTGAGGAAGCGACATTTAAACTGTGGTTTGAAAGAGTGGGGTGGGAGTGTTGGGTGAAGTGCCTTAGTGGAGAAAGAAGTCTATATGAGGAGGTTTTCAGAGGAGAAAGAGGATGGCCTTGCTGGAGGTAGAACATGGGTATCAGCAGGTTAACAAGCTCCCCAGGTGATTCTGATGTGGATCCAGGAATATGAATAACTGGGCTGGAGACTCTACTCAAAATGTGGTCCTAGTCTCTGCCATATTAGCATCACCAGAAGTCTGTTGGGACTTCCTTAAGTCTCAATCAAAGTCTGTATAACAAAAATCCCCAGGTGATTTATATATACATTACAGTTTGAGAATCACTGGGTTAGAAGAACTTCAAAAAAGAAAAAGCCAACATGCACTAAGGATGGTGCACAAAGAATAAGGGTAAGAGTGATTGGATGAGGCTGGTGGAGCAAGCAGAGCTCAGATCATGTACAGCTAAGAACAGGGTCTCCAAAGAGATGATTTAACTCAGTGAGTGTGAGAGGCAACATAACGGAGTTAAGAAACAAAATGTTTGTATTCTTATCTGTCTGTCTATCTACCTATTCATCCATCCATCTACATCTATCTATAATCTATTATCTATCTATTTAAAAATCTATTTAAAAATCTATTATCTGTTTATCTACCTATATTTTTTTAACCCCAAAAGATAAGAAAATAGTATCCACCATGTTTTTGATTGTTCCATAGAGGGAGGATACTATCAGTTTTAGTAAGCTGGAACAAGAGAAGCTCAATGTCCTACAATCTTGGTCAAAGCCTCACATGACAAAGAATTTTACCATATTCTCCATAATGGCGGATATATGTCATTATACATTTGTCCAAACCCATAGCATGTACAACACCAAGAATTAACTGTAATGTAAGCTACAGACTTTGGGTGATTGTGAGGTATCACTGTAGTTTCATCAGTTGTGACAAATGCACCACTCCAGTGGGAAAGCCTGATAATGGAGGAGGCTATGCATGTATCAGGGCAGAAGGTATATGGGAAATCTCTGTACCTTCCTCTCAATTTTGCTGTGAACCTAAAACTGCTCAAAAAAAATGAAGTCTATTAAAACATAAGAAAATACAGTATTTAATATGTGAATAACACCATCCTTCCTCAGTCCATCCAAGCACCAAGTGTTCCCATGTTGTGTATAGTATGTGAGTTATTTGAATGTGAATGTCCCCAAGGCAGAGATAAGAGGCATCCTCACTTGTTTGTTGGCTTTTTGAAAACTGCAGTTTGATGTGTACCATGTATATTCAGTTAGGTGAATTTAAAGATTATATCTTCTGGTTTTACCTAAACTAACTGCCTCAAATTTGGATTTCCCAGTGATGTGAATAAAAGGTTAGCAACAATTTTCTCCTTCTGCATAAGAACTTGCCCTTTTGTTAGCTTTCCAGCTCCTCACTTAGAGTCCTGATAAAGGTAGTAAGTCAAATAGGTTGCTAGGCCACATTGCTTACTGGGAAAAACGACTAAGTAAAAGGCTACAGCTGGACTGGGGGAACTGTAAGTTCCTAATGGGGACATCATAGCTGTTGATTGAGAGTGGCAATCTTAGAGCTGATTTTGTCCTCATAAGAACCCCAGAAGCTATGCCTACGGAGTTGCTTCAAGAGACACTGGCTACCAGGGTAGATCCTGAAACAAGCCAATATAGAGGTTCTCATAAACTTGAATCTGAGCTATCATATAGGAAGGGCAGAGACCACCCCCTGGACTGTGGCAAGAAGTGTTGAAGGACTCTCACAGAAGAGGAGTGCTTAGCTCTGACCTCTGGCAAGCTGTATTCCTAGCCTATATCCTTCTGAAAGAATCTGAAGCCAAGTGTGGCCTAAATAGTTCAAGAATATGAATATTCAGTAGAGCCTTAAGACCCCCTAGTAGGCATTGCAATAGCCTCAAAAGATTCCTGCAAAAAACTCACTGATTAGAAATAATACAGGGCTTCCCTGGTGGCGCAGTGATTGAGAGTCCGCCTGCCAATGCAGGCGACACGGGTTCGTGCCCCGGTCCGGGAAGATCCCACGTGTCACGGAGCGGCTAGGCCCGTGAGCCATGGTCACTGAGCATGCACGTCCGGAAGAGGTCACAACAGTGAGAGGCCCGCGTACCGCAAAAAAAAAAAAAAAAAAAAAAAAAAAAGA
>NC_041215.1:59806363-59811184 GCF_002837175.3 Physeter macrocephalus
AAAAAAAAGAGAAATAATACAAACACAAGCAAACAAGAAGAAAATATCAGTATCAATACTTCTTTGACTCCTGGTGCAAGCTCTTCATCAGCTACATTGCAAGATAAACACAGTGACACTAACCAGATCTAGTAAGTCTAGTAAGCAGTCAGTGAAAAAGATTAGAAAAATTATCAAGAAGACTCTTTGAAATATGAATTTAAATCTACTATTACTAATGATGTATGTTTTTCAGATACATGTTTCTATATTGAGCGTCTCTCGGGCCTTCAGCTATTGTGAGATGTAAGAGTATATATATATATTATGCCATGAAATCATAGCTAGTGGTATGATAAAGCCATCATAGTTAGCAAACATTTAATAACTTTGAAATTTAAATCTACTATTACTAATGATGTATGTTTTTCAGATACATGTTTCTATATTGAGCGTCTCTCGGGCCTTCAGCTATTGTGAGATGTAAGAGTATATATATATATTATGCCATGAAATCATAGCTAGTGGTATGATAAAGCCATCATAGTTAGCAAACATTTAATAACTAAGGTTCTGGAATCTTATTAAAAATAATTTTTTAACTGATGGCAGAAGAGTTTTGATGCCATTGGTAAATAAAAACAAAGTTTAAGATATTTTTGTTCTATTGTATTTTTAAAATTTCCATTTTTGTATATTTTTAAAGTATATAATACATCATACAGTAAAATTGGCTTATATTTCATAAACAGATATACATATACTACAGATATATGCTGAATTTTTTTCCACTATGGACCTGGAGAAAAATATTTGGAGATTGCTGCTGTTAAGTAATGGTTCTCAACTCTGGCTAGTATTGCAATCATTTTTTCAAAACTTTCAGAATGCTTGGACTCCTTGTCACACACATAGTGTTAGAATTCCTGGGAATGAAACCCAAGGATTAATAGTTTTAAAAGCTCCACAGGTAATTCTCAGGTAGAGCTGTTACCTACCCTCTGGAGTCCGTCCCCAGCAAGGGTCCTTCTTCGTAGTGTCACTCAAGCCAATAGAATGAGTTTTTGTTTCGGAAGCAAAGGAAAGCGTCATTCTTTGATCAAAGCACGGAAAGGTGGCAGCTGGCTGATCCACACCCTCCCCACACAAACTGTGGTCAGGGCTGTTTTATATTGATCTCGCTGCAGGGGGGTGGGGTGCATTGGCTGCGGAGCTCTCGCGAGTTGCCTGCGGAGCTCTCGCGAGTTGCCTGCGGTGCTCTCGCGAGTTGCCTGCGGTGCACTTGCGAGTTGCCTGCGATGCTCTCGCGAGTTGCCTGTGGTGCTCACGTTCCAGATTGCGGGCGGAGCGCACTCCCTCTGCACACGGCCCGCCGCCGCCATCTTGAACTGCTGTGAGGTGCTTAGCATGTCTGCACGTGGCTCTGTACGTGCGTCTGCACATGGCCCTGGAAGCTACAGTGTCGGCAGAAGCCGGTTCGCACTAGGAACTCTGGTGTGAAGGGCTGGGCGCGAGGCCTCTGCACGCAGCCCCCTATGACCAAGTGCATCTAGACCAAGCCCAAAGGAAAAAAAAAAAGGTTAGACTTAATTTTCTTACCCAGATTCTATTTTTCCTTCCCACGAATTGTTAATGGGCTTTGCTGGGGACAGAGCCACACCAAGGGGTCACAGTTTAGAGACAAGGGAAGAGTTTCTCAAACTATACTCAGCTCGCAGACTACCTGCAGCAGGATTACCACGGGGAGAGGGGCTTATTGAATCAGAATCTTGGGGCTATGAAGGTGTTTTATGTTTGGTACCGTTCTAAGGCTTTTCTTTCTTTTCTTTTAAACTCTCAAATACTTTTAATGTGAACGTAACTCCCATTTTATACAAGAGAATACCGAGGATTAGAGAGGATAAGGGACACTCGAGGTAAGAGTCACAGAGGTGCCCAAAGGGGATCTGAATTGTTAACAAGCTCTATGGGGGAGTCCTATACACACCAGAGTCTGAGAAGCATTAGTACAGAGCAGAGAACCTTCCCTCCGCATTGGTCATATTCACACTAAGAAATTCCAAAGCAGTCACCAGGAGTAATTATGCCAGAGAAAAATTAACTTTCTGCCTTTAAGTGTGCACAGCAATTATAGGAGTTCATTGGTATGAAATATATTCATGTTAAAGAGTATCTGGGTTAGCATTTATATTATTTTGATAAGTCCTTTATTACAATATAGTAGTTGTTCACTGGAAAAGCTCAGAACAATAACTGTCCTCTGTTACTTCACATTATGCATACAAGCAATAAATATAAGTAAAGTGTAATTTTAAAAATTTGAGTATAATCAAGGTTGACAGAAGCTAATTAAGTAGGACATACGCAGAAAGGCTCCTAATTAGCTTTAAAAAAATTGTCACTTATCTTGTTACTTCAACTCTTAAGAAGAAAGGAGCCAGAAAAAAAAAATGGCAAAGTACGTATGTGTGGAAGGAAGGCTACGACTCAGACCACCTGGGCGCAAAGGCAGTTGTTAAAACATGCGAGAGCGGCTAAGGCAGAATGACTCTGACCTTGTGTTTAAGAGTTGTTATCTAACTAAATGGAGGAGAAACTTAATATAATAATTCCCCCTGCTGGGGTTAGCTAAATTCATGTCATCATGTTGGGAAATAATCAGAAGAGAAATAAAGTGTGGCAGGTGGTTTCTGACAATACGTCCCAAGAACCATGTGCATGCCACAAAATGTGTGTGCTCGCATAGATATGAACTGTATTTGTTTATGAATACTAAATTCAGTTTGTCTCGCAGATGTTAGCATTTTTTTTGTCTTTTTGGATGAGTAAAGGTAGCACATTTGTGGCCTATTGCGTGGCACAGGATGGCAGACAGATTTTATTTGACCTCAAAATATTGGTGAATACAGTGTTTGAATAATGTTGACTTCATTATTAACACTTAAAGGTGGAGAAATTCCACATAAAATCCCAGACTTCTGTTTCACTTTCATCATGGGAAGAAATGGCAACATTTAATCTCTGTTCCTACATGGCACTCATACTGTCTTGTATGCTCAGGCCTTTTTATTCTTTTACCTGCATTTAATTTGTGATGCCTATTCTGGGGGGATAAAATGAAGAAGTGATATGTGGGAGGGATGAATTTATCCCATCTTTATTCTATTCTTGGTACCATAAGCATTGACTTTTATGTATGAAGCTAAGACCTTTCCAGTCTTTATTTTATTTAAAACTGTCAAACCATGTTTACTAGATGAGAATACTGGAATTCAGGAGGATAAGTAAGTCCACCAAGGTCACACAGCTCATGGCAGAGGCAGGAGGAAATCAAGATCTATTTCGGCTCTTTCTGCTATTGTATGATCATGACTGGAGTTAAAATAATGTCTTCAGCACTCTTGCATGCTCACATATTTTCCTTCCTGTTTTGACTACTATTGGTAGTGAGTTTTGTTGTCAGATATCTTTCAGCTGCATCAGATCTATAAGTATCAGAGGAAACATCAACAAATGTTTATTAGCAGCTGTTATATGAAAGGTAATGAACTAGATTACATGTCTTAGATGTGGCCCCAGTTTAAAGTGGAGTAGAGGCATTAAGAGAAATGCACAAATAACTACAATACTAAATGCAGTATATGGAATGTATCATGACTGTGGTAGAAAGAAATTGCTACAGAAGATGAGAGAAGGAAGAAATCTTTCAGGATGTATGGCATGAACTCCTGGGTGAACTGTATGGTTATTGGCTTTCACCTTTTATCTTGCTTTCTTCCTGTGTTCTCGGGTCTCTAGCTGATACATATATTGTCCAAATGTGTATGTGTGTATAGAAATAGATTAAGATATAATTGTTTATACACACCTAAATGCACAGAATGGGCCTGGAGAGTAATCTAGAACTCATCTTAGAATCACGCAAGTCAGAATCTAGATCCTTGCTTTTAATAGATGTCAAATGCTAGTATGATAAACATCAAGAGACCGTGTAGAATATTCGTTAAGGGTTCAATTTTGGGTCACACTATCTGGGTTTAAATCACAGCCATGCTATTTATTATCTGTGTAACCTTGGACAAGTTGCTTATACTCTTGGTGCCTCAGTTTGCTTGTTTTTAAAATGGGGATAAGATGAGTGTACCTGCCTTCTGCAGTTATGGTGAGAATTAACATGAATTAATATACATAAATTACTTAAAATAGTGTCTTTCTCATAATAAGAATGATATTAGAATTAGCTATTATTATTATTATTACAACAATGTAATACACTGATCTTTTCAGTATTCAAATAAAACCATGTTTAATGATATCCATTTTTTTGGTGTCTCTCCATTTAGTAACATAAGTAATCATCCATTCAGAAGCTGCTGTTCTTTTTTTTTTTTAACATCTTTATTGGAGTATAATTGCTTTACAATGGTGTGTTAGTTTCTGCTTTACAACAAAGTGAATCAGTTATACATATACATATGTTTCCATATCTCTTCACTCTTGCATCTCCCTCCCTCCCACCCTCCCTATCCCACCCCTCTAGGTGGTCACAAACCACCTAACTATCTCCCTGTGTCATACAGCTGCTTCCCACTAGCTATCCACCCTACGTTTGGCAGTGTATATATGTCCATGCCACTCTCTCACCTCGAAACAGATTACCCTTCCCCCTCCCCATATCCTCAAGTCCATGCTCTAGTAGGTCTGTGTTTTATTCCCATCCTACCCCTAGGCTCTTCATGACATTTTTTTTTCTTAGATTCCATATATATGTGTTAGCATACGGTATTTGTTTTTCTCCTTCTGACTTACTTCACTCTGTATGACAGACTCCAGGTCCATCCA
>NC_041215.1:59815236-59817103 GCF_002837175.3 Physeter macrocephalus
TTTTTTTTTGGCGGTACGCGGGCCTCTCACTGCTGTGGCCTCTCCCGTTGCGGAGCACAGGCTCTGGACGCGCAGGCTCAGTGGCCATGGCCCACGGGCCCAGCCGTTCCGCGGCATGCGGGATCCTCCTGGACTGGGACACGAACCCGCGTCCCCTGCATTGGCAGGCGGACTCTCAACCACTGCACCACCAGGGAAGCCCAATTTGGGGCTTTTTTGTTCTTCTTCCTCTAATTGCTTTAGGTGCGAAGTTAGGTTGTTTATTCTAGATGTTTCCTGTTTCTTAAGGTAGAATTGTATTGCTATAAACGTCCCTCTTGGAACTGCTTTTGCTGCAGCCGATAGGTGTTGGGTCATCATGTCTCCATTGTCATTTGTTTCTATGTATTTTTTTATTTCCTCTTTGATTTTTTTCAGTGATAACTTCATTATTAGTGTATTGTTTAGTCTCCATGTGTTTGTATTTTTTACAGATCTTTACCAGTAATTGATATCTAGTCTCATAGTGTTGTGGTTGGAAAAGATACTTGATACGATTTCAATTTTCTTAAATTTACCAAGGCTAGATTTGTGACCCATGATATGATCTATCCTGGAGAATGTTCCATGAGCACTTGAGAAAAATGTATTTTGTTGTTTTTGGATGGAATGTCCTATAAATATCAATTAAGTTCATCTTGTTTAATGTATCATTTAACACTGTGTTTCTTTATTTATTTTCATTTTGGATGATCTGTCCATTAGTGAAAGTGATGTGTTAAAGTCCCCTACTATGATTGTGTTACTGTCGATTTCCCCTTTTATGGCTGTTAGTATTTGCCTTATGTATTGAGGTGCTCCTATGTTGGGTGCATAAATATTTACAATTGTTATATCTTCTTCATGGATCGATCCCTTGATCATTATATAGTGTCCTTCTTTGTCTCTTGTAATAGTCTTTATTTTAAAGTCTATTTTGTCTGATATGAGAATTGCTACCCCAGCTTTCTTCTGATTTCCATTTGCATGGAATATCTTTTTCCATCCCCTCACTTTCAGTCTGTATGTGTCCCTAGGTCTGAAGTGGGTCTCTTGTAGACAGCATATATATGGGTCTTGTTTTTGTATCCATTCAGCCAGTCTGTGTCTTTTGGTGGGAGCATTTAATCCATTTACATTTAAGGTAATTATCGATATGTATGGTCCTATTACCATTTACTGAATTGTTTCGGGTTGTTCTTGTAGGTCTTTTCCTTCTCTTGTGTTTCTTGCCTAGAGAAGTTCCTTTAGCATTTGTTGTAAAGCTGGTTTGGTGGTGCTGAACTCTCTCAGCTTTTGCTTGTCTGTAAAGGTTTTAATTTCTCCATCAAATCTGAATGAGATCCTTGCCGGGTAGAGTAATCTTGGTTGTAGGTTTTTTTCCTTCATCACTTTAAATATGTCCTGCAACTCCCTTCTGGCCTGTAGCATTTCTGCTGAAAGATCAGATGTTAACCTTATGGGGATTCCTTTGTGTGTTATTTGTTGTTTTTCCCTTGCTGCTTTTAATATGTTTTCTTTGTATTTAATTTTTGACAGTTTGATTATTATGTGTCTTGGCGTGTTTATCCTTGGGTTTATCCTGTATGGGACTCTCTGTGCTTCCTGGACTTGATTGACTATTTCCTTTCCTATATTAGGGAAGTTTTCAACTATAATCTCTTCAAATATTTTCTCAGTCCCTTTCTTTTTCTCTTCTTCTTCTGGGACCCCTATAATTCGAATGTTGGTGCATTTAATGTTGTCCCAGAGGTCTCTGAGACTGTCCTCAGTTCTTTTCATTCTTTTTTCTTTATTCTGCTCTGCAGTAGTTATTTCCACTATTGTATCTTCCAGGTCACTTATCCGT
>NC_041215.1:59817195-59829835 GCF_002837175.3 Physeter macrocephalus
TCTATTCTATTTCCAAGATTTTGGATCATCTTTACTATCATTATTCTGAATTCTTTTTCTGGTAGACTGCCTATTTCCTCTTCATTTGTTAGGTCTGGTGGGTTTTTACCTTGCTCCTTCATCTGCTGTGTGTTTTTCTGTCTTTTCATTTTTCTTATCTTACTGTGTTTGGGGCCTCCTTTTCGCAGGCTGCATGTTCGTAGTTCCCATTGTTTTTGGTGTCTGTCCCCAGTTGCTAAGGTTGTTTGAGTGGGTTGAGTAGGTTTCCTGGTTGAGGGGACTAGTGCCTGTGTTCTGGTGGATGAGGCTGGATCTTGTCTTTCTGTTGGGCAGGTCCACGTCTGGTGGTGTGTTTTGGGGTGTCTATAGCCTTATTATGATTTTAGGCAGCCTCTCTGCTAATGGATGGGGCTGTGGTCCTGTCTTGCTAGTTGTTGGGCATAGGGTGTCCAGCACTGTAGCTTGCTGGTCGTTGATTGAAACTGGGTCTTGGTGTTGAGGTGGAGATCTCTGGGAGATTTTCGCCATTTGATATTACGTGGAGCTGGGAGGTCCTTGTGGACCAGTGTCCTGAAGTTGGTTCTCCCACCTCAGAGACACAGCCCTGACACCTGGCTGGAGCACCAAGATCCTTTAATCCACATGGCTCAGAATAAAAGGGAGAAAAAATAGAAAGGAAAGGAAAGGAAAGAAGGAAGGAAGGAAGGAAGAAAGAAGACACAATAAAGTAGGATAAAGTAAAGTTATTAAAATAAAAAATAATTATTAAGAAGAAAAATTTTAAAAAGTAAGTAAAAAAAAAACAAAACAAAACACAAAAAACGGGACAGTCAGAACCCTAGGAGAAATGGTGAAAACAAAGCTATACAGACAAAGTCTCACACAGAAGCACACACATACACACTTAGAAAAAGAGAAAAAGGGGAAAAAAAAAAAATATATCTTTCTCCCAAAGTCCACCTCCTCAACTTGGGATGATTCACTGTCTATTCAGGTATTCCATAGATGCAGGGCATTTCAAGTTAATTGTGGAGCTTTAATCCGTTGCTTCTGACGCTGCTGGGAGAGGCCTCCCCCTGTCCTCTTTGTTTGCACAGCTCCTGGGGTTCAGCTTTGGACTTCACCCCGCCTCTGCTTGTAGGTCGCCTGAGGGCATCTGCTCTTCGCTCAGAGAGGACGGAGTTAAAGGAGCAGCTGATTCGGGTGCTCTGGCTCACTCAGGCTGGGGGGGAGGGAGGGGTACGGATGCGGGGCGAGCCTGCGGCGGCAGAGGCCGGCATGACGTTGCACCAGCCCGAGGCACACCGTGCATTCTCCTGGGGAAGTTGTCCCTGGGTCCCGGGACCCTGGCAGTGGCGGGCTGCACAGGCTCCCGGGAGGGGAGGTGTGGAGAGTGACCTGTGCTCTCACAGAGGCTTCCTAGTGGCGGCAGCAGCAGCCTTAGCGTCTCATGCCAGTCTCTGGTGTCCGCGCTGATAGCCGGGGCTCATGCCCGTTTCTGGAGCTCCTTTACGCGGCAGCAGCAGCCTTAGCGTCAAAGGCCCGTCTCTGGTGTCCCCGCTGATAGCCGCGCCCCGCGCCTGTCTCTGGAGCTCCTTTAAGTGGCGCGCTTAATCCCCTCTCCTCCCGCACCAGGAAGCAAAGAGGGAAGAAACAGTCTCTTGCCTCTTCAGCTCCAGACTTCTCCCAGACTCCCTCCTGGCTAGCCGTGGTGCACTAACCCTTTCAGGCTCTGTTCACGCAGCCAACCCCAGTCCTCTCCCGGCTTCCGACGGAAGCCCGAGCCTTAGCTCCCAGCCCGCGCCCGTCCCGGCCGTGGCTCATGCCCGTTTCTGGAGCTCCTTTACGCGGTGCGCTTAATCCCTCTCCTCTTGCAGCAGGAAACAAAGAGGCAAGAAAAAGTCTCTTGTCTCTTTGGCAGCTCTGCGCCTGTCTCTGGAGCTCCTTTAAGTGGCGCGCTTAATCCCCTCTCCTCCCGCACCAGGAAGCAAAGAGGGAAGAAACAGTCTCTTGCCTCTTCAGCTCCAGACTTCTCCCAGACTCCCTCCTGGCTAGCCGTGGTGCACTAACCCCTTCAGGCTCTGTTCACGCAGCCAACCCCAGTCCTCTCCCGGCTTCCGACGGAAGCCCGAGCCTTAGCTCCCAGCCCGCGCCCGTCCCGGCGGGTGAGCAGACAAGCCTCTCAGACTGGTGAGTGCTGGTCGGCACCGACCCTCTGTGCGGGAATCTCTCCACTTTGCCCTCACCCCTGTTGCTGCGCTGTCCTCCGTGGCTGTGAAGCTTCCCTCCTCCGCCACCCACAGTCTCTGCCCGTGAAGGGGCTTCTAGTGTGTGGAAACCTTTTCTCCTTCACAGCTCCCTCCCACTGGTGCAGGTCCTGTCCTCATTCTTTTATCTCTGTTTATTCTTTTTTCTTTTGCCCTATCCAGGTACGTGGGGTGTTTCTTGCCTTTTGGAAGGTCTGAGGTCTTCTGCCAGCGTTCAGTGGGTGTTCTATAGGAGCAGTTCCACGTATAGATGCATTTCAGATGTATCTGTGGGGAGGAAGGTGATCTCCGCATCTTACTCTTCCACCATCTTCTCCCGAGCCCTCTGAAGCTGCTGTTCTTAAGTCATTGCACAGTTTCCTCTCATTTCTGGGTTTGCTGTAAGGCCAGCTTGTTTCATGGTTAGCACCACTAGGAAGATTCTAAGAAAGGGAAGAAGAGGAAAGAATAGATCTTAAGTAGTATTGGCAGTTTGTGATGCATGAACCTAATGAAAAAATACCCTGCCTGCCATCCCTTCAATTTCTCTGGGATCTAAAGTATTGCAGTGTCAGGGGAAGACACCAAATGTGTTTCACGGCTCAGTGTAGAAAGTTATTCTTTCTCCTCAGGTCCTTTTAGATCATGTGCCCAATTTTTTATGTAAAGGAAGAATCAGGGACATATAAAAACACAGTTAAGATTTTAAATTTCTTTTTAGATAATTATTTTCTGTTTCATTTTATGGGAAAATATAGATCTTGCACTGAGGAAAAAATACCTTAGATATTTGAAGCTTATCGATATGTAGTCAATGCTACATGTTAACATTATAATAGTTCATTAGGTTTTTTTTTTTTTTTTTTTTTTTTTTTTTGATATGCGGGCCTCTCACCATTGTGGCCTCTCCCGTTGCGGAGCACAGGCTCCGGATGTGTAGGCTCAGCGGCCATGGCTCACGGGCCTAGGTGCTCTGCGGCATGTGGGATCTTCCCGGACCAGGGCACGAACCCGTGTCCCCTGATCGGCAGGCAGACTCTCAACCACTGCGCCACCAGGGAAGCCCAGTTCATTAGGTTTTAAAAGTTAAATATCAAATCCCTAAATTTATCTTTTAAATACTTTAATGATGTAAACATTCAAATAACTTTATTGAGGTAAATTTAACATAACAGTACAACATGACAATAGAACAATAGAGCCTCATTTTTAAGTGTGTAATTATTTGCATTTAAGATATAAAAAGTGTTCAAACTGAAAAAGTTTACTCATGTCACTTCGCAGTCAATTGCCTTTGCAACTCTTGGCCTCAGGGAACAACTCATTTGTTTTCTGAAATTATAGATTAGTTTTATCTGTGGTAGACTTTCACATAAATGGAATATGATATTCTTTTGTGAACATGGTTTCATGTGCTTATCAGTCATTTGTATATCTTATTTTATGTAGTGTCTGTGCAAATCTTTTGCTCATTTTTAGGTTGGGTTGATTATCTTACTGGGTTGTAGGAGTTCTCAAAATATTCTGGACACCAGTCCTTTGCCAAATATTATGTATTGTGAATATTTTTTCCCGGTTTGTGGCTTGTCTTTTTATTTTATTAATGTTATGTTTTAAAGAACAGAACTTTAATATTTTGATGGAGTCAGGTTGAAGCTGTATTTACCTTTTATGACCTACCTTCTGAAGTTACGTAGCACTACTTCCGTGGTCTTGTTAGTAAAAGCAGTTGCAAAGCTTTGCCAAGGTTCAGGATTATGAAACATGGACTCCATCTCTTGATGGGGGACAGGAAAGTTCTGAAAGAGCATGCGGATTGAGAATTACTGTTGTACCAGTTTTGTAAAATACGTAAAAGACAATCCGGTGTCTTTAAAAAATGTGTCTATTTCATCTCAATAGTCGAATTAGGTGTGAAGTATTCATGATAATCTTAGTACCCTTTTAATATTAGTAGGATCTGTTAAAAACATCCCTTCTTTGATTCTTATTACTGTTGATGTGTGTCTTCTCTCTTTATTCTTGATTAGACTAGCTAGAATTTTATAAAATTTATTGACTTTTATGAAAGAACCAGTTTATGCTCTCACCAGTTTTCTCTATTTTTAAATTGTATTGATTTTCTTTATAATTTTCTTTATTCCCCTTACTATGGATTCAATATGTTCCTCTTATTCTAGCTTATTAAGTTAGAAGCTTAGATCATTGGTTTAGGCTTTTATTCTTTTTTAATTCAAGCATTTAAAATTATAAATGTTATTCTAAGCACTTCTAGAGATGCATCTCATAAATTCTGATATGCTGTGTTTTTATTATCACTCAGTTAAAATATTTTCTAATCTTCCTTTGAGTTCTTCTTTGACTCAGGGTTATTTAGAGGTGTTATGTTTAATTTCCAAATAAGTTAGGATTTTCTACTTTTCTTTTTTCTGTTGATTTATTATTGAAGTAAAATTCATAAACATAAAATCAGTTTTAAGAGTACAATTCACTGACATTTAATACATTCAGAATTTTGTACAACCATCACTACTTCTAGTTCCAAAAGATTTTGATCATCCTGAAAGGAAACCCTGCGTCCTTCAAGCAGTCACTCCCCAATCTCCCCTCTTCCTGGCACCTGGCAACCCCTAATCTTATCTCTCTATGGATTTGCCTATTCTGGATATTTCATATGAAAGTTGAATCATACAATATGCAACCTCTTATGTCTGGCTCCTTTCACTTAGCACAATGATTTGGCTAGTCATCCATGTTCTAGCATGTATCAGTACTTCATTTCTTCTTATGGCTGAATAATATTCCATTGTGTGAATATAGTTTTGTTTATCCATTCAGCAGTTGAAGGACATTCGGGTGGTTTCCAACTTATAGCTCTTTGTGGGCAAGTTTTTTTTTTTGAATATCTGTTTTCAGTTCTTGTGGGCATGTACCTAGTTGTGAAATTGCTGGGAATATGGTAATTCTGTGTTTAACTTTTTGAGGACCTACACAACTGTTTGCCACAGTAGCTGCACTGTTTTACATTTCTACCAAGCAGTGTGTGCAACGTCTTCACATCTTGCCATCATTTATTTTCTATTTTTTTGGTTATAGCCATCCTAGTGGATGAATAGTGGTATCTCATTATGATTTTGATTTGCATTTCCCTAATGACTAATGATATTGAGCATCTTTTCATGTGCTTGTTGGCCATTTATATATCTTCTTGGTAAAAATATCTATCTATTCAAGTCTTTTGCTCATTTTTAAAATTGGGTTTTTTGTCTTTTTGTTGTTGAGTTGTAAGAGTCCTTTATACATTCTGGGTACTAAACTTTTTTAAGTTTAGTTTTATTTATTTATTTATGGCTGTGCCGGGTCTTTGTTGCTGTGGGCAGGCTTTTTTCTCTAGTTGCAGTAAGCAGGGGCTACTCTTCATTGTGGTGCACAGGCCTCTCAGTGTGGTTGCTTCTCTTGTTGCAGAGCACGGGCTCTAGGAGTGCAGGCTTCAGTAGTTGTGGCACGTGGGCTCAGTAGTTGTGGCTGACGGGCTCTAGAGCACAGGCTCAGTAGTTGTGGCACATGGGCTTAGTTGCTCTGCAGCATGTGGGGTCCTCCCGGACCAGGGCTTGAACCCGTGTCCCCAGCATTGGCATGTGGATTCTTAACAACTGTGCCACCAGGGAAGTCCCTGGATACTAAACTCTTATGAGATATATGACTTGTAATTATTTTCTCCCATTATGTGGATTGTTTTTTCACTTTCTTGATAGTGTCTTTGGATGAACAAAAGTTTTACATTTTGTTGAAATTTAATTAACCTGTTTTTTTTCTCTTTTTGCTTGTGTCTTTAGTGTCATACATAAGAATCCTTTGCCAAATATATGTTTATAAAGATTTACCAAATATTTTTCTTGTTTAAGATACTATTCTTTCCTCATTGTATAGTCTTGGCACTCCTGTTGTAAATCAGTTGGCCATAAGTGTATGGCTTTATTTCTGGACTCTCAATTCTATTCCATTGGTCGAAATGTCTATCCTTATGCCAGTATCCTTCTTTTGATCACTGAAGCTTTGTAGTAAATTTTGAAATCCAGAAGTTTTGGTGCTCCAACTTTATTATTCTCTTTCAAGAGTCTTTCTGGCCATATGGGTCCCTTAAAATCCCATATGAATTTTAGGATCTGCTTTTCCATCTGCCAGAAAAAAAATGCCATTGATATTTCCATAGGGATTGTATTGAATCTGTAGATTGCTTTGGGGTGTATTGCCATCTTAATATTGTCTTCTAGTCCATGAACAAAGACATCTTTCCATTTATTTAGGTCTTCGTTCATGTCTTTAAGCAATGTTATGTAGTTTCCAGTATACAAGTCTTGCAGCTTTTTGGTTAAATTTATTCCAAGTCATTTTAATCTTTCTTGATGGTATTGTAAATGGAATTGTTTTCTTAATTCTTTTTTGAACTGTTTATTGCTATAGAAATATAACTGATTTTTGCATGTTGATCTGTATCCTGCAACTTTGATGAATTTGCTTATTAACTCTAATAGATTTTTACAGGTTCTTTAAGATTTTCTACATGTAAAATCATGTCATCTGTAATAGAGATAATTTTACTTATTAATTTCCAAGTTGGATGCCTTTAACTTTTATTTTTGTTTTGTTTTTGGGAAAATTGCTCTGGTTAAAACTTCCAGAGCAATGTTGAATAGAAATGATGAAAGTGGGGGGCTTCCCTGGTGGCGCAATGGTTACGAATCTGCCTGCCAATGCAGGGGACACGGGTTCAAGCCCTGGTCTGGGAAGATCCCCATGCCGTGGAGCAACTAAGCCTGTGCACCACAACTACTGAGCCTGTGCTGTAGAGCCCACGAGCCACAGCTACTGAAACCCAGGCGCCTAGAGCCCATGCTCTGCAACAAGAGAAGCCACTGCAATGAGAAGCCCGCACAATGAAGAGCAGCCCCTGCTCGCTGCAACTAGAGAAAGCCCGCGCGAAGCAACAAAGACCCAACTACTGAGCCTGCGCTCTAGAGCCCGCAAGCCACAACTACTGAGCCCATGCACTACAACTACTGAAGCCTGCTCACCTAGAGCCCGTGCTCCGCAATGAGAGAAGCCACCGGGAAGATCCCCATGCCGTGGAGCAACTAAGCCTGTGCACCACAACTACTGAGCCTGTGCTGTAGAGCCCACGAGCCACAGCTACTGAAACCCAGGCGCCTAGAGCCCATGCTCTGCAACAAGAGAAGCCACTGCAATGAGAAGCCCGCACAATGAAGAGCAGCCCCTGCTCGCTGCAACTAGAGAAAGCCCGCGCGAAGCAACAAAGACCCAACTACTGAGCCTGCGCTCTAGAGCCCGCAAGCCACAACTACTGAGCCCATGCACTACAACTACTGAAGCCTGCTCACCTAGAGCCCGTGCTCCGCAATGAGAGAAGCCACCGCAATGAGAAGCCTGTGCATCGCAACAAAGAGTAGCCCCCACTTGCCGCAACTAGAGAGAGCCTGCACGCAGCAACGAAAAGCCAACACTGCCAAAAATAAATAAATTTTTAAAAAAAGACCCAGTGCAGCCAAAAACACACAAAAAAGGGAATCCTTGTTTCTGATATTACTGGGGAAAGCTTTCTGTCTCTCATCATTAAGTATAATATCAGCTGTGTTTTTTTTCAACAGATGATCTCATCACGTTGAGGAAGTTCCCTTCTATTCCTAGTTTTTGGGTGTTTTTATGTACTATTTTAAAAATATTTAATTCTGCTATGGTCAAAAAACATACTTTTATTACCTTTTAAATTTATTGAGACTTGTTTTATGACCTATTTATGGCTATTTGGTGAATCTTTATATGCACTTTAAGAGAATGTCTGTTTTGCAAATTTTTGCTATAGTGTCCTATAAATATCAATTAAGAAAAGTTGATTGATAGTCTTGTTCAAGTCTTTTATATTTCTCTAGTTTTCTATCTACTTGTTTTATCAACTATGAGACAGGAGTGTTTAAATTTTCAACTGTAATTATGGATTTGTCTATTCCTATTTTCAGTTCTGTCAGTTTTATTCCATGTATTTTAAAGCTCTACAATTATGTACAGACACATTTAGGATTACTATGTCTTCTTTGACAAATTAACCCCTTAATCATTATGAAATAACCCTCTTTACCACTGGTAATAACATTTTGTCTCCTAAAGCCTAATTTGCTAATGCTAATGGAGTCACTCTAATTTTCTCATGATTATGGTAAAATAGCATATCACTTATGATCCTTTTACTTTTAACCTGCATCTTTATATTTAAAGTGAGTTTATTATAGATAATGTAAAATTGAATATTGCTTTTAAGAAATCTTGCCAATCTCTGCTTTTAATGGAGTACTTAACCATTTACGTTTATTATATTTATCAGTTTAAGTCTATAATCTTGTTACTGTTTTATATTTGCCCTTTCTGCTTTTTGTTCCTTCTATTGTCTTTTCCTAACTTCTTTTGGATTAAGTGACTATTTTTTAGTATTACGTTTTATCCCCACTATTGGCTTATTAGCTATCTCTTTGTTCTATTCTTTTACTGGTTCCCAAGATTCATAGTATGTACCTTTAACTCAGGGGTCCCCAGTCCCTGGGCTACAGACTGTTACCGGTCCGCAGCCTGTTAGGAACCAGGCTGCACAGCAGGAGGGGAGCAGTGGGCAAGCAAGTGAGCAAAGCTTCATCTGCTGCTCCCCATCGCTCCCCATTGCTTGTATTACTGCTTGAACCATTCCCCCCAACCCTCATCTGTGGAAAAATTGTCTTCGACGAAACCGGTCCCTGGTGCCAAAAATGTTGGGGACCGCTACTTTAACTAATCACACTTTGCCTTCAAATAGTATTATAACATGTCACATATAATGTAAGAATCTTACAAAGGTATAATTCCATTTACCCTCTCCCATCCTTTGTGTTGTTTTCTTGCATTTCTCTTCTACATGTATTATAAACTCCACAATACCTTGTCATTCTTATTGTTACTAGTCAGTAAACTTAAAAAATTAAAAAATTAGAAAAATATATTGCAGTATGATATATATATGTCACTTTCAGCTTGTACATTTTTGTATGTTAATTATATCTCAGTTAAAGAAAGAAAAATAATTTTATTTTTACCCACATCATACCATGTCCAGCATATTTTATTGCTCTTTGTATATCTGTATTTCCATATGGTGTTATTTTCCTACCACCTGAATCCTTCTTGACATGTAGACATTTACAGTGAATTTTTTTCAGCTTTTGTTTGCATGAAAACAAAAATGAAAATAAAATGAATGAAATGTCTTTATTTCTCTATTTCTGAAGGATATTCTCAATAGATATAGAATGCTAAGTTGATGGGTCTTTTTTGTTTTGTGTTTCTATCAGTTTAAATACATTATTGCATATCTCCTTTCTTGTATATTTTCTGATGAAAAGTCCACTGTCACTCTTACATTTGTTTCTCCATCTTGTATGTCCCCCATCTACTGTTTTTTGTCCTCCTCCCCACTTTATTGAGGTATAATTGACAAACAAAAATTGTATACACCACACACAAAAAATTGTAACTATGTGAGGTGATAGATGTGTTAATTAACCTTATTGTGGTAATCATTTCTCAATATATGTGTTTATCAAATCACCACATGTACACCTTAAATTTACACGATGTTACGTGTCAATTATATCTCAGTAAAGCTGAAAAAATAGCTAAAGGAAAATATCCAATATTATAACCGTAAAATAAATAAATACATACATAAATAAATACAAATAAACAAACATATATGTAAAATATATTTAAGGTGTATATGTCATGTTTTCCTTTCTGGCTGCCTTTAAAAGCTTTTTTTTAATCCTTGATTTTCAGCAATTTGATTATAATGTGCCTTGAAATGGTTTTCTTTGTTTTTATTCTCCTTATAGTTTATTGAGTTCCTTGGTTCTGAGATTTATAGTTTTCATCAAGATTGGAAAAGTTTTTGCATTTATTTCAGTCATTCATAAATATTTCTTCTGCTCCCCTCTTTCTCTTTTCCCCTCTGGGTCTCTAATTACACACGTTAGACTGCTTGTTATTGTCAACAGGTCACTGAGATCTTGTTAATTTAAAAAATATTTATTTTTTACTCTGTGCTTCATTTTGGATAGTTTCTATTTTTATGTCCTCAAGTTCACTGATCTTTTCTCTTGCAGGACCTAATCTGCTGTCATTCACATCCAATGAATTTTTTTTTTCAGAAATTGTATCTTTCATCTTTAGAAGTTCCATTTAGCTTTTTTTTTTTTTTAACATCTTTATGGGAGTATAATTGCTTTACAATGGTGAGTTGGTTTCTGCTTTACAACAAAGTGAATCAGTTATACATATACATAAGTTCCCATATCTCTTCCCTCTTGCGTCTCCCTCCCTCCCACCCCCTAGGTGGTCACAAACCACCTAGCTGATCTCCCTGTGCCATGCGGCTGCTTCCCACTAGCTATCCACCCTACGTTTGGTAGTGTATATATGTCCATGCCACTCTCTCACTTCGTCACAGCTTACCCTTCCCCCTCCCCATATCCTCAAGTCCATGCTCTAGTAGGCCTGTGTTTTATTCCCGTCCTACCCCTAGTCTCTTCATGACATTTTTTTTCTTAGATTCCATATATATGTGTTAGCATACGGTATTTGTTTTTCTCCTTCTGACTTACTTCACTCTGTATGACAGACTCCAGGTCTATCCACCTCATTACAAATAATTCAGTTTCATTTCTTTTTATGGCTGAGTAATATTCCATTGTATATATGTGCCACATCTTCTTTATCCATTCATCTGTTGATGGACACTTAGGTTGCTTCCATGTCCTGGCTATAGTAAATAGAACTGCAGTGAATATTTTGGTACATGAATCTTTTTGAATTATGGTTTACTCAGGTTATATGCCCAGTAGTGGGATTGCTGGGTTGTATGGTAGTTCTATTTGTAGTTTTTTAAGGAACCTCCATACTGTTCTCCATAGTGGCTGTATCAATTTACATTCCCACCAGCAGTGCAAGAGGGTTCCCTTTTCTCCACACCCTCTCCAGCATTTATTATTTCTAGAGTTTTTGATGATGGCCAATCTGACCGGTGTCAGATGATATCTCATTGTCGTTTTGATTTGCATTTCTCTAATGATTAATGATGTTGAGCATTCTTTCATGTGTTTGTTGGCGATCTGTATATCTTCTTTGGAGAAATGTCTATTTAGTTCTTCTGCCCATTTTTGGATTGGGTTGTTTGTTTTTTTGTTATTGAGCTGCAAGAGTTGCTTATAAATTTTGGATATTAGTCCTTTGTCAGTTGCTTCGTTTGCAAATATTTTCTCCCATTCTGAGGGTTGTCTTTTGGTCTTGTTTATGGTATCCTTTGCTGTGCAAAGGCTTTTAAGTTTCATTAGGTCCCATTTGTTTATTTTTGTTTTTATTTCCATTTCTCTAGGAGGTGGGTCAAAAAGGATCTTGCTGTGATTTATGTCATAGAGTGTTCTGCCTATGTTTTCCTCTAAGAGTTTGATAGTGTCTGACCTTACATGTAGGTCTTTAACCCATTTTGAGTTTATCTTTGTGTATAGTGTTAGGGAGTGTTCTAATTTCATACTTTTACACGAAGCTGTCCAGTTTTCCCAGCACCACTTATTGAAGAGGCTATCTTTTCTCCACTGTATATTCTTGCCTCCTTTATCAAAGATAAGGTGACCATATATGTGTGGGTTTATCTCTGGGCTTTCTCTCCTGTTCCATTGATCTATATTTCTGTTTTTGTGCCAGTACCATATTGTCTTGATTACTGTAGCTTTGTAGTATAGTCTGAAGTCAGGGAGCCTGATTCCTCCAGCTCCATTTTTCTTTCTCAAGATTGCTTTGGCTATTCGGGCTCTTTTGTGTTTCCATACAAATTGTGAAATTTTTTGTTCTAGTTCTGTAAAAAATGCCAGTGGCAGTTTAATAGGGACTGCATTGAATCTGTAGATTGCTTTGGCTGGTAGAGTCATTTTCACACTGTTGATTCTTCCAATCCAAGAACATGGTATATCTCTCCATCTGTTTGTATCATCTTTAATTTCTTTCATCAGTGTCTTATAATTTTCTGCATACAGGTCTTTTGTCTCCTTAGGTAGGTTTATTCCTAGATATTTTATATTTTTTGTTGCAGTGGTAAATGGGAGTTTTTTTCTTAATTTCACTCTCAGATTTTTCATCTTTAGTGTAAAAGAATGCCAAAGATTTCTGTGCATTAATTTTGTGTCCTGCTACTTTACCAAATTCATTGATTACCTCTAGTCGTTTTCTGGTAGCATCTTTAGGATTCTCTATGTATAGTATCATGTCATCTGCAAACAGTGACAGCTTTACTTCTTCTTTTC
>NC_041215.1:59830427-59918542 GCF_002837175.3 Physeter macrocephalus
AAGAGTGGTGAGAGTGGGCAACCTTGTATTGTTCCTGATCTTAGTGGAAATGGTTTCAGTTTTTCACCATTGAGGACGATGTTGGCTGTGGGTTTGTCTTATATGGCCTGTATTATGTTGAGGAAAGTTCCCTCTGTGCCTACTTTCTTCAGGGTTTTTATCATAAATGGGTGTTGAATTTTGTCAAAAGCTTTTTCTGAATCTATTGAGATGATGATGTGGTTTTTCTCCTTCAGTTTGTTCATATGATGTATCACGTTGATTGATTTGCATATATTGAAGAATCCTTGCATTCCTGGAATAAACTGCAGGAGATCATGGTGAATGATCCTTTTAATGTGCTGTTGGATTCTGTTTGCTGATATTTTGTTGAGGAGTTTTGCATCTATGTTCATCAATGATATTGGCCTGTGGTTTTCTTTCTTTGTGATGTCTTTGTGTGGTTTTGGTATCAGGGTGATGGTGACCTTATAGAATGAGTTTGGGAGTGTTTCTCCCTCTCCCATCTTTTGTAAGAGTTTGAGAAGGATAGGTGTTAGCTCTTCTCTAAATGTTTTGATAGAATTCGCCTGTGAAGCCATCTGGTCCTGGGCGTTTGTTTGTTGGAAGATTTTTAATCACAGTTTCAATTTCAGTGCTTGTGATAGGTATTTTCATATTTTCTATTTCCTCCTGGTTCAGTCTCGGCAGGTTGTGCAATTCTAAGAATTTTTCCATTTCTTCCAGGTTGTCCAGTTTATTGGCGTAGAGTTGCTTGTAGTAATCTCTCATAATCTTTGTATTTCTGCAGTGTCCGTTGTTACTTCTTTTCATTTCTAATTCTATTGATTTGAATCTTCTCCCTTTTTTTCTTGATGAATCTGGCTAATGGTTTATCAATTTTGTGTATCTTCTCAAAGAACCAGCTTTTAGTTTTATTGATCTTAGCTATCATTTCCTTCATTTCTTTTTCATTTATTTCTGATCTGATCTTTATGATTCCTTTCCTTCTGCTAAATTTGTTTTTTTTTTGTTCTTTTTTCTCTAATTGCTTTAGATGCAAGGTTAGGTTGTTTATTCAACATGTTTCCTGTTTCTTAAGGTAGGAGTGTATTGCTATAAACTTCCCTCTTAGAAGTGCTTTGCTGCATCCCATAGGTTTGGGGTCATCATGTCTCCATTGTCATTTGTTTCTAGGTATTTTTTGATTTCCTCTTTGATTTCTTCAGTGATCACTTCGTTATTAAGTAGTGTATTGTTTAGCCTCCATGTGTTTGTGTGTTTCCTTATTTATTTTCATTTTGGATGATCTGTCCATTGGTGAAAGTGGGGTGTTAAAGTCCCCTACTATGATTGTGTTACTGTCGATTTCCCCTTTTATGGCTGTTAGTATTTGCCTTATGTATTGAGGTGCTCCTATGTTGGGTGCATAAATATTTACAATTGTTATATCTTCTTCATGGATCGATCCCTTGATCATTATATAGTGTCCTTCTTTGTCTCTTGTTATAGTTTTTACTTTAAAGTCTATTTTGTCTGATATGAGAATTGCTACTCCAGCTTTCTTCTGATTTCCATTTGCATGGAATATCTTTTTCCATCCCCTCACTTTCAGTCTGTATGTGTCCCTAGGTCTGAAGTGGGTCTCTTGTAGACAGCATATATATGGGTCTTGTTTTTGTTTCCATTCAGCCAGTCTGTGTCTTTTGGTGGGAGCATTTAATCCATTTACATTTAAGGTAATTATCGATATGTATGGTTCTATTACCATTTACTGAATTGTTTCGGGTTGTTCTTGTAGGTCTTTTCCTTCTCTTGTGTTTCTTGCCTAGAGAAGTTCCTTTAGCATTTGTTGTAAAGCTGGTTTGGTGGTGCTGAACTCTCTCAGCTTTTGCTTGTCTGTAAAGGTTTTAATTTCTCCATCAAATCTGAATGAGATCCTTGCTGGGTAGAGTAATCTTGGTTGTAGGTTTTTTTCCTTCATCACTTTAAATATGTCCTGCCACTCCCTTCTGGCTTGGAGAGTTTCTGCTGAAAGATCCGATGTTAACCTTATGGGGATTCCTTTGTGTGTTATTTGTTGTTTTTCCCTTGCTGCTTTTAATATGTTTTCTTTGTATTTAATTTTTGACAGTTTGATTATTATGTGTCTTGGCGTGTTTCTCCTTGGGTTTATCCTGTATGGGACTCTCTGTGCTTCCTGGACTTGATTGACTATTTCCTTTCCTATAATAGGGAAGTTTTCACCTATAATCTCTTCAAATATTTTCTCAGTCCCTTTCTTTTTCTCTTCTTCTTCTGGGACCCCTATAATTCGAATGTTGGTGCGTTTAATGTTGTCCCAGAGGTCTCTGAGACTGTCCTCAGTTCTTTTCATTCTTTTTTCTTTATTCTGCTCTGCAGTAGTTATTTCCACGATTTTATCTTCCAGGTCACTTACCCATTCTTCTGTCTCAGGTATTCTGCTATTGATCCCATCTAGAGTATTTTTAATTTCATTTATTGTGTTGTTCGTCGTGCTTGCTTCCTCTTTAGTTCTTTTAGGTCTTTGTTAAATGTTTCTTGCATTTTGTCTATTGTATTAACAAGATTTATCATTATTCTGAATTCTTTTTCAGGTAGACTGCCTATTTTCTCTTCATTTGTTAGGTTTCGTGGGCTTTTACCTTGCTCCTTCATTTGCTGTGTGTTTTTCTGTCTTTTCATTGTTCTTATCTTACTGTGTTTGGGGTCTCCTTTTTGCAGGCTGCATGTTCGTATTTCCCGTTGTTTTTGGTGTCTGTCCCCAGTGGCTAAGGTTGTTTGAGCGGGTTGAGTAGGTTTCCTGGTTGAGGGGACTAGTGCCTGTGTTCTGGTGGATGAGGCTGGATCTTGTCTTTCTGTTGGGCAGGTCCACGTCTGGTGGTGTGTTTTGGGGTGTCTGTAGCCTTATTATGAAGAAGATAAAATAAAGTAGGATAAAATAAAGTTATTAAAATAAAAAATAATTATTAAGAAAACTTTTAAAAAGTAAAAAAAGAAGTAAAAAAAAAAGTGGGACTGTCAGAACTGTAGGACAAATGGTGAAAGCAAAGCTGTACAGACAAAATCTCATCACTAAGAGCCTTTAATCCACACGGCTCAGAATAAAAGGGAGAAAATATAGAAAGGAAAGAATGGAAGGAAGGAAGACAGGATGGAAGAAAGGAAGAAAGAAAGAAGATAAAATAAAGTAGGATAAAATAAAGTTATTAAAATAAAAAATAATTATTAAGAAAAATTTTAAAAAGTAAAAAAAGAAAGAAAGAAGATAAAATAAAGTAGGATAAAATAAAGTTATTAAAATAAAAAATAATTATTAAGAAAACTTTTAAAAAGTAAAAAAAGAAGTAAAAAAAAAAGTGGGACTGTCAGAACTGTAGGACAAATGGTGAAAGCAAAGCTGTACAGACAAAATCTCATAGAGAAGCATACACATACACACTCACAAAAAGAGAAAAAGGGGAAAAAAATAATATAACTGCTCCCAAAGTCCACCTCCTCAATTTGGGATGATTCCTTTTGTATTTAGGTATTCCACAGATGCAGGGTACATCAAGTTGATAGTGGAGTTTTAATCCGCTGGTTCTCAGGCTGCTGGGAAAGATTACCCTTTCTCTTCTTTGTTCGCACAGCTCCTGGGGTTCAGCTTTGGATTTGGCCCCGCCTCTGCGTGTAGGTCGCCTGAGGGCGTCTGCTTTTCGCTCAGACAGGATGGGGTTAAAGGAGCAGCTGATTTGGGGTCTCTGGCTCACTGAGGTTGGGGGAGGGGAGGGGTACAGATGTGCGGCGAGTTTGCGGCGGCAGAGGCCGGCGTGATGTTGCAGCAGCCTGAAGCGCGCCGTGCCTTCTCCCGGGGAAGTTGTCCCTGGATCCCAGGACCCTGGCAGTGGCGGGCTGCACAGGCTCCTGGGAGGGGCGGTGTGGAGAGTGACCTGTACTCACACACAGGCTTCTTGGTGGCCTTAGCAGCAGCCTTAGCATCTCATACCCGTCTCTGGTGTCCGCGCTGATAGCCATGGCTCGTGTCCGTCTTTGGAGCTCCTTTAAGCAGTGTGCTTAATCCCCTCTCCTCTTGAAGCAGGAAACAAAGAGGCAAGGAAAAGTCTCTTGTCTGTTTGGCAGCTCTGTGCCCGCCCGTCTCTGGAGCTCCTTTAAGTGGTGAGCTTAATCCCCTCTCCTCCTGCACCAGGAAGCAAAGAGGGAAGAAAAAGTGTCTTGCCTCTTAGGCAGCTCCAGACTTCTCCCGGACTCCCTCCTGGATAGCCATGGTACAGTAACCCCTTCAGGCTGTGTTCACGCAGCCAATGTCCTCTCCTGGCTTCCGACCGAAGCCTGAGCCTCAGCTCCCAGCCCCCGCCCATCCCGGCGGGTGAACAGACAAGCCTCTCGGACTGGTGAGTGCTGGTTGGCACCGATCCTCTGCGGGAATCTCAAAGCTTTGCCCTCCGCACCCCTGTTGCTGCGCTCTCCTCTCTGCCTCCGAAGCTTCCCCCTCCGCCACCCGCAGTCTCTGCCCGTGAAGGGGCTTCTAGTGTGTGGAAACCTTTTCTCCTTCACAGCTCCCTCCCACTGGTGCAGGTCCTGTCCCCATTCTTTTGTCTCTGTTTATTCTTTTTTCTTTTGCCCTACCCAGGTACGTGGGGAGTTTCTTGCCTTTTGGAAGGTCTGAGGTCTTCTGCCAGTGTTCAGTGGTGTTTTATAGGAGCAGTTCCACGTGTAGATGTATTTCTGATGTATCTGTGGGGAGGAAGGTGATCTCCATATCTTACTCTTCCGCCATCTTCTCTCCTCCCCCCCATTTAGCTTTTTAAAATAATTCCATTTCTCTTTTTATTGTCATCATGTTTTTCTTTAAATCCCTGTGAATATCTGTAATAGTTGTTTTAATATCTTTTCCTGATAATATCATCATCTCTGCCATTTTTGTGTCTGTAATTATTTACTGATTTGTCTCCTTGTAATGGGTAGCACTTTACTCTTTTTCACCACTCCAGGTTTTTTTAAAAAATTTATTTATTTTATTTTTGGCTGCTTGGGGTCTTTGTTGCTGCGCATGGGCTTTCTCTAGTTGTGGTGAGTGGGGGCTGCTCTTCATTGTGGGTTACGGGCTTCTCATCATGGTGGCTTCTGTTTTTGTGGAACATGGGCTCTAGGCACATGGGCTTCAGTAGTTGCGGCATGCGGGCTCTAGAGCGCAGGCTCAGCAGTTGTGGCACATGGGCTTAGTTGCTCCGTGGCCTGTGGGATCTTCCCAGACCAGGGCTCGAACCTATGTCCCCTGCATTGGCAGGCGGATTCTTAACCACTGTGTCACCGGCGAAACCTGGTCCAGGTATTTTTGATTGAATTCAGGACATTGTGAATGTTAGTGCTATGTTGGATTTTTGTCTGTCTTTAATGAATGTCAAATTTCATTTTACTAGGAAGTTAGGTGACTGGTCGGTTGGCATTGTCCTTTCTAGTCTTGTTTTAAAGTTTTTTAGGGTACCTCTGGAGTAGTCTTTACATTAGGGTTGGGTTACTTTGGTAGCAAGTCATGACCCTCCAGAGATTTCTACTCCATGTTCCAAGTGTTCAGCAAGGTTTTTCCACTCTAGCTAATTAGAACTTGACTATCTCTGAGTTCTGTGTAAGCTCTGGGAATGGTTTAGCTGACAGCTTCTTGGTCGTTCTTTACCTGGCCTGATGGAGTTTGTACTCAACAGCAGACTCAAGGGGATTTCTATGTCGATTTCTGGAGCACTTTCTTTGAAGTCCTTCCTCATATTGTACTCTGTCCCAAATATTTCAGCTGTGTCATTCTCTTCAAAGTCCAAAGTCTGTCTTATCAATTTATAGTTTAGCATGACTGCTATGATCTGCTTTGGTTTTTCCTTTTTGTCATGTTCAAAAAAGTACTCCTAGACAGACAGGCAGGGTGATCTTAGAGCTCATCTCATTTACCTCCTTTTTCTAAAAGATCTCAGTCCCATGTTTCCACAATTTGAAAACATCTGTTTCTTCTGTTTCAGTTTTTCTAGTTCTTTATGGTAGATGGATAACACCAGTACCAATATATTTTTCAATATAAATAGAAGTAAATTAAAATTTATTAAGCCTAATATTAATGAAGCAGATTCATGGAGAGAGTACATGTTAGAAACTTTTTTTTCTTGGAAGCTAGTTTTTACTTATTATTATTTTTTAAATTTTTTATTTTGTAGGCCGGGCCACATGGCTTGTGGTATCTTAGTTCCCCGACCAAGGTTGGAACCCTTGCCCCCTACATCGGGAATGCAGAGTCTTAACCACTGGACAGCCAGGGTCTTAACCACTGGACAGCCAGGGAAGTCTCTATCTTTTTTTTTTTTAAAGTACCACATATAGCATTGTTCGGAAAACAGTCACATGCTTTTAGCAGGACTTAGTTGCATGGGGCAGAGCAGATTGGAAGAGACTCAGAACTAGAACCAGACCCAGTGGCAGGTTGACCACAGGCAGGGGAACAACGCTAACTCTAGTGCTGGAAGAAATTTAGTCTGGAGCCACAGGTATTGCATGGTATCCAATACCATCGAGAACTTTCAATATGTGGATGATAAGAGAGACAATATGAATTAAGTCTTTACTACATCTAATCACTGTGCTAAGTGTTTTACAAATTATAATGGAAGTTCTTTTTTTTGGGTTGTTTTTGTATGCCCTTTCCCTCCCTTTTCTGGTAACTTTCTTTGGGGAAGTGCTCCTCTCACAATCCATGTGCTTTTTTCTCACTCCTCTCAGGCACAGGTATAGGCATATTAAACAGGATCTCATTTTGTTATTGATTGTGAAAAGGTGCGTACGTGATCCAAGAAGAGCCAGTTAAATTGGGATTGATATAGAAATCCTTGAAGAAAGATAATCTCTATTTTTTACTGGGTTGTTAAATTGGAATAATTTAAGTTTGTAGCTGCCTGTGGCTATATTCCATAGGTAGATGGAGGAGACTCCTCTATAGTAAGAGAAATGAGGTTTGAGCTCAGAAAATCAGAGGCAAAAGGTGAGGAGAGAGCCTAGTGACATCTTTGAACTTTAGACCCACCTGTACCTAAAATCAGCAATTTTTATGGGTCACCTTTTTATTTCTTGAATTAGATTTCAAAGATTTCTGGCTAAGACACATATTATTTCATATATTCTCATATTAACTTTGTGAAGAAGTTACTATTGTTATGTTTTTATTTCAGAAAAGGAAACTAAGACACAGGTTCGATAAATTAGCAAGAAATTACACATACTCACTAAGGACTTGAGTCAGGATTTGAAAGGCAGTCTGACCTCAGAGCCTGAGTTCTTTCCTGCTAAATTAAACTACCTCTGAATAGTACCTTCAGGACAAGTAAAGGCAACTCAATAATGGGGAACCTAGAACTGAGGAATTCAGTAGTCCAGGCAGGCATTACTCTGTCATTCCTTGAGAAATCTGTCAGTAGGTTACAAGGCCCAGCCCCAGCCTAAGTTTCAGGTATTATATGCTTTGGAGTAGAAAGTGATGCAAGACCATCATTTTCTGTCTTTTTCCATCATCTGCCATTTCCTTTCAGCCCAATCATGTATTGAACCCCTACTTTGTGCTCAGGGCCAGTCACTTTCTCATTTCATTCCTTAACTATTTTTTTGCCAATTTAAAGATGCAGAGCTTTGTAAGCCATATTTCTGGTCATAATCAATAAAATAAAAGTAAACAAAAAGACAAAAAATCTCAACCTTGAAAATTAAGTTAAACAAGCCCCTGATTATAGACTACAGACCTAGGAAAAACAATGAAAAGGATAACAATGAACCCCAAGTCTTTGGAATACAGCCAAACTTAGAAAAAATGTATATAATCTCAATAATATTTACTATTAAAGAAGAAAGACTAAAAAACAAGGAATTCAGGATCTAAAGAAATTATAAAATAACAACAATAATAAAATAAGAGAATGTGGAAAGAGGGAATTTATTATTGTGTGGGTGGACCACACTTACTCCATTTTGTCAGCTCCATCTTAGGTGCATAGTCTTCCCCCCTGAGCATGTGCATTTCTAACAAATTCCTAGATGCTGCTGAGGCTCCTGTTTGGGGCCACACTTCGAGAACCACTGACTTCAAGGCTGGAGAGAGAGGACCTGAGGCTGAAGGTCAAGTGGCTGCAGCTGTGAGGAGAGTGGGCTGCAGAGACTAGGAACCATGCAGGCCCTGATGACATGATTTACCTTTTTGAGTTCTTTTTCACTATCAATCCATCTACCTGCCAACTCCCTCTAAAGCCAGACAACCTCACCTACTTCAAAAGGGATTTAAGTATCATTAGTTGTAATGAGATTTTATACTAATAAGACTTTATTGCTACCTATAAAATATATACTCTGCTGGTATGCTACCAAGCAGTCTGGCCTAAATGAGAGGAACCCAACTTTTCCTGACAGAATAAATGGACACAATACATTTTGTAAAACAGTATCTTTCATTTTTGTGTTTCGCGTTGACATTCTCATTTTCTGAATTCAACAGCACATCATTAGTGTGGTTTCTGGGTAATTTTTATGATGTAGCAAGATTGTAACTCTTTCTGAAACCACTGAATTAATTAATCCAGATTTATCTTCTCAGCATCCCTGGTTAGTAAGTAGCTGTATCACTCCTACTGATAGAACTCTACTGACTTAGAAGGAGAAAGAGGAGCTTGTGACTCAGCATATGCTAGTAGTTAGGGATTGCAGACTGCTGGACTCTTCCTTCTAGAGTCAGTTTCCTTTTCTTTCTTTTTAAATTTTTTTCTTTTTTTGGTCATTCTACTTTTACCCCAGTGCACAAATGAGTGTGATTCAAGAATGCAAAAATTACTGTGTATATTTCCCCACCAACCTGCTACAATTTCTTAATTCCTACTATGTTGGACATTCTCTTAGGTTATCTTAGGTAATGGAGGTTTAATGTAAGGATGAGCAGTAAGGAAACAAAGTCTCTTTGACCCCAGTTTTAAGAATTCATTTTTAGTAAAGATTATAATGAAATCACAGGAAGCAATTTTCAGTGGTATCCAGTAAGAAATTTTGACTAAAGAATTTGAGCAAAGATTTACCCTCCCACCTGAAATAAGTCGGATAAAATATATGAAACAACAATTTTCAAATTTTCGTTCAGGCAGTGAAGAAAAGTGATTTCTGAGAGTTGAAAAACAAGTAAGTTGAGCCCTATGATTTCCCCAGCTTACTGTGCTCAGAGAGTATCCAGGCGGCAGCACAGAGAGGGTGAACCCAGGTGGAGCCTGGGAGATACCCCAAGTTGAAGAAATGGAGCTGAATGTCCAGGGAGACCGAGGCAGTGGGAGTTCCAGGAGAGAGTACCAGAAAAGAGAGCCACACAGGGGTCAACACTGTACTCATCAGCACATGTGTATGAGGAAACTACCTGAGACGTGAGAAAGAACCACCAAAAGGATTATGGGGAACAGCGCTAGGGCCTATTCTTATATTTTTATGTCCTCAACCCCCTCCCCTCCCCCTCCAACACACACTCAGAATTCTTGAGTAGATGGTCTTTCCTCTCTATCCTCTCTTTCCAGGATCTCTGCCTCCTTTGAGGAGAAGGTACAGGCTTGGAAATTAAGCCTGTTTACTTGTAGGGTCAGGACAGAATATCTCTGCTCCACTGCTCGTGTGTTCTGATCTTTCCCAGGCAAAATTTACTTAGCTGAATGTGGTGGACTGAATGTTTCTGTCTCTCCCAAATTCATATGTTTAAGTCTGTAAAAAAAGTTAATAAAGGAAAAAACCTCAGTTAAGAAGAGTTGGGAAACCAGAAGGGGGAGCTTTCAAATTCTATGATAATAGCTGACCAAGAAGAAAGACTTCTTTCCTGGCAAGAACTCAGCCAATGAAAAGCCATGGACTCTGTTTAGTATGGCCCTCCCAACTTCCTTTTCTGCTCTATAAAAGCATGCTCCTTCCCTTGCTGTGAGGGAGGGGACTTGCACGTGGCTCACCATGGTTATAGATTCTGAATTGTAATTCTCTACTGATCCTTAATAAACCCATCTTTGCTGGAGAAATATCTGGTAGTCTATTTATTCCAGGTCAACAAGTCCTCACAACCAATGTGATGATATTTAGAGATGGGGCCTTTGGGAAGTAATTTGGTTTAGAGGAGATTATGAGGGTGGGGTCTTCATGATGGAGTTAGTGTCCTTATAAGAAGAAGAAGAAACCAGAGCTCTTTCTCCACCATGTGAGGACGCAGTGAGAGAGCAGCCATCTGCAAGCCAGGAAGCAGGCTCTTACCAGGAGCTGAATCTGCCAGCAGCTTGATCTTGGACTTACAAATAATTGTGTATAATCTTAGAAATAATCTTGGCCTCCAGAATTGTGAGAAATAAATGTTTATTGTTTAAGCCACCCAGGCTATGGCATTTTATTAGAGCAACCCAAGATGACTAACACTGAATTTCTAGCATGCATATAGTTTGCAATGTCCACAGCCGTATTAAATAGGTAGGCAGTTTTACTTCTCTGGGCTCCAGATGTCTGCCCCTGCTCAAGTTGAGAGGTGGATACTAGTGGAGTGCAGGGTCTGGAGAAGGTGGCAGGGATCTGTGTCTGACTCTACCTGTAAATAACTTTGTGACTCTGGGTAATCTCAGTAAGCTTTCTAAGCCTCAGTTTTTTCAAAGTATGGAATGGAAGTTATAATTTTAGAGTCTTTCTTAGAGGGTGAATTTAGAGCATTACATGATAATATGCGAAGCATAGTGCCTGTCACATATCTAAAGGTATCCCCCAAGTCTGAATTCCTGGCAGCCTGTGGAACTGCCCTATAGAGATTATAGTTTGCTAGGTATCAGGGGGAAGTTTACAGGTTGATCATAGCTACTGCATTTATGGCCTTTGTCCTGCTGATTTAACAAACTGGTGGCCATGGTTGCCACTCAGGATGCAGGCTTGTTCTCCAGGACCAGCTTATTCCCACTTGGGGACCTGAGTGCCAGGAGCTCTGTCTCAGACAGCCAAGGTGACTCTAAATGTTAGTTTCTTCTCCATGGTGTCTTAGCCTTGCCAGTGGGGAGAATTTGGAAGTGTTCTTAAGAGCTTTTAGGCAGTTCAAGTGTTTCCAGTATAAATAGCCCTAATAACTTACTCCAGTTCCACCAAAGTGACTGATTGTTCTGGATTATAATTATGTACTTTTCTGCATTGCTCTTTCTAATAAGTCTCTAATCACGTAACCATTTTTATGCCATGGATCCCTTTGGTAGTCTGGAGAAGCCTATAGACTCCACAGGGTAATGCTATAAATGCATAAAATAAAATATCCAAGGTTACAAAAGAAACCAATTACATTGAAATACAGTTATCAAAATAAAATTACAACTTGTGTCCTTTATTAACACATTAAATAACAAGATGTAGCAGAAAATAATAACTACTGTAATTTTGAAGTAGTGATGAATATAAACAATATTTTTGGAAATCTGCAATAACTGTAATATACTATGAAACTATCCATGATTTCCATTGTTGACAAAGTTACAGATTCTCTTAATTTTATTGTAGTTCGTTGCCTGCATTTACAATAGAAGTATATGGTAAATAATCAGGTATTTGTGCTAATAAAGATGTAACTTCCCCCATCCAAGTTCATGGACCTGTGACTTCTTGAGCAGTTAAGGACCTCTGCTCTGCTCAGAGCACATTTGCAGACTTCTTTTCTTCTTCATATGGATACATGGCCAAAAATCAGACAAACTTTAGAAGTCCAGATATTGTCTCAGTTCCAAATGTGCCGTTAGGCATTTTTTTTTTAATACAATTTGTTTTTTACAAAGACCTTATATTGGTCTTTATTTTTTAAATTAATTTAATTTACAATAGCCAGGACATGGAAGCAACCTAAGTGTCCATCAACAGATGAATGGATAAAGAAGATGTGGCACATATATACAATGGAATATTACTCAGCCATAAAAAGAAATGAAACTGAGTTATTTGTAATGAGGTGGATAGACCTGGAGTCTGTCATACAGAGTGAAGTAAGTCAGAAGGAGAAAAACAAATACCGTATGCTAACACATATATATGGAATCTAAGAAAAAAAAATGTCATGAAGAGATTAGTGGTAGGACAGGAATAAAACACAGACCTACTAGAGCATGGACTTGAGGACATGGGGAGGGGGAAGGGTAAGCTGTGACGAAGTGAGATAAAGGAGAAACTAACACACTATTGTAAAACAGTTATACTCCAATAAAGATGTTAAAAAAAAATAACAAATAAATAAATTATTATATCCAAAAAAAATTTTATTTATTTATTTATTTATTTATTGGCTGTGTTGGGTCTTTGTTGCTGCACGCGGGCTTTCTCTAGTTGCGGTGAGACCGGGCTACTCTTCGTGTTAGGCATTTTAAATAGGAGGTATTTGTATAAGGGCACTGGGTGTCTACATGGATGTTAGATAAACAGCGTGTAGTTGAAAGTGTCTGAAGTATCAGGTGCATAATGGGGAGTGTTTGTTTCTCCTTTCTCCCTCTTCTCCTCTCCCTTTTCCCTCTTCCCTGTCTTCCCCTCCCGCCTCTTCCTCCTTCTCCTCCTTCCCAGTCCCCTCCTCCCCAGTCCCCTCCTCTTCTCCCTGCCTTCTCTTCCACTCTGCCTCCTTCTTCTAATGGAAATGCCTGAAGTACAGAGAACCATGTCTTCTAATGATTTGGTCATAGGCCTTCCCGCCACTGTGCCTTGTAAGGTGTGCAGCCCACAAGGGACTTTCAGTCAGCTTGTGAATGGGCTGTATGTGAGAGTTGTGAAGATGAAATACAGGCCCTCCCTGATATTTGTGTGGTGGCAAAGGGGTGAGGGTTAGTAGCTTATCCAAATTGATTTAGAGTGGCTTTTAATATTTTAAAATCAAGACCTTGAGTAATAAATACATTTTACTTTGTTATCTAATATACACATATACTTATATACTCGCAGATTTCATACATACATACATGTATACTTATAACGCAAACAGTGTTCAAGATGATACCTTACTGGGATGCATTCTGATATTTTTATTCTATTCTATCCTGCTTTATTCTATAATTTAATTAAAATATGCTAAATCGATTTCATGATCTACTAATAGGTTGTCATCTTCAGTTTGAAAAGAATAGATTCTGAGGATATGAGGTGAAATATATTACATTGCAAAACCACTATAATGCTCTTTTCACACAGTGAAAAGTATTGGTCCCATGTAGGAAAAGGGAGCCGGATGGAAAATCCAGTAGTTCTCCTTTCTCATTGACTTCAGGCTCTCGTGTTTACAGTTTGTCTCCGTCTTAACTAAACATTTAGAAGGTTACCATGACTTCCTCCACAAAGAGTATGTACTTTTTCTAAGAATGAATTTTGATTAAATAACTAGGTCTTTGATGTCTCTTGGTAGGGAGTGGCTCTTCAGATGTTTGTATTTGTTTTGGCGTGAGTGTGGACTACTGAAGCCTTTTGTCCTCTTGCTGTTTTATGTCAGTCTTCCCATCTCACAGTTCCTGGAATGGAAGAGCTGCCTGTCTTAGGATGCCATGACTTTATACTTTGTGGATTGGGGTACTACTCCTTTTCAATCATTTCCCTAGACAGTCAAGTCACATCATCCTCACCAACCATTCGGATTGTGCTTGAAAAGGAGGTTCTCTGTGTTGGGGACAAATTGATGACAGAGGTTCTCAAATGAAGAAGGAGTGATGACAATATCAAGGCATTTTGCCCATTCATGTCACTGAGTTAGTTGCCATTGGGATGTCCCTAACTGGGCACTGAGGCTGTCTGCCCCTGCAAGTTGTGGAGGAAAGCTATTTATTGTTTCTTACTCATAGAGTACTTAACATTGTAGTTAACTTTATAAGCTTCTCCAAAAATGTGCCAGTGTCAGCTCAAAGGTTCCTGGGACATGCAAACCTGGCATTAGTACCTTACACAGAGCACAAAACAGGAAAAAGCCTTGAGAAGGCACAGTGCTTTTTTCACAAATAATTTGGCTTATTTTCTTTTTATTTCTACTGTGAGAGATTAGACTCTTGTGATTCATTCAGATTTGTTCTCAACTCAGTGATGAGAGAACAGCCATAATATGCCATGTAACCAATTTATCTGTAAAGTCATCACCCATATAATTTGATTTTAATTAAAAAGTGCTTTCTGCATTTTCCTTTCCTTATCTAGCTTAATACCCACTGAAACATATTTTAAAATCTAATTGTCTCCTTGATTGGAGAAAGCTGTATTTTTTGATATTTTTTATTGTAGGGGATTCATAAGTAGGCCTTTAAATCTTTCACTCCTAGGTCATTGGACTGAACCTGGAAGAAATTTGCACTGAATGTATACTGTACTCTTCCAATGGTTGATTAGTAATTTGCTTCCCAGCCCAGTGTACCTAGCTAGGTATAGGACATGTGCAACCACAGTGTAACCACCTGGTGCTTATGGCATTCTAATGGATGGGAACCACTAGAAAGCCAAGGATTAGTTGCTGTTATTATTCTTATCAATTCTCTGTTGTTTATTTATAGAGTCCTGAAGCCAGACTCTGAGCTCTGTTAGCTATAAACTCATGAGGGTACCTGTGGGGATTGTAACCTGGAGACAGACATTGTGATTAAAAACAAATGCTTTCATGTTGAGTGTGGCAACTGGGAGGGAAGATAAATAGCAGCAGGGCAAAGATCCCTTATTTCTCTGTGGTAGAAGGATAGCTTTGACTAGAGTCCCCACATGGCAGGAAACTTGGGGCAGGTTCAGACTTCATTTCTGGAGTCTGGGCTACATTGAATGATTCTTAGGTCTTCTCCACATAGATCTGCAGAAGTGTGTAGAAGCCCCGAGAGGCACAAGCTGCTTCTGAGCTGGCTGTTGAGAACATGTCAGTGCCTCCTTGAAGAATCTGGGGAATAAGGAAGCTGAGGAAATTTGGGCTCCTGGTTGATGTCATGGGTTGAATTCTTGAGTACTTAGCTGGTATTGCAGGTTGGCTGTCTGGACGAAGATGTTGAGATGGAATTTGGTGTGCAGGGTGTTTATTAGGGATTAACACCTGAGGAAGGGAGGAGGCTTGGGGGGAAATAGGATTGCTTGGGCAGAGGGAGAAGCTGCTGTGTGATAAAGGCACCGCTAAGCTGTGGCCAACACTAGGGGGAGCTCTGGAGCATATTCTACCTGTCAGAGTAATAGCTCATGTTGGGATGAAATTGCTGAGCCTATATACTCAATCAGTCACAGATTATTGGCTGCCTTTTCAGGGTGTATCCTTAAGTAAGGTGACTTTCTGCAGCTGAGGCAAAACCTGAGGAGCTGACAGTTGGAATAACATGTTGCCCCTGGAAGGGGATCTGGGGGACACACCTCCATGACTACTACAGCAAGTAGGTGACAGAGTTAAAACTGAGCTTGGGTTCTACTGACTCCAAAGCTGATGGTATTCCTTCACACTTTCATTCAATTAATAAATATTTATTAAAGACTTTTTTAGTGCCAGGCACTTTTTTAGGTGTTGAGGGTTCAGCATTGAAGGAAAAGAAAAAGAAAGTAAAAAAATCCTTGCCCTTAGGGAATTACCTTTCAGTTGGGGGCCAAGCTGTAACAAAGAAATACAATATGTAGTATATTGGATGATGGTAAGTGCTGTGGTGAAAATAAAACATAAAGGGTGGTGAAGACTGTGTGTGTGTACGAGGGAGGGATAGGATAGAGGGTATTGCTATTAGAACAGTTAGAGAAGGACTCATAAAGAAGAGGACATTTGAGCAATGACCCAAAGAAGAGATAGACGCGTGTCTTACGGGTGTGTGAGAAACCATTCCAAGTAGAGGAAACAACCAGTGCAAAGGTCTGAGGTGGGAGCATGCCCCGGGTATTCTTGTCATAGCATTTCCCTGCAAGTTTTTTGTGCGCAGTGTAACATCTAGCATAATCTTTGCACAGAAGGCAGTATTTTCAAACTCCCTTCATTTATGTACCACTGTGATACTTTTTGTAATATTCATGTACCATCTGTACTATTATTTAATTATATTTTTATTTAATTAACTTCCCTTTTCACAGCTAAGTACATTTGTTATAGAAGGAGACTTTTGTTTTGTGGAAATAAATGAAGACCACTCAAATGAGGACAAGCAAAGGCTGTTTATTTGGAGCTTACATAGCAAGGGAGTCAGCCACCATCATTTGTGTTTGGCACAGACTCAAAGTCAGACAGGGGAGTGGAAAAGTGGAAAAAATCAGGTATGCGTTGATTGGAGGCTGTTGGCATGGGGAAGATGTAGGTAGACTAACTAGAATTGGGGTACTCTGTGCGATTGATCAGGGGTGCATATTTAGCTCTCTTTTGTTGGTCCTAAGTTGGAAATGGGGGCAAAATTAGGGAAGCTCTCAGTTATTAATCAAGTTCTGGCTATTTTGGGTCCATTGTTTACAGGGGTTATTGTTTGGCTTCCTGGACTGGTTGATGCAGATAGTGGTCTGACTTTTTACAGTTTAGACTTGTAGATAGTAAGTTGACTTCCTAGGCTGGTTACTGTAGACAGTGGGTAGGCTTCTTGCACTGGTTGGTACAGATTGTGTGTCAGAGTTTTATTTTTATATATGGTCTGGCCATTATCCATTTGAATATGCAGTTTCTCAGTTTTATTTCCCTGAAATACAAAGCTAGCATCATTTAGTGTGTTACTTCTATTTTCAACATAATTACATGTAAGTATAGATAACAGCAGAAACATATACACATATACACATGTATACATGAACATACCTGTTAAAAATGTTTTGCATGTGACACCTGAAATAATTTTAGGTACCATTAGGGTTACATCAAAAAGGATGTGTATCACACTTTATGATATTTTAGATATTCAGTATATATTTTATTTTGAACTATCAGTCTGTAGGGTAACCAATATTTCCACAGTTTTGAGTGTATTTCCATTGATTTAAATTTTTTTTCTGTATTAATACTTCATCATCTCCTGAGAGGATTAACATGCCACATCACTAATTTAATCATTGGTGAGAATTGGTCTAAGGAGATTTGTTCTAATTGATTGATGTTAGTTTCCCTAAGCTCATGGGGGTTTTGATGCAGTAGAGAAATGGAATGGGTTAATGCTTTGGAAATCCAGAGAGATTGCTTCAGGGCATTGGTATTGGGTATGAGGGAGAAAAGGGTGATAGTGAAGACAGAAGAAGGGTAGGTGACAAAAACTGATTTTTCACAGGTTACAGGGAACTCAGAGCCACATTCCTTGGGCCATATTCTTCAAACTGGGGAAGAAATAAGCACTTTTTCCAGCCTCATTTTGCCTGATCTTCACAAACACATCCTTTGTTTATGCACATCTAATGTGTTTATTTATTCAGTCTAATGTCATTTTGTGTTTATCTTCTCCAATTGACTGTGAAATCCTTGAGGGTTTCTGGAATTAGTCTTCCACCTGCTTGAGCTCCCACCTGTTAGTCCTGAGTTTGCCAAGTAGCAGCTGCTCAATAAATGTCAATGAGATAAATTAGCAAACCAGTCTTCAAGGGCCCTTGCATATTGTGATTGTCTTCCTGAGCCTGGTGAAAGTAATGGCCAGTAGGGTCTGTGTCTTTCTCGCCATGGAATTTCACGAATAGGTTCCTATCAAGTGCTTGATGATCAGGTAAAAAGAGAGCTTGGAGAAAGACCAGCTGTCTGACTCTTTGGTGCCGAAGCTCATGATTTAACAATATGCTTTGTAGACATTTGGCCAAATGAAAGACATTCTGTGCTCTCTGCTTGATGAATAACCCAGTCTTCAACTGTGGAGGTTTGCTTTTGTAAAGATAAGAAATGAGGTGTTTGATGGAGAATTTTGGGGAAGACTGCCAGTACCCATGATAGGATAGCTTGGCAGTTCTTTGTCTATCTTATTTTCACATTCAGGAACAAAAAGGATCCTCCTATACTTCTTTTCTCTAGATTTTTTTTTTTCTTTTCTCGTATTTCTGGTGGTTGAGGGTTGTCACGCTAACTTTGTGTTTTGAGTAAATATATATATATTCCCTAAGAATGTGAAATGGACCTAATTTAATAAATATATTTTCAGTGGTTTACGTATTCTCATGTGAAAGAGTGCAAACTTTAAAAATGATATAAGTAAAATTCCACCCAAATGACAATCTGAACTTGTTCAAAGGGAGAGAGCTGTGTCATCCTTGCTTATCTCAACCTATCAAGGTCCAGAAGTAGGAATTTTCTTTTTTCTCAAGAAATAATTAGATGTAGACAGGTTTCCCCATACATGCCAGCTTGCTGGTTAGTAATGTCTTTCGCAACATGAAAGACACCAAAAGCAGCACAATATCTTAGGGAAACCTGGTTTCCCTTTTAGATATTTGGTTAAAGTACTTATTATGATATCTACAATTTAGTCCAAAATACTTCAGCATAACAGTGTTTTTTTAAAATTATTTTATTTTATTTTGTTTTTGGCTGCATTGGATCTTCGTTGCTGTGCGTGCTTTCTCTAGTTGAGGTGAGCGGGGGTTACTCTTCGTTGTGGTGCGCAGGCTTCTCATTGCGGTGGCTTCTCTTGTTGCAGAGCACGGGCTCTAGGCACACGGGCTCAGTAGTTGTGTGACACGGGCTCAGTTGCTCCGTGGCATGTGGAATCTTCCCAGACCAGGGCTCGAAACTGTGTACTCTGTATTGGCAGGTGGATTCTTTACCACTGTGCCACCAGGGAAGCCCTTATTGTTGTTTTGGGCTTTTGTTAGTTTAGGCTATGTTTCAGCAGTAGGGTGGTGAGTTAGCATTTAGTCAGAATGGCCGCTCTCCATAGGTGACTACTGCAAGCGCTGCAACCTCTGGTCGACATTAGACATTTTGCTAATCAGCATTATGAATGTTAGAAATCAGTGTTCATAGATAAAATTAGTATTTAATTAGCATACTGGATTTAACAATCCCTCATTAGTGAAATTAGTGGTATTTAAGATTAGTATATGGCTTGGCAAAAGACAGTTGCCATTATTGCATGAAGAAGGTATAAAAAAACTACCAACCATTATAGCTTTGGGCATGGTAGCTGCAGTCCTGCTCTTACGGTTTTCAACTGATTGAATCAGGCCCACTTAAATTATCCAGGATAATATCTTTCATTTAAAGTCGACTAATTGGGCTTCCCTGGTGGCGCAGTGGTTAATAATCCGCCTGCCAAGGCAGGGTACATGGGTGTGAGCCTTGGTCCGGGAAGATCCCACATGCCACGGAGCAACTAAGCCCGTGTGCCACAACTACTGACCCTGCGCTCTAGAGCCCGTGAGCCACAACTGCTGAAGGCTGTGCGCCACAACTACTGAAGCTCACGTGGCCTAGAGCCTGTGCTTCGCAACAAGAGATGCCACAGAAATGAGAAGCCTGCGCACCACAACGAAGAGTAGCCCTTGCTCGCCGCATCTAGAAGCCTGCGCACAGCAACAAGGACCCAACGCAGCCAAAAATAAATAAATTAATTAATTAAAAGAATAAAGTCAACTAATTATGGACTTTAATCACATCTGCAAAATGCCTTCACAAGCAGCACCTAGACTAGTGTTTGATTGAGAAACTGGGGACTGTAGCCTAGCCAAGTTGACATATCAAAAAGAGCATCATGTCCCTTCTTGGTTTTATAAGCAGCCAAGGCAGGCTTGGTGCCAGTCATTCCTGTCCAGGCCCCCTTCATGGTCTGATTAGAAAAGGTCACTAATTGTGTTTAGTCTCAAGGACCCCTTTGGTTTCTTTCATTATTCTTTTGTTCATAATTCTGAAAATAAAAAGTAATGTTTCTAAAGAGATTATGTTAAGTAGCTTATCTTAACTTTAGTGTTTTTTACCCCCTTGAAAACCTGTTTGGACTTTCAAAATGGGCTTCTCCAGTTCAATTCTCTGATGGAAAGAGACTTTCTCTCCAAACATATTTCACTAAACAGCTGACATGCTCCTCTGTATTCCATCCAGAGCAGTGGTGGTACCCCAGAGTGAATGGCAGTGGGACAGACATAGGGTTTAGAGTCTCATGGAGTCCATGAGTTCCATGAAGCCCAAGCTCCAGGTCCTTTCTGACGAAGTCTGGAACTGCAGGCAAATTACTTAAATCTGTTGGAATCCTTGATTCCTCATGTATAAGACAGAGGCACTGACTATAGTTCCCATCAAGAATTGTTATAAAGGCCAGAAATAGTATTGAGAAAATCACTGGAACATGTTAGTTTCTTAATAGATGACTGTAATCATCACTTAACCAACAGCTGTACCATCTGCTATACTAAATGCTCTAATCAATACCAGAACAGCAACAGCAACAACAGCAAAACAAACACCACAGCACCAAGAGGAAGAAAAGCCTGGTGTTAATACCGCCAACATAAATATCCACATAAAACTGTCAAAGTTATAATATTGATAAAGAATGGTGTTTATTATCCAGTTTGTAGTAATAAATTCTTCATGACATTGAATTTCCTTTCTACCTTCTTTCGAGTTGAGTCCTGTGTATTTATGACATTTATGATTTCAGAGGTATCGCCATACTGTTGGGTTTGGAGATGAATCTTCCAGATAGGGACTGCTTGAGATAAAGTTGTATATAAAAATTTGTCTTGCTGCCCTTTGCCTTCCCTGATTTTCTGTCTCCCTAATCAATCATTGTTATTATGATTAGGGAGACATTACAGAGTCCTTGAGTTAATTATGTCATGCAGTGTTCCAAACCTCACAACTGTCTTGCCCACCCCTGCCTCAAAGATTAAAATGCATTCACTACATAACTATTCCCATAGGTTCCTCTTATCAACCAAATTAAGAGTCATTCCTCCTTTCCTTCCTCCTTTCCTTCCTTCTTTCTTATTTTGGACAAATACTGATTTCTTTAGGCTCGCAGCACCAAACACTACTAAGTCCTGTGATCATTGAGATGAAAAGGCATGGTCCTTTCCTTTAGCAAGCTTACAAAAAAGTGAAGAAGTGGACAGTGAAAACACAATATAACATTTCTATAGTGGACATCTGTGTAAGGTGCAGAAAGCACTGAGTTCTCAGGAAATTGGTGGTTCCCAAAGACGTGTTGCTTTGAGCTAATTTTCGAAGGAGGGTGTCTAAGTCAGGTTGGGCTGGTATAACAAACTACCATAGAGTAGGTGGCTTATAAAAAATAGACATTTATTTCTTACAGTTCGGGAGTCTGGAAGTTTGAGATCAGGGTGCCAGCATGGTTGGGTTCTGATAAGGAACCTCTTCTGGGTTGCAGACTGCCAACTTCTTGATGGAGAGCAGAAAGGAAGCAAACTCTCTTATGACTCTTATAAGGGCACTGATCCCATTCATGAGGGCTCCACTCTCATAACCTCATCTAATCCTAATTATCTCCCAAAGACCCCACCTCCTAACACCATCACATTGGGGTGGGGTGGGGGAGAGTTTCAACATAAGAATATTTTTTGGGGGGACACAAATATTCAGTTCATAAGAGGGTGACAGGGGTTTGCCAGGCAAATAAGGTGAGAGAGGAGTGTGTGTATGTGGTGGGGGGGAGACTAGGATCTTCCTGGTGGAGGAAATTGTATGCACAAAAGCTCAAATCTTTGAAACAAAAGCTCAAAGGTCTTTATTAGGAAAGCTGTCAGTAACTCCAACTTCCATAATAATTCAGCAAAGGGGTGATGGTAGGTTGTACGCTGTGGGAAGGAGGGGGAAGAGATAAAACTCTTAGATAAGAGAAGAGAAACTTGCACTTTATCCTTTTGATGAGGGGACTATTGAGAAATTTTAAAATAATAGTGTGAAATTAATATGCTTTGCTGTGGAATCTCAGAGGTGTCTCAAGAATAGAGGTGAATAGGCCATTTTAGAGGTTTTGGCACTATTCTGGCTCAGGATAAAGAAGAGAGGTGGGTATTAATTTAAAAATTCATTCATCCTTCAACAAATGCTTATTGAGTATTTACAATATGCCAGGCATGGGGGCTACAGAAGTGAATATGAATTATCTCTTCACTCACATTGCTTATAAGCCAGTGGGAAATTAGACAAGCAAACAGACTCTTTTCATATTGTGTTTCCGATTTTCTCCTTTGGGGATACAATGTGTTGTATATGAAAGAATCTTTGGATGAGACCATCTGGGGTTCAAATTCTGCCTCTGTAGCTTTCTACTTAAGAGACTTTGGACACGTTACTTGTCCTCATCAGTAATATGGTCAGGATTTGTGAAGATGAGAGAAGAAAAATGTATACAAAGGATTGAGAACAGTGCTGGTACATCTCTTAGCTCTCAGTTTAGAGCTACAGGAAGAAAGAGGAGAGGGCTGGAACCAGGCAGGTGATGGAAAGTGAGGGTACCATGTAGCCTAGGAGTTACAACTTGCTAAGGAGGCCAACACAAAAACAGTGTTTCCTTAAGAAAGAGTCTGTCATTTTCTCCTTATTTCTTTCTAGCTCCTGAAGTAATAGCAGTCTGGGAGGGAGGGCAAGGTATATCCAACATAGAAGTTACTGTAATTTGTCTGCCATGACATGGATTGTCCCCGCTTCTCGATTTCTCCACTCCCAAAGTTGGTGACTTTTCACTTCAGCTGTTCCCCCTGATGCATAGAGACATGCTTGACACAGGGGCCAATGGACTATTCTTCAATTCAGGTCAGACAATGAGTTCACAGAGACAGGAGTCTAGTATTAAGAATATATAAAGTGGAAAAAAGAAAGCAGAAAAGACCACAATGGTCAGAGAAAAGGAAATGATAAGAGAATACTATCCATTTAGAGAGAGAGTTTTAGACTGGCCACTCTTTTGCAACATTTTACATAATAAAGGCTCGGTAATTGATAACTGTCAAAATTCATGATTCTGAGGCAGTAGAGTGGTCCTGGGATTTAGCAGAATGAGAGGCAACTGAGCACAAAATGGTCTGCAGGTGAACAGTGCCCACCTGACAAACATCTCTGGGCCGGGGACGATCCATAAATTGTCCTTCAATATGGGTCCTTTAAATATGGGTCCTTCAAATATGGGTCTCACATTAAAGAAAGAAATCCTATATAAAACAATATCAGGTCTCTCACCTGAGGATAGATTAAGATCTGAAAGACAGTTCTTTTTGGAGATTGCAGTCCAGAAAGTCAAGAACGTTTCTTCCAGAGTTGCCACGGCAACATCTCCTTCTTATAACATAAAGGAAGATAGAGGTCATGTTGGTGGGCTGTTTAAACGTTGCTCTGATCATGTCTTTTATTTCCATGGGGGAAAGGGGAAAAAGGCAATAGGCAGGAAAAAAATAAGAATGGAAAATAAAATAAAAGAGATAAAGGGATTCCTGTGAGTGATTTTCCAAATAGATTTTGTTGTTGAAGGATTCGTATTAATTCAATTGGATTTAAAGTCTAAGAGGAGAATCCAAAATGAAATCTCTGACCCTTCAAGGTGTAGTAAGTGTTCAAGTATAAGGTGATGCAATGGCTACTTTTGTGTAGTGGAGAGGTACTTTAAACTAGATTTGTAGGAAGAGAGGAGGCTACAAAAGCCATCACTTAAGATGTAGACCAAGTGAAAAAACAGGTTTTCTTTAAATTAATACAGCTTCTTTTGGTGATTTCTACTCAATATTTAAACCCACACTTTAGAATTATACAAAACCTTTGTTAAATTAGAGAATGGGGTGATATCCAGCCAGGAAAATAGAAACACAGAGGTAGTTTAACAGAATTTAGTATAGGAAACTAGTTTTCAGATATGAAGTTATTGGAAAAGTTAAAGAATAAAGCGGACATTATGGTCTGTATATTTTACCCCTGTGCTCCCCAAACGCACACAGAGTGGAGGGGACAGAGAGTCAAGACAGAGATTAGCAAAAACAGGAGATGTATCCTGGTCACCCCACTGCTGGAGGGACAAAGGGAGAAGATAGTGGGTACAGGACTCCAGGGGCCAGGCAACCTGGTGGGAGCAGTAACCATGGTAAGGCAGACTGACAGGAGCTAGGACCACGGAAGAGACAAGTTGCTGCTGGAAATACGATCCAAATCAGAGAGAGGGAAAAGGAGGGAGAGAAGAAAAGAAGGAGGGGGGAGGGAGAGAGAGAGAGAGAAAGAGAAAGTTTTTTCCATTTTCTCACCAGTGCCTCCCATTGGCCAAACCTAACAAGAACATTGTCAAGGGAGCCTAGGAAGTACTATTGCATGGATCAGCCTCCATGCAGGGCAGAGGAAGAGTGCTGAATGGATCTTAGAGACAGGCAAATAAGTCAGCAAAGGGAGTGTGGGAACATGAGAAAAGACTAAAATTATGGACTAGTGAAAAGTCTGAATTATAAAGTACTTGAAAAGAAATGCTAATTTATTACTTCAGAATGCATATTATGTTAGACATTTTGTTTAGGGGGTCTGAGATTGTCCTAAAAAGGCCAATATCTTGGGTTTGAAGTCCAGAGATCCCGGGTGCTGATTTCTAAAGTATAGAATCTGCGGCATCAAAGACAGCATCATTTAAGTTAGAGAAACTCTTTTTAGTATCAGAATGAGATTCACCAGGATAAAAAATTTGGAGAATAGAATGAATTTCTTTCCTCAGTAACTAATTATACTTCTAAATTATTGCAAATAAATATACACAATATCCGATTCAATTTGAAGAACTGATCAGAAAAGTGATTGCAGCTGAGTTACAAGAAAAATTAGTGGAATGTTGATGCCAGCTCTATGCTAGAATCCCAGAATATCATCTTTGAATCTAGAGCAGTGTCTCTGGAAAACCTCTATGGTTACTATCTTTTCACTGCCTCTCCTTGGACTATTCTAGAGGTAGATGTCTTCTTGAGGCAACTCATGACATTTCCAGACTGTTCTGTGTCAAAGAAAATCATCTGAACAGAAATTAAACTGGTGAAGGCAAATTTTATTCAGGAACTATTGTGATAGGGAAAGACAGACCTCAGTATAGAATTGTGCTCCATTCCAAATATAAGAAGGACAGGTGGGTGTTACAGACAAGGAGCAGAGTGGGGGTCAGTGGATAAAAGTTACCAACAGGGAATATCAAGGATAAGGGGGATTCTGGCTAAACTGACTTGATAGGATTCTTGCTGCAGGCAAGTCAGGGTGATAAGATATTGAGGGCAAAGGGGAGCAGAATATGCCACTCCAAAATATGTCATTTTTGGCATATTGATCGTTTTGAATTAGTTACTTGAGAAACAGTTGGTGCAAGAAACACACTCTGACCCTTCTTTGTCCCCCTGAAAAAAGGAAATCTCCCATGTGAAAGGTGCCCTTCCTGTACCAGGAGGGTAAAGGCATCCTCATCACCAGAGAGAGGGAATTAAGGCTGAGAAGACTATAAAAGCAAACTGTTACTTCTTCACTAATTTACTACCCCAAGTCCATACTTTGTTTTTTCAATTCTTCACAGATTTAATGTTTCTTTGTCTAAAAGGTATAAAAAAGTTGTCTGCTTTGGTCCCATCTTTGTGTGTCATATTTTTATGGGGCTCTTGTATGTACAAAATTAGAATTGTCTTTCTCCTGTTAATCTGTCTTATGTCAATTTTATTATTAGACCAGCCAACAAACCTAGAACTGAAGAAGGGAAAAGTTTTCCACCCCCACAGGGGTGATGGGTCAGGAATTTGATCAGATATCAAGGGTGGGGAATTTTCACTAAACAGACCCAGCACTATTTTTGCTAACACTGGACTAAATGGGCCAAGGACAGAGCCCAAGTTTGGATTTAGACGAAAAGAAAACGCAGAGAAGCCAGACCAAAGTTCGGTCAAGGAGAGAATCCTGTCATCTGCTAGCAAAATTTTCATTGTGTAGAACTATCTAGCATCATATAGGGTAAGATTGGTCTTTTTGCTCCATGATGTTCCTTCATACGTTGAAAGATAGAAGTCATGTGCTCCTCACCTTGACTTTTTTCAGGCTAAACATCTCCCAATTCCTCACAGATTCCTTCTGTTAGCATTCCATTGACCATTCCACTTGGTTGTTTTCCCCTGCCATCCTTATTAGTGTCTTATACTTCATACAAACCTAAAGCTTACTTAATCTGAGGTTTTATCACATTCCAATGATTTAGAGGCTCAATCCCTGATCTCTCAGGGTAATTTGTAACTCTAGTATCTCAACCAGCCTGGCTGTATATTTGTTAGTCTCCTCTATTACATTATGTGTTTGTGAAAAGCAGGGATTGTGTCTTGATCGTTTTTTTTATCTTACCTTCCACGATGCTTAGGATAATGTGTGTATATAGTATAGTAGTATGTAGCATATAGAAGGAACACAAAAAGTAATCTACTGAAGGTCATGATCCCATGCTCTACCCACAACTCTTGGGCCCTTCAAAAACTCTGTGTCTTTCCTCATGCTGTTCCCCATTGCCCTGAACGGTCTTTTCCTTTTATCTTTATGGAGAACTCCTTTTCTTTCAAGATTCAGCTTAAATATCACTTATCCTCCCTAGCTATCTTTGGCTCTCCCTATCCCAGAAGTCTGACCCTCTAAAAGCAGATACATTTCTCCCTTTTTTGTATTCCTATGATATATAATTCATTATTTGTTATGTAGAAAGAACCTTTGGTGTGAGAGTCAGGCAGATTTATGTTTGAAACTCAATTATCACTTGTGGTCTTGCATATTTCATCTTTTTTAGTGCTCAGTGTTTTGTAAAAATATGAAATTTAGGATGATAATTATTTATTTCACTGATTTCTTGAAGGGTTAAATAAAATAGTAAATGTTCAGAACTTTGCCTAAATCCTGGCACATACTGGGTACTCAATTTTCATCTATCATAATGGCATTTATATTCATGTATTTTAGTTTTATGGGCATCTATATACCTGCTATATTTTAATTGAATCTTACTTTTGTATCCCCAGAACAAAGGACTAAAAAGGTCTATTGAAATAAATTGTTTTCTTTTTATTACACAAGTACTTCTGTGATGCTGAACACTTTATATCTGCACTATCCAATATGGTAGCCACTAGTCACATGTGATTATATTTAAATTAGTTAAAATTAAATACAATTAAAATTCAGTTTCTTATTCAAACAATGTCCACAGGTGGCTGGCAGTTACTGTATTGGACAGTGCAGATTTAAGAACATTTTCATCTTTGTAGAAAGTTTTTTGGACGGTGCTGCTCTAGGTTGCAATAGTACTGCTTCTAGCTCAGCATAATATTTCCAACTTGGTCAGCTATCTCCTCCATCATTCTGGATCCTATATTTGTAGCAATCCAACTATGGTTTAATTTCACTTTTGAGCAGCCAAATCATACAATTAATTTATATAGAATTTACAATCAATTAAATTACCAAGTGCTTTAACTTTTTTCTCTATAGTGCTTTCATAATATTTTGAAAGTATCGACTATACCAAGTATTGGCAACTTTTTCTGTAAAGGGCCAGATACTAAATACTTTAGGCTTTGCAGGCCATACCCTCTCTGTTGCAACTACTCAACCCTGCTGTTGTAGCATGAAATCAGCCATAGACACTATGTAATAGTATGGGTGTGGCTGTTTTATTTATAAACTAGGTTGTGGGCCACAGGTAGTTTCCAAGGCCTGGTCTATTTTCACAGACTTCACTGCTTCCTGTAGTGACATAGCCAGTCCTCTCTACCCTTCCCCCCTTTTTCTTTTGGATCAAAATAAGTCTACCTCTAAACACTTTTTAAATTTTTTTTGCCATATTGGAGAGAATCCAATCTCAGTTGGTACTAGGGGCTCACCTTCTCAAAGATTTCATCAGAATTCTTAAGGTTTACAGAGACCCCAGAAAATAAAGAGATATTAAGAGGCGCTAACATAGTATGCTTATTGTGTACCAAGCATTGTTTAAACCTATTACACCAATTAGGTCTTCTAAACCTCACAACAACCTACTTTATTGATGAGACAAAGATGGTAAACCCAATCTAGGGAACCGCACAGTATTAGTCTCTATACAAGCTTGCTTCCAGGCAGTGCTTGTGTCCTTGCTTTGACCTCCAAACTCTTTTTTTTTAAAACAGGACAGTGGCTCAAGGACCACTTTTCTAAATATATTTCCCATACAAAATAATTTCAAGATACAATAATTATTAGTTCCTTGTACAGTACTCTATTTAAACAAGAATTAATCAAATAGTAAGTATGTGAAAACAGCAACACTACAAAGATTGAGCCATATTACTAGTGTAATCAAACATTAGAACAGTCTTGGAACAGGCAAGCAAAATATTCAGAAGGCTGAATCGTGGCTACACACCTAACTGATTTCAACCATGACTTGTACACTGTGAGACAGCACAGATACCTTATGCAGATGGTTCAGTAGCAGAATGGCACTTGGTTTGCTCTTAATAGAAACAACATAAATGCAACTGACAATCTAGAGACGGACAGCGGCCTTATTCGCATGCTGAAAATCTGGTTGTGTCCCTCCAGTCCACACACCATTCACTGTGCAATCTGTCAATGAGTAAACACACAGTGCAGGATTCATTCAGTGGGATCTAGGCCTCGTGGTCTAACCAAAATCAATTCTTGGTCGATACTGCAATACCATGGGGTAGGGGGGTATGACTGATACAAAGGGCCATCCTGAGGGCAGACTTGTGAAGCTGAGCAGTTCAGACACCGAAAGTTTTTGCCTCTTAGTCTCCATCTTGTCATGTAGATGAACTCCATAGTATGGTCCTTCCCCATAATTTCACCATTGCACAGCACATCCAACTCATAAGAACTTGGAAGTTTTAGTTTTAAACTTAGAAATTTTTTTTTTTTTTTTTTTTTTTTTGTGGTATGCGGGCCTCCCTCTGCTGTGGCCTCTCCCGTTGCGGAGCACAGGCTCCGGACGCGCAGGCCCAGCGGCCATGGCTCACGGGCCCAGCCGCTCCGCGGCATGTGGGATCTTCCCAGACCGGGGCACGAACTCGGTTCCCCTGCATCGGCAGGCGTACGCGCAACCACTGCGCCACCAGGGAAGCCCAAAACTTAGAAATTTTTTAATAGTTCCCATAGTTACATGTGTAGAACACCAAATGAATTTCTTCATTAAACCCTTTACTACATTGTCCCTTGATTGTCCATTATTTCGTAAACAATCTAGACATATAGCAATCTGTGGGTCACTTCTGTGATAGTCTTTATCATCTTGATTTTCATCACCTTCTTCATCTACTTTAGGCTTGTCAACTTTTTTTTTTTTTAGATGTTGGGGGTAGGAGTTTTTATTAATTAATTAATTTATTTTTGCTGTGTTGGGTCTTCGTTTCTGTGCGAGGGCTTTCTCCAGTTGTGGCGAGCGGGGGCCACTCTTCATCGCAGTGCGCGGGCCTCTCACTATCGTGGCCTCTCTTGTTGTGGAGCACAGGCTCCAGACGCGCAGGCTCAGTAGTTGCGGCTCACGGGCCCAGTTGCTCCGCGGCATGTGAGATCCTTCCAGACCAGGGCTCAAACCCGTGTCCCCTGTATTAGCAGGCAGGTTCTCAACCACTGCGCCACCAGGGAAGCCCTGTTAACTTTTGAAGTATCATCTTGTCCATTTTCTTTAGACTTGTTTTTCTTCCAAAATTCAGACTCCCACTCAAGTTCTTATTCTCGTAGTCCAGGGACAAACTTAAATATAATTACCTCTAATGTGTTATCCAACTTCAACATTTCTAACGGGTTTGTCTCATGAACCTGGTTGCCACACCTTGGACAATCACTGCTGTCTTCCAAGTTCTGGACAATACAAGTCTTACAGAAGGTATGGAGGCATTCCATCACTGTAGTTGGCTTGATCAGATACAGATATAGCAGGTAAAGATTGAAATGTAAGGATTGATGTAAGGATGTAAGGATTGAAATCTTTCACCAGGTGTTTCCTCTGGGTAGCCATTCGTGATTAGCTAGGACTGGCTCTAGTAGTTCAGGCACACAGGGGTATTAAGTGGATGAAAGTCTGATCCCAGGAGCTGGTGTGGAGTTCCCAACTGGATGTCCTGAGGCATGAGAACTAAAATCCAAACTTCTCATGAGATCGCTGGTCATCACTCCTTTTGGTGGTTCTGCTTTCCCATATAGTTCTGGAGGCTGGAAGTTTGAAATCAGGAAGGCACCATGGTTGGGTGCTGGCGAGAGCCTTCTTCTGGTTTGCAGGTGGCCGACCACGGTTGTATCCTCACACATGTGAAGAGCAGAGTAGAGGAAGCAAGCTGCCTCGTGATTCTTTGGCTGCACTGCAAGGCATGTGGGATCTTGGTTCCTTGACCAGGGTTTGAACCCATGCCCCCTTCAGTGGAAGCCCAGAGCCCTAACCACTGGACAACCTCCAAACTCTTTTTTAATCTGAATACTCTCACTCCCTCCTCTTGTTGCTCCCTGAGGCCTTCACTCATACACATCCCCCAAACTCAGGAGATTAGCATAAATTCTTCAAAGCTCTATAAAAGACAGGAGTGTAGTTGTCTTCTAGCAGCTTCTTGTAAGCTACAAAAATCTATTCTTTTGGTGAACCCACTGGACATAATTTTAGTCCTCTTTTACTTGTCCTTTCAGCATTTGACGTGGTCACTCCTTCCTTCTTGAAGTCTTTTCTCCTGACCCCTGTGATGCCCACACCTGGCTTTCCTCCCATCTTTCAGGCCAGTCTTTCTCAGTCTCTTGGAAATCTTCTTTTTTAACCTTGAAAGACTGGTCTCCCATTCTTACTTTCCTCCCTCCTCTGCACACTTTCTCTGGGTGATCTCATAAGCCCTAATGCATTAACTATTATTTGCATGAGGATGGTTCCCACATCTTTATCTCCAGAACTTCCTGAGCTCCAGTCTTACCATCCACGCAAGCAACTTGTGCATCTGGGTGTCTCATGAGCACATACAGCTCAGCATTTCTCAAACAGAAATAATTATTTTCCCTCTCAGCCTGCTGTTTCTCTTATATTGCCTTCCTTTTTGAATAGATTTCCAAGCTGCATATCTGCTTGTCATCTGATTCCTCCTCTGACAGCCCTACCAATTACCGAGTCCTGGAAAATTTTTTTTTTTTTTTTGTGGTATGCGGGCCTCCCTCTGTTGTGGCCTCTCCCGTTGCGGAGCACAGGCTCCGGACGCGCAGGCTCAGCGGCCATGGCTCACGGGCCCAGCCGCTCCGTGGCATGTGGGATCCTCCCAGACCGGGGCGCGAACCCGGTTCCCCTGCATTGGCAGGCGGACGCACAACCACTGCGCCACCAGGGAAGCCCCTGGAAATTTTTTTTTTTAAATAAATTTATTTTATTTTTGGCTGCATTGGGTCTTCTTTGCTGTGCACGGGCTTTCTCTAGTTGTGGCGAGCAGGATACTCTTCATTGTGGCGTGTGGGCTTCTCATCACGGTGGCTTCTCTGTGTTGCGGAGCATGGGCTCTAGGTGTGTGGGCTTTCAGTAGTTGTGGCGGGTGGTCTCAGTAGTTGTGGCTCACGGGCTTAGTTGCTTCACAGCATGTGGGATCTTCCCCGACCAGGGCTCGAACCCGTGTCCCATGCATTGGCAGGCGGACTCTTAACCACTGCGTAACCAGGGAAGTCCCAAGTCCTAGAAATTTTGAATTACTTTGGGAAATCACTTTCAAAACCACTTATGTCTCACTCTTGTAACTTCCACTTGCCCACTTGTCTGTATTCCTGACCATCTCATAATTGGCCTTCCTTCTATCAGTCTAGCTCTCCTTCCCGATAACTAGTCCTCATGATGCAGTCTGAGAGGTCATCCCAGTATGCAAATTGAACCATGTTATTTTCCTTCTTGAACTCTTTATTGGTTTCCTGCTGCTCTTAGAATTAAGTGTGAATTTCATCAGCGGCCAACAAGACCCTTCATGATCCTATCCCTTCTTACCTCTCCAGCACATCACAGTGTGTTCCTTTTCACCCTGTGCTCTGTTCATACTGACCTTGAAGTATTTGCATAGGCTCTTTCCTCAGCTTGGAACACATTTCCCTCAATTTGGCCACCTGGCCAAACCCTGCCCATTCCACATTTTTTTTCTTTTTTTTTTTTTGGTGAGACAGACCTGTGCTTAGATGTTGCTTGCTCTCCATGCCTTCTGTGACTTCTGAGATGCCTTCTCTAGTCCCTCAAACCAGGGTTAGGTGCCTCCTTTTTACTCTCACAGCACCTGTAACTAGTCCTATTCAGCATCTATTCTAGGTTGCAATTGCCAAAGGTTGCTTATCTTTCCCATAGACTAAACTCTGGGAAGGCAGGGTTGGTCTTTCCTGCTCTTATAGCCCTACTGCTTGTACAGTGCCTAGTAGAAGCTCTATACATATTTAATAACTGAAAAAAAAAAGATCAGAAAGAGGAAGCTAGGAATATGGGCTCTGGAGTGAAAAAAAAAAGAAAAAAACCCTTGGGTTTAAATCCCACCTTTGCTCCTAATAGTTATATGACCACTGCTACTTGCTATATGACCTATGTGGACCTCCTGAAGCCTCAGTTTTGTCATATGTAATATGGGAAAAATAGTAAAACCAAATTTACAGAGTTGTTTTCAGACTTCTGTGAGATAAAGCATGCAAATCAATTAGCCCTGTGACTGGAACATGGTCATTGTTCAATAAATGTCACTTTTAGTAGTACCGTCCTTGCAAGGCACACAAAGTCTAAAACCAGACTGCCGGGATTCAAATCCTGGCTTTAAAAGCAGAGACAGACTCACAGATAGAGAACAAGCTAGTGGTTGCCAGAGGGGAGGGGGGAGGGTGGGATGGGCGAAACAGGTGAAGGAGTTAAAAGGTACAGATGACCAGTTATAAAATAAAAAAAGTCACATGGGTGTAAAATGTACAGCACAGGAAATATAGTCCATAATTTTGTAATAGCTTTGTATGGTGCATAATCTATAAAAATATCGAATCACTATGTTGTACACCTGAAACGAGTAGAATATTGTAGTTCAACTAGATTTCAATTTTAAAAAAACCCTGATTTTACATCCTACCAGGCATGGGACCTTGGGCAAGTCGTTAACCTCTCTGTGCCTCAGTGTCTACATCTTTAAAATGGGAAATTAACAGCATATGCCTTAAGGTATTATTGTGAGGGTGAAATGAGTGACTGTGACAAAGATTCTCTCCTTGACCAAACTTTATAGTCATGCTCTTTTGAGCCCTCTGCTCGACTAAACCTGACTCTTTGGCCTCTGTCTCCATCCTTGTAAAGTCTAGTTTTAGCAAGAATCCTGTCAAGTCAGTTTAGCCAGAATACTCCACTCTTGATATCTGATCACTCTTGACATGTGATCAAATTCCTCATCACCCACCATCTCCCTGGTGATGTCTGATCACCCGTACCTGGCTTCAGCAGAATCCTGTTAGGTTGGTGTAGCAAGAATTATTCTACCCTCTGAGTTAATTTTTCATCCACAGACCCCTCTACTCTTCTCCTAGGCTATAAATTCCAGATTTTAACTTGTTGCATTCAGAATTGAGCCCAGTTCTATATTGAGATATTTTTTCTCCTATTGCAGTAGTCCTGAATAACAATCTGTTTTTATTGTTTAAACTACTGTCAGGGTCTGGTTTTTCTTTGACACCTGGCATACTATGTCAGGCTATGGGAACAGTTGCCATTATTATTGCCTGTATAAAAAGGAAACTGCCCTTGCCTAAAGGAAATAATAAAGTTTAATTTTTAGTCTTAGCCTCTTTCTGGAAGGGTAAGAAATATAACAGGAGCTGACAGTATTGTTCCAAATGAAAAGTAAAACACTGTCAATCTTTTAGACATTGGGCCCATTCAGTGCTTAGCAGCAGATGATCATAAAAACCCAGATGTTTTTCACAAAGCAGATTATATAGGGATTTGTGACCAAACCTTCACTTTCTCAGGAATTTTCTGGTATTATGCAATGAAAAATGCTGTGTTTTGCAAAGCTCAAAACTCATGGTATCACATGTGTAAAATTATTTACAGGTAAGTTCAGTTGCTGTGGAATCATTTTAAATATTTTATATGGTCAAAGAAGATGCTGGTAGGTTGCTTTTAATATGTTATTGTTCAAATGTATAATAATGCTTTCTTTTTTTGAATTTCCACCATCCCTAGTCTTTCACTTCATGAAGAAGCATATACAACTCAGTTCTAGTCTTTTGTATTAACTCTCAGATAAACAGAATTTCCATGTCAGTTTTGGAAGTTTTCAAGAAATGTGTTTCTTATGAGAGCCTAAGAGCTGGGGGTAATTAATACACAAATGAACAAATAGTAGAAGGGAGTGATATATCAATGCCAGAATTCTGTAAGTAGCAAATAACTTTTCATGCTTTATGATTTTAGTCACTGAATAAATAAACAGGGAGCCTGCGAAACACTGAGTCTTATAGGTGAGAATGAGTGTGGGAACCAAGGAGGTAGAAGTCTCTAAGAAGCCCCAAGCTCTAACATACTAGTTTAAAGAAAAAAAATCCCTAGGAGAAGGAATTGTCATGAAAAGAGGTTAAAGTTGTATAAATATGGTGACTCTAGTTTTATCTCCTTGCATTAATTGAAAGCTGTTTTTTTTTGTCTGATAGTATTTCTTTTCCTTGCATTAATTGAAAGCTGTTTTTTTGTCTGATAATATTTCCTTTCCCTTAGAAAGTACTTATTAGGAGACAATTTTCCACAGGCCTCTTGCATTTCTGCATATCTTGTGAGTAGAGGCACTGGCTGCCTTTATCTAGACTATCTTTTCAAGGATATTTGTATAGCAAACAGCCTTGGAAGATAAGATGGTGTCTCCCTTCAGAACAAAGGGCAGGCTCATCACAAAAGTTTGGGTTCCCAAAGCTCAGGGTTCCTCTTCTGCATTTCCATCCTGCTGAGTGTGCAGGTGTTTCCCTTTTCATATCCCCATGAGGGAATTGCATGTCCTGAAATGACACAAGAAAATGATAATACTCTGGCTACTACTATTGCTATAAAACTACCTATATATCTTTAGATATCTGTATCTATATATATCTATATGTATAGATATAAAGGAATCTTGTTTCTTCTGCCAGTACCCATGAAGTTGTATGTGGCAGCTAATTTGCTGCTTGCAAGTAGGGTTAAATCTCAGAACCCTTCAAAATTCTTGACAATACTTTTCTTGTGTTCTATTTCCAGAAAGACAATTTATATATTCTTTGCTCTCCCTTAATAATTTCTTGTTTTGAGTTTCCTTTACATCATTTTTTTCTTATACCTTGTCTCAGCCACCTATAAACAACATATAGAGATTTTCCTACCATTCTTAATGATGTACTGCATCACTGATCTCTCTTTCTATTACCAGTCCTGAAGCACCTCCCTTGGGAACATCTTTATACTCCCTTTCCAGATTCTCAGATGCCTCAGTTCCAGTGGCCTCCATTAAAAAAAATTACTTAATTACCTGGTGAACTTAGTCAAACTAAGTCAAACTTAGTCAAACATCAGTCAAAACTGCATTGCCTGCAAGATCTCAAATTTTGAAATTTCCTCTTCTCATCATGACCTCATCTTTTTCCTCTTCTACTCCATCATTCATCCTTAACTAGCTCCTGGCCTCATCTTTTCTTTTAGTCCTTTGATATACTTCTCTCAATTCTCCCTTTACTTAATTTTGATTATAATATTGAGTGCTAAATACTCTGTTGTGCAAACACTCTTTTCTCACAACAAATTAGGAGGATAGGCACTATTACTATCTTGATTCCTAAGACTAAAAATTTGAGACTTAGAGGTGAAGTAAAATTCCCAACACTACAGAGGTAGCAAGTTACAGAACAAGGGCTTCATTTAAAGCCTGATAAACTCTAGATCCATATCTGATTTCTGGCTTTACTACCTATTTTGTAACAATGAACTTTTAAGTCCTATAGGCTACTCCCTAGAGTATTAGACTATTGTATATTGCAAAATAAAGTTAAAAATCTGGATAAATGTACCTATAAAATCCCTGCTACTTTCAGATTCATTCTACCATTCAGCAACTTTTTGATCACAGGTTGTTGTTGACTTTCTATCATATTTCTCACAGTGATTGTTTAAAATCTTCTCCAAATTCCTCAAGCCTCCAATTTTATACTAGCCTCTCTGGTTTGAAGTCATCAGTAGAAGCTCTCAATTCATTCCACCTGAGGTTCATTCTCTTTCTTTCTTCTTTCTCTCAGGATGCAATATCTTCCAAGCCTAGACCTTCCATCTATGGTATGACCCCATGTCTTCTTCCAGGACATCACTTCATTAATTGTGCCCCCTCTCTTGTTTAACCATAAACAATCCTCTCTTTAATGGCACATTAAAAAATTACTCTTACTCCTATAACTGCCAAGGCTTTATTTGCATTTTACTTTCTTGTATTTGGATTTCACTCCCTTCACTCCCTGAAATGTGGGTCTCAGAAATACTGGTCACAAAAATCAGTAAGTATTTTATAAACACTCAATTTAATCCCCTTCTGTTAGTTATCATTTTCACTACTTCTCTGTAGCTTTTGATACTCCTTGTTTCCAAGTAAAAGCAAATGGCCAGAACTCCAAGCAAGGTCTCTGAATTTGGAACCAGCTTTGAACTTGGACTCTTCAACTAAACTAGCTATGAAATCTTAAATTTTAACCTCTCTGAGCCTTAGTTTCCACATCTCCAAATGAGAACTTTTATATATACCTTCAGGTTTCTTAGGAAGATAAAATGAAATTATTACTATAAAGTTCTGAGCATGTTTCTGATGAATAAGGAATCTTCAGTAAATGACAGCTATCTCTGTTATGTCATTAACACAGTGTCTGACACATAGTAATTCGTTTCTGTTTTCCTCCCCCAACTTCTCTTATTTTATGTGATGTTTCATATTATTTGTTTTCCATTTACTTTTTGGACAGATATTTTCTTCTTTCGTTGGTCTTGTCTTCTTCTAACTATGTTTCCAAACTTAATCCTTAGACCACTTATTTTATCTTTTTATAGTTGTGTCTTTGTCCAGTTGTATCCTCTCCTGCATTTTTTACTATCTATTTTTTTTTTTTTTTTTTTTTGCGGTACGCGGGCCTCTCACTGTTGTGGCCACTCCCGTTGCGGAGCACAGGCTCCGGACGCGCAGGCTCAGCAGCCATGGCTCACGGGCCCAGCCGCACCGCGGCATGTGGGATCTTCCCAGACCGGGGCACGAACCCGTGTCCCCTGCATCAGCAGGCGGACTCTCAACCACTGCGCCACCAGGGAAGCCCAGGATTTGATTTTTTAACATAATGTAATCCTAAATTCTTAATCTGCATTTCCATTTTCCTGTTATAAACTTTCACCTGGGTATCCCAGTGGAAAATTGACGTGCAAGCTGTACAAAACTACACTCATGTCCCTTCCTGAACAGCATCTACTCCTGACTTCTCTGTCTGCCTGGTCCTTGCGGATAAACTTGGTCACTTTGCCCTCTTCCTCTCCTTTATCCCCCACCACATCAAACCGTTTGCCAAGTTGTATAAATTCCAACTCTACGGTATCTCTTTTGTCCTTTTTCTTAAATTCTCTGAGATATTTCGGATCACACTGATAGTGTGATTCAGACTACCAATTTGTATAAGAATTGCTTTGTATTTCAGTTTTGTAGGAAAGGTTTTTCTCACTTCCTAGACCAGCGCCAAGTTTTAGACTCTTGTTTGTTCTTCCATTCTGTGTTTCCCCCATCACACTTTAATTCTTTATCACACTCTCTGCTTTTGCTACTGCAGTAGAAGCTCCTCAAGAGCAGAGACCACATTCCTCACTTTCAGTTTCTTAATAGGTTCTCCATCTTGGACATTTATGTTCCCTTTTCAGTGCTAAATCAAACAATGGTGCTTCTTACCATTGATTTTTAAAAATTTTTATTGGGATATAGTTGATTTACAATGTTGTGTTAGTTTCAGGTATACAGCAAAGTGAATCAGTTATACATATGCATACATCCACTTGTTTTTAGATTCTTTTCCCATTACAGAGTATTTTGTAGAGTTCTCTGTGCTATACAGTAGGTCCATATTAGTTATCTATTTTATATATAGTAGTGTATATATGTCAATCCCAGTCTTCCAATTTATCCCTCCCCCTCTTACCCCCCAGTAACCATAAGTTTATTTTCTACGTCTGTAACTCTATTTCTGTTTTGTAGATAAGTTCATTTGTAGCCTTTGTTTAGATTCTACATATAAGCGATATCATGATTTTTTTTTTTGCTGTACAGTAGGTTCTCATTAGTTATCTATTTTATATATAGTAGTGTATATATGTTAATCCCAATCTCTCAATTCATCGCCTCCCCCCACCATTGATTTTTGAACTTGATTTGATGAAGTGTGGGAATTTTCCCACCTCTAGTGTCTTCCTGCCTTAGTCTATTCTGCACATCTTGGGAGAAAATATTCATAAAACCCAGCTCCAATCATGTCATTCTTTTGCTGAAACTGTTTGTTGGCTCCCCACTGACTACTGAATATGTATACAGTTCTTCTCTTGGTGTCAAGGCCTTTCATGATATGACTCCAAAATATCTTTCTGGTTTATCTACTCCCGGTTGTCATTTCCTAAGCTCTAGATTACTCATATTCCTCCCAGGCCTTGCTAGTCAAGTTTTCATAGGCCTTATTCTCTAGCTTTGCTGTCTTCCTAAGACTCTGTCTATATTTAGGAGCTCTGCCTCCATCTCCATTTATAGATATTCTACCCATCTTAAAGCTTCATTTCAAATGACACCACCCATAATCCTGCTGGAATTAATCATATTTTATCTTTTTTTTCCCCAGCTGTTTGGGACTTTGTCAGCAGCGACTCTATCTTGGTCATCTGTGTACCTCTTGCAATGTCTTGCACAGTGCATGGATATATGGAAAATCAGGTGTCAGGAGTTGCTGATGGAGGCAAACAGATAACTTTTGGGGGGTGGGTAACTACTTCTGGAGGGAGAAAATAGGGAATAATAGCAATTAATTAATGATTTTTAAATTTATCCAATACATATTTATTGGATAGATACTCTGTACTGAGCACTGTACTAGGCACTGAAATGTGATGGAAAATGGGCAACATTACCTCTGTCCTCAAAGAGTTTAAAATTAAGAAAAGAAAACAATTGTAATAAATAATTAAAATAAAGAGTAGTAGAGGAAGTATACGGTACAGTGGGAACACATAGCTGAAGAGTCTGACCTGTCTGCTGAGGATGGGGGAAGTGACAAACTGAAGGAAATATAGGATCTAGCCACAGACAATGGGGTAGGTGTGGCAGATTGTTTCATACAGAGAAAATAGTAAGTCTGATGGCCTTGTGGTTAAAATTCACAGGACACATGAAACAAGTTTGGTGCAGCTGGTGTATAGGGTAAGCAGAGTGGCAAGAGAAATAGTGAAGAGGTCCAATCACAGAACCATGTAAACCATGGTAAGGAGTTTGAATTTTTCCAATAAGGACAATAAAAAACCATTAAAAGATTTTGAAGCAGGGAATGACTTGATTAGATTTATGTTTTGAGAGTTTCCTTTTGGTGTGGAAATAGAGGTAGAATAAATTCAAGGAGATATATTAAAAGTCTGTTTTAGAAATCCAAGCAAGGTGGAGAGAGAGAGAGAAAATATGAATGAATGATAACAAAAACTTATCTTAGGGATGTAGCTGTGCAGATTTGAAAAATGTTTAGGAGACTGCACAGCATAATAGTTAAAAACTATGGCTTTCTGAATATTCACTTCATATTTTTTAGGTGAACAACTTGGCAAGTTAGCTAACATCCCTAAGGTCAAGTTTCCTCATCTCTAAAAATGGGAATAATAAAGAATTCAACTACATAATGCACGTAAAAGCTTTTTGCACAGCCCTTGGCACATAGTAATCACTCAGTAAAATATTACTTGTTATTATTAGAATTAACACAACTTGAGTGACTGGGAAGGATGAGGGAGAAGATGGAGACAATGAGATCATTCAGACTGTGGTTTACTTATTGAGTGGATAGTGATGCCATTCATTGAAATTTGGAAGCAAGTGTTGAGGAGGGGTGGGAAGACAATGAGTTTGAGTGAAGATGTAGGAATTAGCTTAACAGGTCTGGAATTCAAGAGAGAGATTTGAAAGTTACTTACATAAGGGTATTTCTTGAAAAGATTGGCAGGTTTCTATCTTCTCATGTCCCTATTACCTCGCAATCCATGTTGCATTTGTCCCCTCTACTCTATGGGAAGTGGAGTGCTCTAGTTGCTAATTTAATTCATGTGAGTGGATGGGAATGTCTGGGGAGTAGGTGTGGTGTGAGAATAGAAGAAGGTGCAGGGAACCCTGGGAACACCAACTTCTAAGGGGTGGGTAGAGGAACAGGAGGCTGTAAAGGAAAAGGGAGTGTGTAACCAGAAGGAAAAACCAGGAGACAGTCATGCCACAAAGCCAGGCAGAACAAGTATTTCCAGAGGAGGGAATGGTCAGTTGTTCTGTTGAGTGTAAAGAAATGTAAGGTCTAAAAATTATTAACTGGATTTAGCAATGATGATGTTAATGATGAACACTGTCATAGAGTGAAACTTTGCATAGCGTGGTGAGGACAGAAGAAAGATCTGAGTAGACTGAGAGCTGATTAGGAAGTGAGAAAATAGAATCCTGGCAACCCTTTCAAGAAATTTGGCCGTGGAAGGGTGAGAGAGTACAGGGGCTGAAGAGGGAGATGAGGGTAGAGAATTTGTTTTGTTTTGAAAAATGGGGTTTATATTAGCATATTTAAGTGAAGATAAGAAGGAGCTGGTAGAAAGGTAGAAGTGTAGAGGGCCAGGAAATTAGAAACAGGTGAAGATAGAGTAGAGCAGAGAGGCCCATGAAAACACTCTGGAGTTGAAAGATGACAAATTAGGGATTCCAGCATGATGAGCCAAAATAAGTCCATTGTGGCATTTTGGTACACAATCTTTCCAAAGATAAAAGGGCTTTGGACTAAAGAAAAGCAATTTCTGTGGCTCTGTTTTATAGTAGGTGATTTTACAAAGTTCATGGGGCGAGACTCACATTTATAAGAGAAGATGAAAAAAGGAAGCTTTTAGAGAGGTTGTGTTTGTACATATAGAAGCAAAGAGTTTCTTCAGAAATGGCAATAGAGAATGAAGAGACATCAAACATCTGAAGAACTGACTTGCTTGATCATCTAGGAGACTAGTCTTGGACACTTTTTATGGCAAAAAATGTTGCATATGAAAGAATGTCTAGATGTAATCAATAACCAGACTTTGAGGAAGGAGGGTCATAAAGAAACTTCTCTTGAAGAATAATAACTGAAGCTGAGTAGGATTGATATACGTACATTTTTTACATGACATATCCCAGGGAAAAGCAAATTATTTTGTAAGAATTTTAGAGAAATACAGTGTCTGTTTTCTCTTAGATTAATGTGAGGCAGCACAGACATATCTGCGCTAATTTCAGAGAATGTTTTATTTATCTGCCACTTCTTTAAAACCTTCTATCTCCCAACCATGTACATTCTATATTTTTGACAAATGGGCCTTTTGTGCACAAACTTCATAATCAAATTGGTTCAAGAATAAATTGCAGGAAGTGGAACTTTCTTACATTAGCCCTTGTGACAGCTAATGAAGATGAATAGGATAAAACAGGACTTCCCTTTATGAAGGAGGAGCTCTCATTCCCCACTGTGTTGGCTAAAGGCAAATTTGTTTGCAAAGGAAAAAAATAGAAGAATCTAATTGCTTAATTCTCGTGGAAAGCCATTGTCAGACAGCCTGCTCAAATACACGGACATTTGCTAAAGAAGCAAGTGTAAAACTCTTGCATACACATCCAATAGAAACCTCATTTTTTTCTCCATTGGACGTTTGATCAGAAAATGTTTATATTTGAAGAAAAAAGAATTCTCTCCATTTCACTGATGTTCAGATTAACTATCTGAAAAAACATTTCTGGTTGCTTTAATTCTGGGAAATAAAGACCATAGTTGGAATTGTGGAATGACTAGAACTATGGAGATCATAAGCAAATTTGAGAATGGTTCTTGTCCTCAGCTAATTTTAAAATCAATACACCAGCCAAGTATATGAAGCAATTGGAACTCTTATACCCTGCTGGTAGGCATCAAATTGGCACAATTACTTTGGAAAATTGTTTGGCAATATCTACTAAAGGCAAATATATACCTACACTATGATCCAGCGATTTCAGTCCTGGCCATTACCCAACAGAAATTATTTGTATGAGAATGTTCATTATTGCCATTAGTCAGCATAGCCCCAAACTAGAAACAACTTAAATATCCTTCTACAGAATAGAATAGAATACCTGCATAACAATAAAAAAGAATGAGCTATCCACCAAGGAACAACATAGCTGAATCTTAAAAACAATGTTGAGTAAAATAAGTCAGAGGCAAAAGAATACACACTATATCTGTATGGTTCCATATTTTTAAAAGTTCAAAGACAAGCAAGATGGATGCATGAGGATAAAGGTTAGAATAGTGGTTATCCTTGGTGGGGGACATTGACCTGGAGGGGGCACAAGAGAACCTTCTGTAGTGCTGGAGATGTCCTAGACTCCAGTGTGATTATAAGAGTAGCAATTAAAAGAGGGTTATACATATGTAAAGATCCACTGAGCTGTATATTTCAAATTTGTACACTTTACAATATGTTATACTTCAATTTTAAAAATGAACCATTTCTCCACATCAGTGACTTTTTTTAAGCCTTTTTATCTACAGAGAGGGCAAAAGAAGGCAATTATCAGGGCTTGTCTCCTTGACCATGACTTTGCTGGCCTTGCATGTTTTCAGGTAGATCAGACCAAGTGACAAAACCTCACTAAACTGAGTAATTGATTTTCAGTTAGGAGGTAACAACTGAATATTTATTGGATTTAAAGTAGTTATTAAAGATAAATTTGATTTACAGAGCCACAGAGGCTTTGAGAGCATTCTGTAAACAACTCTTTTTGAATTTGTTCTATCCATGAATCAATAGTCACAGGCCTATGACCTTGACCATCTCTTTGTCTCTTAGTTTGTGGCCTTATTTACCCTTATCTAAGCCTTCTAGAGGTCCTTCATAGGCTCTGTCAATGGCCAGATTTCACCTTCCTTACAGTTTGACCCATGAACTTTGGAAATACACAAGGAGATAGTGTTGCACTTTAGAAAACAAGAAAATTAAAATGTCTGGAATTTTCGAAAATATTGCAGTGTATGGGAGGCAGCTAATTTTCACAACAGCAGTCTATTCTATCAATAGATGATGAAGCCTGCATGGATCAGGATGATGGCTCTCTGTTTCTGGTGTGGTTGAAGAAATTGACTTGCTTATAGCAAAACACCCTCAGGATGAAAGTCAGGAAGAATTGGAGAACTGGAAAAGACCTTAGAGATCAACTTAATCTCATTTTTCCAAGAGCATGAAAACCATGCAATTGAGTAAGGATATTTATCATACCTGTTTATATTTAATCCATTGAGAAGGGCAAAGCACATGCCCCGATATCACTAGAAGGAAAATAATACTTTTTACCCCTATTACATTTTAATGATTATCTGTGCAGTGCAGTTATATATTATGATAGCAAGGAAGACAGACTTTGGAGTTGGAGCAGTGGTGCTGAATCCAGCCTCTGTACCCGGACACTGAATTAAATCTCGGAGACAGAGTTTTGGGTGAAGTAGAAAAGAATAGCTTTATTGCTTTGCCAGGCAAAGGGAGCCACAGCAGGCTAATGCCCTCAAAACTGTGTGTCTTGACCTGGAGGGGATAGTGAGGAAAAACTCCTTTATAGTAATGGTTCAAAGAAGTTGTGATCAGCTCGTGGACATTCTTCTGATTGGTTGGGGGTGAAGTAACTGGGAGTCATCATCATCAACCTCTGGTTCCAATGGGTCTGGGGTCTGCGTGCTTTTGGGCAGCATACAGTTAACTTTTCCCACTTAGGGGGTGGTTCAGTATCTTCCAAACAGCTCAAAGATATTCTTATGTATATCCCTTGAGGGGGAACCAGGACCCTGCCCCAAGGCTGCACTATTGTTTCTTGACCATTCCTGGATTGTCTTTGCATCCCCTCCCTTGTTTAGTTAGCAACTGTTTGAACCTGCCTGTTGGAACTCAGGGAAGGTCATGGAGGATGAATGAAGCCTGATTCCTGTAATCAAGAAATGGGGGGATACAGAAAGGCTTTTGTGCCTAGGAGCTCCACAGAGTCCAGCTCAGTTTCAGCAGGGAGTTCAGGGTTTGCTGTTTATTGGTTATGTGATCCCTGACAAGTTACTTAACTTCTTCAAATCCTGTCTCCTTTATTGCTAACGTGGAGCTTATAGTAGTGAGTTGACAAACATAGCGCTTAGCACTTAGTAGAACAAAGCCTGGCACATCTTAGCAGCATAAGCATTACTTATCATCATCATCAAATAATAATAACAACCACAACATAATTATAACAACTACTATTTATTAGCTTATATTTGTGTAGTGGATCTAGTGTAAACAAGAAGTATGTGAGACTGCCAGTGTTTGTTAACACCAAGCTCTCCCTGTCCTTTTTTATTCCTTAGCCCACTAACTGTTTATCCTCCATACAGAATTGAACCAATTTATATAATGGTTTTAGAGGTAAATAGGATGAGATTCATTAGTGTTGGACTGATTTGTGCCTAGCAACCCCATGGGAAATTTCTTGACAGCTAAGTCATCTAGTCCCCATGGTACCTGTTAATAGAAAATGCTTCATCTATAGTGAATTCATTTGTCATTGTAGTTGGGAACATTCAGTTTTCTAATCTTTTTTATTTGCAGCTGCACTAGGCTCAGAGTGTTCCAATATTTTCATTTTAAAGGTATTGTTTACATTTGAAATTACCATTCAGAGAAGCAAAGTCTCTTCCTAGTTGCGAGGCAAGGTAATGACTTTGTAGCCCCATTAAAATATGACAATAGCGCAGCTATGGGAGCTGGTGGGGCTTAATGCTCCTGCTGAGCTACAGTAAAGTATGTGTGTACCTGAACTTTTGTATATTAATTAGATAGAAGTATTCATCTGTATTAAATTTGAACATTATAATCATGACTTATATTATTCAGTGATGTTAGGTGAATGAACAAATGTACCAACTAAAACTAGTGCCCATATCTATGACTGTGATTGTAGCTGTATGACACCAACCTAAATAATAACTTTAATTAAAAAATTAAAATATATATTCATATCATTTGTTCCTTGTAGACCAAAATACCCATTTGTCTGGTTCAAATGCTTATGGCTTAATTAGTGATTTTGTTATTATGGAAAAACTATCTAAATGTGAATTCCAACTAAAGCATAGTTTTGATTTTACAGATCTAGAATAGAGATAATTCTTTTCTCTGGAGAATCATTCTTTGAAACTGGAGCTTGGATTTGGAAAAAAGGGGAAAATTTGAAATTTATGGTATATTTAAAGGAATAATCCTAGAGACTAAAATTTACTTTCATTTATTTTATGCCAGTAATAGACATAAGACTCTATGGACATGAAAATACTCTGAATATGGATATTAAGATCCTTCAATCTGTTATCTAGTATCCCTTCTGAAGCAAGTGTTTCCACTAGAACATACTGTACTCAAATTGTTTGAGTCACTAAGGCATCCATTGACTCAACTCTACTTGTTTTTATACCATCGCCTTTAGATGATACAGATTTTTAAAAAACAACAAAGCTAACAGGGAAGAAAAAAAAGAATGTTCCATAAGAAGACACAGAAAACAAAAAGAACTTTAAATTATGGTAGGTCTGTTCATCTGTATGCATTGAGGGCCAATCAGATAGTGAGCACAGAAACATGGGAGAAAAAAAAAATTGACTAGATTCAACTATTTAAGGTTATTTTAAGTGGCCAGGGAAAAATCTCTTAATTTGTCAATTAGTATGTTTTCTTCTATTATGTCATGTAATCAAGAAATATTTTTGTAGTGCCTCCTAGAAGCCAAGGTCTTCTAGAGATTGGGGATTTATCAAAGAACTAGCAGGAGTGGGGTGTAGCCTGAGATAAGGCTAGGAGACTGGTTGTTCCTCTGAGATTTTTAGTGAATGGCTATGGCTTTGATAAGAAGCTATAAGGAAAAGCAGTATGAAATGAGACTAGAAACGTAGGTACTTAGGCTGTGGATTATATGTGGTATGGCCTTCTCACTATGCCCATTCCTCCAGCTGTGAGCACCCTGGTCTCCTGCTTCATCTCTCTAGTCAAAAAGGCAGATGTAGTCCAGGCTTTCATGGGTCCACCTAGCCAAAAACAAAAATCAGGAAATGTTAAGTGTTAGGAAGGCAATGAAAAAGAGAAATGTGATAGAATAGAAGTTTGGGAGAGTATAGCCTTAGGTAAGGTGATCAGGAAAGATTTCTCTGAGAGGGTGACCTTTGAGCTGAGATTTAAATGACAAGGAAGAGAATATCTACAGAAACCCTGAGTTGGGCATGATTTTTCTAGAAATAGGAAACAAGTCTAAGTGAGAGCAAATGGAAGGGTGAGGAGGCTATTGGAGTCATTCAAGCCATAACAGAGCTAAACTCCCAACTCCTCTCCTCCCCCAACATCCTTGGGTTAGAGAAACAACATAACAACAGCCTGTATAACCAAAACATACTACTCATTCATTCACTTATGAGAGTAATTTATAACTGCAGGAGTTTTTATAGGACATGAAATTTATGTTCCTGGAAAACCTCCTATTAGGAAAAATTGTGTACTAAAAATAACAAGGCTTATGGGAAAATAAAATTGAGGCAGACCACTTAAAACTTATGTTAGTTTGTTACCAGAACTTTAACCAAGACAGTAATGGTGTCTGAAGGCAAAACAGCTGTGGGGGTGTTGCCTCATGGGATATTAAAAATACACAAGCAAAATAAAATGAAAATGCTGGCTTGTTAACATAGAGACAACACAACTGGAACTGGAGTTCTGAGCAAAGGAAGAGCATTTAAAGGCTGGGGTGCACCTCATTGGAGAATGGATCCTGGGTGCAGGCACTCATTTGAAATAATATAGAGCCAAAAGGGTTCCTGTCTGTGCAGCTACCAAGCAGAGACCATTGTCCTTTCCTGCTGAAGAGTTTACTTTTCCTCCACTATTATGGCTCCCCTTGGAAAAAACTGCGTTTCAATCAACACAACTTCTGCATTCTACACTGATAGAATTACTCTACTTAACCAACTGCAAATGTACTAATTGGTTTATAACACACATCGTGGGCAGAAGACTGTACCTCATTTGTTTTTAGGTTTTGTCCCAATAAGCATACTGTGATTCAATTCAATTCAGTTCAACTAGAATTTATTGAGTGTTTAGTTTGTGCATGTTACTTTAATAAATGTGTTTAATAAAAGACCTGGTTAGTTAATGTGTCATTGAATTCCGGAGTCTTCACTTTTTATGGCCATATCATGTGTGATTGGGAAGAATTATTTTGACATTGGATGGTTTTAAGAAGACCAATTATTATTTTCTCTAAAAGAATTGCATATGAGTTAACTAATCAAAACAAACTGAAAGTTTATTAGTTCATTTTAAATGTATAAGGGGAGTTTTTTAAAAATATAATTCTATGGTATGCTCGTGAAAATTGAATAATCCATCATTTATCTGTTTTGTAAAGTAAGAATTTCTGTTTTAAATGGGAGACACATTTTCAGAAATAACTTCTCTGCTTTTCTCTGGTGCAGCATTTTCTATAGTGTGTTCTAAAAAATAGTCATTCTCAGTGGTTGCTAGTAAGCATTAAATAAAATGGGTTCTGTAGTGGTGGCAAAAATTTTACCCCTAGCTCTTAGGGTCTCCAACTAGGCTTGAGAATTCTATTGATATAAGACAGGAGAGAAATACATTTATTTAGTATAAGTTTTACATGACACAGGAACCCTCGTAAGGAAACAAAGACCCAAAAGAATAGGCAAAATCTAAATGTTTTTATACTAGGTTGAACAAAGAGAGGCAATTGTGGAAAATAATTAAAATAAATCTGAAGAATAAAGGGAGATAATTATTTTAACAAGGTCTGTCTGTATAGAATTCTTTCAGCCTCAACTCCCATCTCTGGTGGTAAGGATGTTTCTTCCTCCTGGCATAGGGAGAGCAGCTCTCACATGAAAGTTTCATTTTCTGTTTTCAGGAAGAAAAAAGGGACGGTAGAGCACCCTGCTGTTCTTCAAGTGCCTTTAACTCAAAATGATCCGTATGCCCAAGTGACATATTTTGGGATAGCATATACTGCCACCCTTCACTTCCATAATCAAGTTAAGTCTGGGCACACTGGTTAAACAGAGTGAGACACATATCTTTACTATTAAACTTCTAAGAGTTGTCTAATATTTTAATGTGCCTTGTTAATCTCTAAGAAGGGGACATGCTACCTGTCATTTACCAAAGTCATTTGTCCATTGAACTCTTCATGGAATATCCCGTGAGACTGATGTTTTAACAACACAGTTTGGGAAATCCTCATCTATTTTGCAAGGCTTGAAAGCAAGTAAACAATCCCTGTCTTCCTCATTTCCTTCCTTGACCATAAAAACAAGGAGAAACCAGGCTCCATACTGACATTCTAACTTCAACATGTTGCCATCTAAATAGTCACGGCACCCACAAGTCTGTAGGGAATTTCATGATGTGCAAAGCAAGTATTATCAACTAATTGACATCAAAAAAGTAGTGTAGACATGACTGAAGTTGAAGTGTGCTGTACAGAAATTTAGGGAGCAGTGATGCCAGGGCATAGATGAAATTTAGCAGTTCTGTATGCAGTATCATAGTGTTTGGAAAATGGTAACTTGAATGTAACTTTCTGCCTTTCCATTTCTGTCAGTGGTAAGTCAACATTTGTGTTCATGTCAAAACTCCTTTTAACTTACTTATTCACTAGTTTCAATTTTATGTATAAATATTTTAAGCAGTGACACATTAGTGATGAGAATTTTTTTGGTAACATGTCACATTTTATGCATTTTCCTGTCAGATTATATGGGATACTTGAATCCCAATCTAAGCATGAAATCACATATTTCAAAATATTTGAGTGAGTTTATTTTAAATTTAAATTAAAACAATTTACTTTATCTTGTTAGATTCTGTTCGACTGTCAACATCCTCTGGGAAAATACCTAAAACAAATTAGTAGAGGCCTAAGAGAACACCATGTGAAGCCAGTAAATTGTGTGGTCAAAAGAACCCTAGAAAATTCTGAAACTTAGCTACAAAATATGATATACATTAACCCTGTATGCTATTTCTTATATATTCTAAAGATTGAGAACCACTGAGCTATATTAAAGGGAAAAAATATAAGGACAGTCTACATGCAAATGTCTGGGAATGAAAACCATTTGTTTTTAAGGTAACACTTGCATCCCTAGAAGGGCAAGAATCTAGGTGGAGATTTCTAAAGTACTAACTTATCTTTAGTTTTTTTTCCCTTTTTCATATTACTATTAAGCCGCTGTAAATTTTGTATAAATTAACATATTAATTTGTTGTAGTAATACCTCATCTTCACAGATGGTAGCTCCCATAGTTCAGTTCAGCAGATAAATTAAATGTTGAAACTCTGCTATATCTCCTTTCTCTGTGTTCCATAGTACTTTGCACATATCTTTATTACAGAATTTCTCATAACACGTTATAATTATATGATTATATCCTCACGCCATTTGGTAGGATCTAGGTCTCATTTATTTTATATTCCTGGTAGCTTGGAGAGTGCCTCCTATCTGGTAGATGCTCATTTCTTTTCTTTTTCTTTTTATTTTTTTGAATTAAGGAATCTGTATTCTAGTCTCTGTGGAGGATGTGTGCTTGCCTGATAAATTTTAATTGTCTTTGCATTATTATTCATTTTTTAATTAGTAAGCTTTATTTTACAGCAGTTTTAAGTTCACAGCAAAACTGAGGGGAAATTGCAGAGTCCCACATACTCCTTATCCCTACACATGCACAACATCCCTGTACAACAGTGGTGCATTTGTTTCAATCTATGAACTTAACAGTGATATATCATTATCACCCAAAGCCCATAGTTTACCTTAGGGTTTACTTTTGGTGCTGTCCATTCTATGGGTTTTGACAAATGTATAATGACTTGTATCCATCACTGTAGTTTGTACAGAATAGTTTCATTGCCCTAAAAATCCTCTGTGGTGTGCCCATTCATATCTCTCTACTCCCTAACCCCTGGCAACCACTGATATTTCTACTGTCTCTAAAGTTTTGCCTTTTTTCAGAATATCATATAGTTGGAATCATACAGTATGTAGCCTTTCAGATTGGCTTCTTTCACTTAATAATAAGCATTTAAGTTTCCTCCATGTCTCTTTATGGCTTCTTAGTTCATTTCTTTTCAGTGCTGAACAATATCCTTTTGTCTGGATGTACCACAGTTTATTTATTCTTTCACCTACTGAAGGACAACTTGATTGCTTCCAAGTTTTAACAGTTGTGGATAAAGCTTCCATAAACATCTGTGTGCAAGTTTTTGTGTGGACTGGTAAATGCCTTGGAGTGCTATTGCTGGATTGTATGGTTGGATTATGTTTAGTTTAGTAAGAAACTGTCAAACTGTCTTTCAGACGAGATTGGGTGCATTCAGTGTGGTAAGGATGTAGATGCAAACTGTCTTTCAAAGTGCATGTACTATTTTGTACTCTAACCAGCAATGTTGCTCCACATCCTCATTGGCATTTCATGGTGTCAGAGTTTTAGATATGGACCATTGTAATAGGTGTGTATTGATATCTTGCTGTTTTAACTTGCATTTCCCTGATGACATCTGATGCTGAACATCTTTTCGTATTCTTCTTTGCCATCTGGATAACGTCTTTGTTGATATGTCTGTTTAGACCTTTTGCCCTCTTTTAAATTGAGTTGCTTTCTTATTGTCTAGTTTTAAGAGTTCTGTGTATATTTTGGATAATAGTCCTTTATCAGATGTGTTCTTTGCAAATACTTTCCCTAGGTTGTGGCTTATCTTCTCATTCTCTTGTCAGTGTCTTTCACAGAACCAGTTTTAAATTTTAATGAAGGCCAGTTCATCAATTATTTCTTTCTTGGATTGTGCCTTCGGTGTTGTATACATTGGTAAAATATCATCACCATACCTAAGGTCATCTAGATTTTCTCCTCAGTTTTCTTCTAGGCATTTTATAGTTTTGTGTTTTATATTTAGTTTTATGATCCACTGCTTTTGCTTCATCCCACAAATTTTGATAAGTTGTGTTTTCATTTCCATTTAGTTAAAAATATTTTAAAACTTCTGAGATTCTTCTTTGATCGATGTATTATTTAAAAGTATGTTGTTTAATATTCACATATTCTGGGATTTCCTAGTTATCTTTCTGTTATTGATTTCTAGTTTAATTTTATTGTGGTCTGAGAGCAGCCTTTTTATGTGTTCTGTTCTTTAAAATTTGTTAAGGTATGTCTTTTTAAAAAAAATATTTATTTATTTGGTTGCACTGGGCCTTAGTTGTGGCAGGTGGGTTCCTTAGTTGCGGCTCACCGGCTCCTTAGTTGCGACACGTGGACTTCTTTAGTTGTAGCAGGTGGGCTCCTCAGTTGTGGCATGCGAACTCTTATTTGTGGCATGCATGTGGGATCTAGTTCCCTGACCAGGGACTGAATCTGGGTCCCCTGCATTGGGAGTGTGGAGTCTTATCCACTGCGCCACCAGGGAAGTCCCCTGTTAAGGTGTGTCATATGGCACAGAATGTGATACATATTGGTGAATGTTCCATGTGAGCTGGAGGAGAATGTATATTATGCTATTGTTGGATGAAGTGGTCTATAGATGTCAATTATGCCCAGTGATTGATGGTGCTCTTGAGTTTAACTGTGTCCTTACTGATCTTTCTGCCTACTGGATCTGTCCATTTCTAATAGATGGGTTTAAAGTCTCTAACTATAATAGAGATTCATCTATTTCTCTTTGCAGTTCCAAAAGTTTTGCCATACATATTTGGATGTTCTGTTAGGTGCATACACACTAAAAATTGCTGTGCCTTCTTGGAGAATTGACTTCTTTACCATTATGTAAAGCCCCTCTGCTTCCCTGATAATTTTCCTTGCTCTGAAGTCAGCTCTGTGTGAAATTAATATAGCTACTCCTTCTTTCTTTTGATTAGTATTGGCATGGTATATTTTCTCCATCCCTTTACTTTTTAAAAGATTTTTTTAGCTTTTATTAAACTTTTTTTAAAGAATTGTATTTAAACTAAAAAAAAAATTCACCCATTTCTCACCCATCACCCTTTTAAAAAATATTTATTTATTTATTTATTTATTTATGGCTGTGTTGGGTCTTCATTTCTGTGCGAGGGCTTTCTCTAGTTGTGGCAAACGGGGCCACTCTTCATTGCAGTGCACGGGCCTCTCGCTATCGCGGCCTCTCTTGTTGTGGAGCACAGGCTCCAGATGCGCAGGCTCAGTAATTGTGGCTCATGGACCCAGTTGCTCTGCAGCATGTGGGATCCTCCCAGACCAGGGCTCTAACCCGTGTCCCCTGCATTGGCAGGCAGACTCTCAACCACTGCGCCATCAGGGAAGCTCCATCACCCTTTTAATCTATATGTTTCTTTATATTTAGAGTAGATTTCTTGTAGATAACATACAGTTGGGTCTTGTTTTTTGATTCACTGTGGCAACCTCTGTCTTTCAATTGGTGTATTTAGACCATTGCTGTGTAAAGTGACTGTTGATGTAGTTGGACTAATATCTACCATATGCTACTGTTTTCTATTGTTAGACCTTGTTTTTTGTTTCTATTTTTGTTTTTCACTCTTTTTCTGCCTTTTATGGTTTTAATTGGTAATTTTATATGATTCTACTTTCTCTCCTTTCTTGGCATGTCAATTATACCTCTCTTTTTACTTTTTTTCAGTGGTTGTCCTGGAGTTTGCATTATACATTTACAACAAATCCAAGTCCACTTTCAAATAACACTGTACTGCTTCATGGGTAGTGCCAGTACCTTATAACAAAATATTCCTAATTTCTCCTTCTCATTTCTTGTATCATTGCTGTCATTCATTTCACTTATACATTAGCATAAATATAAGTATATATATGCACACATACATAAGTATACATAAACTAATACATTAATATGTAATTTTACCTTCACTTATTTATTCTCCAATGTTCTTCTTCTCTTTATGTATTTCTGAATTTCTGATCTCTATCATTTTTCTTCGCTCTGAAGAACTTCTTTTAAATTTTCTTGCAAGGCAGGCCTACTGGCAACAAATTCCCTCATTTTTTTTTTGTTTGAGAAAGTCTTTATTTCTCCTTCATGTTTGAAGGTTAATTTTGCAGCATATAGAATTCTAGCTTGGTAGTTTTGTTCTCTCAACAATTTAAATGTTTCACTCTACTCTCTTCTCACTTGCATGATTTCTGAGGAAGAGTTGTATGTAACTCTTATCTTGTTCATCTACAGCTAGGATTTATTTCTTCTGGCTTCTTTCAAGATTTTTAATTTATATTTGATTTTCTAAAGTTTAACATGATATGTGTAGGTGTAGTTTGGGGGGGCATTTATCCTGCTTGGTGTTCTCTGAGTTTCCTGGATCTGTGTTTTGGTTTCTGACTGACATTAATTTGGGGGAGATTCTAAGTCATTATTGCTTTAAATTTTGCTTCTGTTCCTTTCTGTTTCTTCCCTTTCTGGTCTTGCCATTATGTGTATGTTACACTTTCTGTAGTTGTCCCACAGTTCTTGGATATTCTGTTCCTTGTTTTAAAAGTATATGTATGTGTGCGTGTGTGTGTGTGCGTGCGTGTGTGTGTATATATATATATATATACACACACACACGCACGCACACACATATATATATATATTTTTTTTTTTTTACTTTTTTCTTTTCAGTTTGGGAAGTTTCAATTGTTGTATCCTCAAGCCCAGAGATTCTTTCCTCAGCCATGTTTAGTCTACTATTGAGCTCATCAAAGCATTCTTCATTTCTATCACAATGTTTTTGATCTCTAGGATTTCTTTTTGATTTTTTTTCAGAGTTACCATCTCTCTACTTACATTATGTATCTATTCTTACATGTCTACTTTTCCACTAAAGTCCTTAGAATATTAATCATAGCTAAAAAAAAGTTCCTAGTCTGATGATTCCAACATTCTTGCCATATCTGACTCTATTTCTGTTGCTAATTCAGTCTCATCAAACTGTGTTTTGCCTTTTAGTATGCCTTGTAATATTTTGATGAGAGGTGGACATGTTGTACTGGGTAAAGGGAACTTTGATAAATAGGTCTTTAGCAATGTAGTGGTAAGATGTGGGGAGAAAGGAAGTATTCTATAGTCCCATTATTATGTCTCAGTCTTTTGGTGAGCCTTTGTCTTTGGACTGTGAACTTCACTGGGGCTTCTCAGTTTACCCCCACCCCTTAATTGGGACAGGATGGCTAGAGGGGACTGGAGTTGGGTATTTTTCCTCTCCCATGTGGAAGGTGAGATACTTATGGAGTTGAATATTTTCTTTCTTCCAGGTGGGTTAGACTCTGATAAAACCCCAGGAGGTTAAAATTATAATTTTTCATTTTTTTCTGGTAAAATGGTTTCTCCTGAGGGCAGACCTTATTAAGAAGGATGGAATACTCTGGTGTATCTCAAAGTGCTTCCTCTTCCCCTCTTCCTGCCAGAAGCAAGAGGGACTTTTTTCTTTAATATTCATTGTGGGCACCTGGTAGAGCTCCTGGAGGTAAAACTCACAAAAGCTTTACCCCATTGACTGAGTCCCCCTGGAATTTTTTACTCACAGATTGGTCCACACTGAGCCTTCAGCAACTTGTGAATTACAGCTCAAGTTTTCCTGCCTTGGCACTGGTTTCCATGGCAGTTTCTGCTGGTGGATTTCTGTTATATAAGTTGTGATTCTCTGTATTCTTCATCAGTCTCTCCCATTTTCAGGGCAGTGGTTTGCCCTATGATATCACTTCTCTGACAGATCTATGAAGAGTTGTTGATTTTTCAGTTTTTTCAGATTTTTACTTGTTGTTAAGGTGCCTTGGAAACTAAGTTCTTTACATGCTAGACTGAAACAGTTCCTTTTTTCTTGTTCATTTTTCAAGGCACGTGTACCCTTTGGTTTCAGCTCCTCTTAAGTTTCTCATTGTTGCTATAGAATAATTGTTGAAAAGTTGTGAATGAATTCATACATATGTCTTATAATACACAGCTTTTCCTGAAGTTTATTTCTGTACTTTCACATTGTTATGCTTAACCTATAAAATTTTAGATGACTTGGGCTTCCTTTATATTAGATATTGTCTGCGTGAGATAAGGAGAGAAACAGATGGCTGACAAACTTCAAATCTGACCTTTTAAAGCCAAATTCAGAAAATGAACTGATCAGAATGTTTGCCACTGCTACTTGTATTCTCCAAAGTCTGAAACTCACATTTCTTCCTAATATCTCTTTTCCAGAAACTCGAGAAATCACATTTTTCTTTACATTTAAAAGGTAGCTGGATTTCCTCTAATAATGTCAATTCTTTGACAAAGTACATTCTTTTTCTCCTTAAAAGAAGGTAACCTTTTAAAGAAAGGCATGGTAGGATATAGAGGCAGTCAAATTTCTGTAAGTACATTATGGTTCCTGTCTTAGCTTGGACTAGGAAGTTGAGCATGGAATTATGGACATCCTCAAAAAAATTCTTTAGAAAAACGACTCTGCAAAAACCACTTTATAGCCATACCCTCGTGGAATATTTAGACATTTCTGTTTTCTTGAGCTCTAGCATATGCATATTTTCTGGAGCAATTCAGTTCTTGTATAATTTTGTCCTTTCTTAAATAGAAGTGATGCATTAAGTGATGCACTTAATAAAAAGATCTAATATTTATACCATTGAATAATTTAAATATAAATTAATTAATGAATTAATAAGTCAGGATAAAATATATTGATAGTCTGATTTTTTCCTTTAGAAAGTATAAGTGGTTTTTTTTTTACATGAAACGTGAGGAATATTGAATTTTTTACTTTTTCTCCCTTGCCTTCCCTCCTTCCCTTCCTCCCTTCCATTATCTCTCCTTCCTCCTTTCCTTCCTCTCTCCCTTCTTCTTCCCTTACTCCCTTCTCCTTTGCTTCTTTTATTTTTCCCATCAATGGCTATTTGTTAAATACATATGCCAGACACCTGCAAAGTGTGAATTTTATTCTTTTATTTTTAAGATTTACTTTTTGTTGTATTAAAAGAGGAAAGGGGGAGGATTAAGATGCAGAGATAATGAAGAATAAAGAAGGCAGCAAACTCACTCAATAAACCAGGTAAGCAGACCATCCCTGGTTACTTTTCTCCATGCCTCCCTCAAAGAATGACCTCTGAACGCTTTGTGACTCCAACACAAATTTCCACCCTCATATAGATCTTTCTGGTACTTCCTGGGAAGACTTTGAACCATAGGTCATTGTGAGGACTCAGTTAATCTTTATCAAGTTAAAACCTGGGTTCTGTAATTAGCCCTATGAAACATCTGATCTAGTTCTGCTTAGGGTTCCTGTTCTTTAATTTTCTTAGAATCTCCATTTCTAATTGCATTAAAATATATTACTTCTCAGCCACCAAAGATTTGCTGCATGATTCTTGCTTGCCAAGTTTCCCAGGTGAATTCTAACAAGGCACTGTGGATGAGACATTAAATAACTATGTAACTCTGTAGCATACATTTCATTAGAACATTGTCAAGTAGAGAATGAGAGCTCTAGGAAACTTTCTAGCTTAATTCAGTTCATTGGAGGAAAAAGAAAGTAATTTTATCTCTAATTTCTACACCTTATCTGTCACTTTCTCTCAAAGGAATAATGTGCCTTTCAGGTGAGAGCTTCTCTAGTTTTTATTTTTATTTTTTTGACTTTAATATGCTTGGAGCAGGTGTTGTATCTCTGTGCTCTGCACAGTGTCTGGCTGCCTAGCCTATGTTGAAGTTCCTTTTACTGCTGCTCCTTATTTAGCGCTGTGCTACAAGTTTCCGCTCATCTTATACGATTCATGGGTGAACTATAGCCCTGTGCTTTCCATAGTGTATTTGATCCATGCTACACAGGTTATGTAGGCTGTTCTAAGGTCTACTTGTCCTTTGAGTCTGAGCCTTATTTTGCTTGTTTGATGAGCTTTTAGGCCAAAACCTTCAAAGGTATGTGCTGATGCAACTGCATTGAGGAAATTAGTGATGTTCACTTTGGTGCTTTGCAACTACATACTTTAAAAGTTGGGTAAGGAGAAAGAGATATAGAGATGTGGAAATAAAGATGATAATCTGGGCTGGGGCTCTGGACCCAAAGAGAAGAAAAATATACTCAAGACTAAAAATCATGAAAAAAGGACAAAATAATGATTTTAAAAAAGCATTTATCTGGGCAAAATGCAGTCTGACACTTCTGGTGGTAAATAATTGTTGCCTCATATAGTTAATGGATGAGATACTTTAGAAGACAATCAGAGCCATTAAGTGTTTTATGGGGAGACAAGAAATCTGGGAAGACCCTGTCATAACTCCAGAGACACCTTTCATGCACAGCTAGGAGCTGCTTTGTTATTTGCCAGTGCTTAGCAGAGATCCTGGCTTGGGTCTCAGTTGGTATTCATAAGTGTCTGGGAAAGTTTAGTCATCTGGTAAGAGAATGGAGGGTGGATCTTTTTGAATAAACTTGCTTCAAGTGTTTTGCTTGATCCAGGAATGGGAAATTTTTCTTTAAGAGCTTAGGGTAGGCGGGAGGACAGAGTGACATTTGCCTCAGCTCTTGTCTTCCTGCTAGCTTTAAGGACTTGAGTTTGAACCCTGTGGAGAGAGGGGCTTTAGGGGGAAGGGAAGCTGAAGGGCTGTTTCCAGAGTTGCTGATAGGACCTGAGACATTCCCATCACTTTGTTAGTGGGGAGAGGGGTGTGCACTGAAAGTCCAGGGACATCCTGGGTCTTCGCTGCAGATTTGGGAAATCCAAGAGACAGCTTCCTTGACACTAACAGATGGAGTATTACAGCCAATACCCACAGGCCAATGAGATCTGGAACACTTGCCTTAAACCGTTTACCTTTGTTGGTGCATAGAAAGATGCTAGGGGTAGAAGTTAGGGTGAGACAAAGATTGTACCAAGTGAAAAGGAAGCACAGGCTGTGTAGTGACTTCACCATGAGAACGTAAACATCTCAGGAATTCACAGTAATCATCTTACAATTTAAGGCACAGAGCTTAGAGTCTTCCTTTTTTTAAATCCTAAGGTGGTACTTCAGTCCCTTTCTCCCTCCCTCCTTATCCCCTCTCTCCTTTTTCCTTCCTCCAACCATTATTCCCTCCCTATCTCCCTTTTTCCTTCCATGCTATAAAAAAGGAAGCAGACTGTAATTATTTTCCCTTTACTATATCCTCAGTTTATGTTTTGCTACATTTTGATGTTACTGAATAGGCCCCAGGGATTGACTAGACATTGCCTGAGAACTCTCAGTGTAAGCTGCATCCTTAAATCATCCATCCTAGAACTAGGTAAATATTGATTTTTTTGCTTGCGTATCCATTCCCTGCATTCATTTCCTGATTTTTCTTTGTACACTTCCCCCTTCATCACTGTCAGCCCAAATGGTGTTGGTAAGGCTAGAAGGGAGGCGTAAGAGGAGTCAAGACCCTGGCTCCTCATATGGCTCAGGGTTTGGCCACGAGGGACATGTTCCCCTGTACTTTTGTCAGAGTTGTTGTGAAAGAGGTGTGCTCTCTTCTGCTGGGACCCCTAACCTGGCAGAATGGAGCTGGAGCTGCTGATGGCTAATTTTGGCACTATATTGGAAGAAGAGCCTGTCTGAGCATGAGGCCAAGAAGAGGAGAGCAGGTCCGAGAGGAGCAAAGCCGGTTTTCTGAATGCATTGTTGAACCTTTAGGTCCAGTCATGCCAGATGAACTTTCAGGTTTGTGAGTCAAAATGGACTTTTTCTGCTTAAGCAGTTTGAACTGGGTTTCTGGCACCTGGAGTTTCCAGAGTCTGTCTAAACACAGCACCCAAACCACACCTGCTGATGCTGTGTGGGGAAGATGATTAATTGAAAAGAGATGATGCCATTTAACAAATGCCTCTAAAATAGGCATCTAAAAAGAAACCTGACTACTACAGTGATCTGGCTTTACTAGGGGTGGAGTTGGGGGGATGCCAGGAAGTGCTGAGGTCCCTCTAGTCATTACATTCCCTCCTCCATAAAGTCTTCTTTCTCTTTCAAGTCTACATATAGGCTCAGGATAGGATTTGAGGGTTTAACACTGTGAGCTTGAGAGAGGGCCATTTCGAAGTGTTTTGGCACACCATGACTATCTGACTGCTCATTCGCAGGTCCTGTGCTAACAAACACACTTGCCTGAGCTAGGCCTTGGCTCTTCCAGATTGTCTTATTGTCTATATGCTGGCTAAAAAGTAGAAGGGGGTGGGACAGTAGATCTCATGATTGGAAAATGAAAGCCTATCCACATTTCTTTCTGCCCCTTCTAAGAGACTTATTTTTAGAAGTGTAAAACTGGCAGGTATGTAGTGTCTTCCATTCTGTGTACCTGACTGCTTCAAGGATACAGGCCAAACTCGAAAGTGTTTGGAGAAGAAAAATGCAAATCTATGCCTCAAAAATTCATCACACAGAGAGATTTGGAGATTCAAATGTGTGACTCTTGTCTCATTAAAGATAAAGGTGAAATAAGATTACTGGACATAACCAATTAGAAAAGTGTTGCCTCTTGGAGATTCAAGAAGCAACTCATGGCCACGGTTGGGGGAAATAAGGTAGGAGGGTTAGGCAAGGAGGCTGGCTGATCCACCACCCAGTAACCACTGCTAAGCAGTAGAAATTGGCACTTGAAATTAAACTAATTTGAATTGTTGGCCTAATTCAGCCTCGTTCACTGCAGCCCTGCAAAGGGGCCCAACATTGGGACTCAGATTTTTCTGTGTCAAAGACAATCCTCTAGCATTGTCACACTGTTTTCTTTAAATGTGATAAAAATGTCTTTAAAATTATCAACATGTCTTCCTTTAGTGCTGCAGTCTAGGGGACAGAATTTTAAATGTAATGTTGCAGATACACAATTTAAGTAATTAACTGTTTTGGAGACTGTGTTTGTCTCACTGTGACTCCCACAAAACACTTAGGTGTAGCATGACAAGGTGTTAAAGTGTGTGCATATATATATAAAATGTGTGTGCATATATATGTGTATGTGTGTATTTACTTCAGGTGCCAAAGATTGGATTAATTGTAATTCTTGGTTTATGACACATTCTCATTACTAGTCCCATGAATGGACCATTTTTATTAATTTTCTTGGCCTTTTGGGCATATAGTTGGATGGCACTTCCTATACCCTCTGAAATTCAGTATGGTCATGTGACCTGCTTTGGCCAACAAAACATGACCAACAAAAGTGACATGTAGCATTTCTGAGCAGAAACATTAAAAGCAAGAGTACAATTTGTACACCTTTCCCACTGCTCTGATGGTTATGGAAACTTCCATAAGCCTGAGCCCCTTGCTGACCTGCACTGGACATGGAGAATGGGCAGGAAATACACTTTTATTGTGTTATATATTTTAGGTTATCAGGACAGTATAACCTAGCCTACCTGTCTGTGCAGTTAATCAGCTATTGTTTCTTAGTGCCAAACCCACCCTCCTCTACCTTGTTTCTGGGGCTGGGATTTTGCTAACCATATTCCTCCTTGCCCAGCTGGCTCCCTGTTATATTCTACCAATAGGGGGCTGCAGAGAGAGACTGGAAGGCAGCAAGAGGTGAAGGGACTTCTTCCTGTGTTGCTCATTATTCCTGTCAGTATTGCTTCAACAATGACCTCTTGCCCTGACAAAGTCAGTTGATTCCAGTTTCCAGCTTCTAGCATTCTCAGGACTAACTTTATTGTGCCCCTTCCCAGGTAGAGCACATGTCAGGTAGAGTCCCTTCCTCAGACTCCATGAGGCCCCTCCTCTAAGCTTCTGAGATTTGATAATCTTGATGTCTTCTGTTTGTTCTTCCAGCTCTAAGGATGGCAGCTAGTTCCTGTAGTTACTATATCTATGCTACTTTCATGTTCTGTTTTTTTTTTTAATGTGGACCATTTTTAAAGGCTTTATTGAATTTGTTACAATATTGCTTCTGTTTTATGTTTTGGTTTTTTGGCTGCACGGCATGTGGGATCTTAGCTCCCTGACCAGGGATGGAACCCGCACCCCCTGCACTGGAAGGCGAAGTCTTAACCACTGGGCCGCTAGCTTTTTAATTTCTCAAATACTCATTTAACCAGTTCCCCATATTAAATTCTCTTTGTTAAAATAATTTGTATGGTTTCTGTTTTCCTGAATGGATCCTAGCTGATACACAGACTGATACAGTTATTTTTAACAGTGTAATAAGCACCCATGAATTTGCTACCCAAAGCCAAAGTTAGGACCTTGATAAACTTTATCTAATTGTGTAAAGTCTAATCTAACCATATCTCTCCTCTCCATTCCATCTTCCAACCTCTTCCCACAAATGGTAGTCAGTGGCTTTGATCCTGTGTTCATCACTTCCTTTCTGTCTCTTTTTTGTAGTTTTATTGCATCTATATGTATACCTAACCCTAAAAATTATAAATTGTAGTTATAGTTGTTTTAGCTTTATAAAAAGGGGTAATATATAGTATGTAATTTTTCAGGATTTACTGTTTAATTTATCATATTGCTGGGATTTATCTATATTGTTGTTTGTTGCTTTGCTTGTTTTTTATTGCTGTATAATGTACCATTGGGTGAAGAGCCTGAAGTATATAATTTGAAGTAAATTAGAAAAATCAAAGTCTAGGTTTTATGTGATTTGGAAACAAAGATTTGATATTGAAAAGAGGTGCTATTGGTCTGCCTGACATAGTTTCTGGACATACACTCTGGGCTCATAGACCAGGTAGCGAGTAAAGAAAATACACATCTCGCTAAGCATTTACATTTGCGAAACATGCAGAGTCTCAGGAGCCTTTGGGTGAAATGTGGAATGGGGTTTTTGTCTTTATATAATTTAATGTTTTAATTTAACAACTAATCCCAGGGTAGAAAGAGAGTCAACACAGAAGTAAAATAACATGAACCATATAATCAGATGCCTTACTGTTTAAAGTTGTTTCTATAAATCAATGTTGTTTTTAAAAGAAAAGCCATTTTCAGTGAAGTATCTTGGCAAGCATTTCCTATGGGTTAGAAATGGGTGGAGATACAAGGAGCTGATAAACTGTGAAACTCTGTAAGATACTGTTAATTACAATTAACAGCAATTACAAAAACAACAAAGAATTGAAAGTGGTCATTCTCAAAACAATTCTAAAGGCTTCCTAGTTTGTCTGAAGGTATTTCTGTGGCAGAGCTTCCTTGCCTAGTACCAGCCAGTGATTCCAGTGTTCTGAGAAAAAACCACCCAAGAGATACCTAGCAAATATTGGGTAATGAAAATAATAGAAACTAACATTTTTTGAACATTTACTGGGAACTTGGGCCTGCTAAATGATTTACATGCATCACTTCATTTCATCCATACAAGAAGGAGGTACTATCATTGTCTCCATTTTTATGGATGAGGAAATTAAGATCTAGAGAGAATAAGCCACTTACTTGTTCAAATTCACACAGCTATTAAATGATGAAATTGAAATTGAAACCCAGGTCTGTCTCTCTGCAACCTAAGTTCCTAATCTCACTGTTCTTCACAACTTCAGCCAAACACAGCCTCTCTATTTGTGTTGTATTTGATCTTTACTTTTATAGTAATGTAAACTTCAAACTGTCGCTCTTAAATGCTAGAGAGGCAAGGAGTAGGGCTTACATAGACAGGACCACAGAAAACAAAGCTGCCTGAATTTTAACCTTATTTCTATATTCAGTCATTTTAGTCATTCACAAAATTATCCATTAAACATTTAATGCTGTGCCAGAAATGGTATCACTCCAAAGATAAGAAAGATAGTCTCTGCCTTGAAGGAACAAATAAGTGAAGTTATACCTTTTCTTACTCTTAGGATACCTTTCCTCATTTGAACATGTGCTAAACCACACTTTACTTTGAGTTAATGGAAAGACATTGAAGAGTTTTATAAAGAGAAGTAAAGCAGTCAGTGTTATATTTTTACTTCACTGGAGATTACTTCTCTAGCAGCTGTCTGGAGGGAAAAAGTTCACAGAAGTCCCAAACTAAAGAGCTATTGAAATTAAAGGGGTCCAGTAAAAGATGAGGAGGGTTCACATTAGGATGGAGCAATGAGGATAGAGTTCAGAAATACTACTCGTAGGAGGTGGTGGAGAAAATGTAGTCACAGATGGCTGTCAGGTTCCTGACTTGGATAAATGGATAAACAGTTGTGTTTATTACTGACATAGACAATATGGAGCAAAAGAGCAGATTACAAGTGGAGAGAGAAGTTAATGAGCTGAGTTGGGATATGTTGAATTTGAGGTACCTAAAGCCTATCCAGATGAATGTGTCCATCAGGCACCTGGTTGTATTATCTTATATATCTCTATATTCTCTCTCTCTCTCTATTAGGTAGAGGTCTTTTCTGGAGATAAAATTTTGAAACTCAGCAGAACTTTAAAAACTTTTGAAGAGGGTGTGATTGCAAAGGAGAGCATGTAAAATGTAAAGGCCAGAAGTCCAAGGGAGAGAAACCTTGGGGAGAACAGAGATTCAAGGGTACATTCCCCAACAGTGGTTCAATCTAAAGTTTTATGTTTTCTAAATTCTTTCCTTGAGATATATATATATATTCATTTCTATCATATCAAGCTCTTTTTATTTCTTATCTACCTACTTTTTTCCATAATCCCCTAGTTTTTTATAATGGAATCATTTTCTTCTTTTATCAGTTTGAGGATATTAAAATACTTATTTTTAAAACTTTTCATATGCTTTATTGTTTACATTTCTTTGAGAATCAGTACTCCCTTTTGTTGAGTTTGTGGGGTTTCATTTAATGGGTTGGCTTTCTTTGTCAGGGTTTAAATTCTAACTTTCAAGTTCATCTTAAGTAAGAGATTCTCTTTTCTCTCCCGACACCATCCTTGTACTTGGTGATTTGGCATTGCTTCCCTTTGGATTCTCAGAGTTCCCAGCTCAAAAATATTTCTTACATTGGCCCGGGGATAATGTACATCCAGTCCTAGAAGTCTTCATTTTTTCTTGTGATTCAAGAGTAACAGCTTTTCATTTCAGCCTCTGTTCACAGATAGGAATAACCTTTTTCCAGCACATATTTTCAACATTTGAGCCTGAATTTGGGCTGACAAACATGGAGTGTTTTGTCCTTATTCTCCTGCAGCAGTGGACGTTCCAGAGACCAACACTTTTTTTTTTTTTTTAATCCTGGTGCATAGCATGCTTAGAGCTGCAACTCGTTTTCATTATTATGGATTTCTTTCTATATCTGAACCATGAAGATACTTATATTATTTTTCATGGTACCTATGTCTTTTAAAAACATTGAAAAAATTTAAGCTATTATTAAGTGTTTGGAGTAAAGGAGGGATGGGGATTTGCAAGGGAACTCACTCTACCAGCTCAATAAGCTTGCTTTTGCTTTTATTTTTTCAGGGTAGCATAAGAGAGATTTAAGCATAATTATATCTACAGAGATATTCTGGCCAATGAAAGGCAGGTATACAAAAGTATAGACATATTTGCTACCAGATGTGGAGATGAGGTAATTTAAAAAATAAATGTAGGGGCTTCCCTGGTGGCGCAGTGGTTGAGAGTCTGCCTGCCGATGCAGGGGACACGGGTTAAATAAATAAAATAAATGTAAACTTCCATGTTATGTATATGCTCTCTAACCAGTTTTCTAAAAACTTGGTTGATGAACATAACCTTGATAAAAAGGACCACTTAGAGCAGTGGTGACCAAGAAATCTTGTGTGTTTATTTAAAACTTTTGTTTCCCACTTCTTTTTTTTTTTTTTGCGGTACACGGGCCTCTCACTGTTGTGGCCTCTCCGGTTGCGGAGCACAGGCTCCGGACGCGCAGGCTCAGCGGCCATGGCTCACGGGCCCAGCCACTCCGCGGCATGTGGGATCCTCCCGGACCGGGGCACGAACCCGCGTCCCCTGCATCGGCAGGCGGACTCTCAACCACTGCACCACCAGGGAAGCCCATGTTTCCCACTTCTTAAAGAGAGGCTATCTGGGGGAAGGTGAGGCAACACAATGGTGGTAATAATGTCACTGATATAGTTATTGGGGGGAGGATAGGATTGGAGAGAAAGCAGAGGAAAGAGGAAGATTGATCATGGCTATAAGTCCATGCTGTTCTCACCTGTAGTGAATTTGTTTTATTTCTTCTTTTGGCAAGATTTTCTTCCAAAAGAAAAATTACTTTGATACTCTTATTTCCTGTATCAAAAACTTATTTCCTCTGAACTTAAAAAAAAGATCTTTCTGTGCACTCTCTTTTGTGGTATAGTGATATCCTAATCTGAATGCAATCTTCTGGAGTACTTCCATTAATCTTTAGAGAGGTGTTCTATTCCCCTTGACTATAACAGAATGCCTTTTTTATGCAGCCTAAAACAGTAGTGTTCTTTTTTTTGTTTTGTTTTGTTTTTGTGGTATGCGGGCCTCCCTCTGCCGTGGCCTCTCCCGTTGCGGAGCACAGGCTCCGGACGCGCAGGCTCAGCGGCCATGGCTCACGGGCCCAGCCGCTCCGCGGCATGTGGGATCCTCCCATACCGGGGCGCGAACCCGGTTCCCCTGCATCGGCAGGCGGACGCGCAACCACTGCGCCACCAGGGAAGCCCCAACAGTAGTGTTCTTTTTGTGAATGCTAAATTACATCGTAGGCTTATTCTTAATGTCTCTTGCTAATAGGAGTCAGTCTGTCTTTAATGTCAGACTTCATGCAGTTCACATTCATTTTTTACTTTTTAAACTGTTTATTGAAGATAGCACACATAAGGAAAAGTGCATAAATCCTAAGCTTGATAATTTTTTATGAAGTAAATATACTTGTGTAACTAATCCCCAGTTCATGAAGCAGAAAATTACCAGCACCCAGAGATACTTCTTGTTCTCTTTCCCAGTTATTACTCTTCTTTCCCAAAGGTAAGTAATATCCTGGCTTCTATAACCATCTCTAAGTTCTGTCTGTTTTGAATTTTATATAAAAGGAATCATATAATATGTCCTCCCTTTTGTCTGACATCTTTCACTCAACATTATGTTTGGAAAACTCTTCCATGTTGTTGTCGTGGCAGTAATTTATTCATTTTCACAGCTGTTTAATATTCTATTGTATGAATATAACACAATTTGTCATATTTGCTTATTATGAACATTTGGGTTGTTTCCAAATTTTGACTATCACAAATAGTGCTGCTGTGAACACTCATGTATGTTCATATAAGGTATTCTTGTAAGTCTTTTGTTGAGTATATATATATATACACATATGTATCTATCTAGGGGTGGAATTTCTAAGTCATAGGAAATGCATATGTTCAGTTGTTGTAGATAGCAGTGAATGGTTTTCCAAAATGGTTGTACCAATTTACTCCATCTCTATTAGTGTACCAAGAGTTCCAGGTGCTTCCCATCCTTGCTAACACGTGGTATTGTTAGTCATTTAATAATAGCTATTCTGGTCTTGTATAATGAAATCTCATTGTGGTTTTAAGTAACATATCTTTGGAGACTAATGAAGTTGAACAACTTTTCATATGTTTATTGGCCTTTTGGAGAACCTCTTCTATGTAGTGTCCATTATCCTAATAAGTTGTTTTTTCTCATTGATCTGTAGTTCTTTTAAATTCTGCATATGAATTGTTTGATTGATATACAGTTGTAAATTTCTTCTTTCACTTTGTTGCATGATCTTCTATTGTCATAATAGTATCTTTGGATGCACAGAATTTCACTTTTTTAATGTAGTGTAATCTATTAATCTTTTACTCTATGCTTAGTGCTTTTTATGTCCTATTTGAAAAATCTTTGCTTACCACAAGATAAGAATATTATCTTTGTTCATTTTCTAAAAGTTTTATTGTTTGATGTTCTACATTTAGATTTATATTCTATGTAGAATTGATACTTATATCAATAGATGTAGATGGAGTAAAAATTTATTCAATTTTTATGCAAGTATATAATTAACAGAACACCCTTTATTGAAAAAACATTTCTTTTCCCTATATCACAGTGTTTCCTTCATCAGGAAGGCTGGATCTCTTTCTGGACTCACTTTCGTTCTATTGGTCTGTGTTCTAAATACAGTATATTAAGTACTGGAGCTTTATATCTTGAGTCTTGATAACAGTGTAGTAAGTTCTCCAGCTCTATTTTTCTTCAATATTCTTGAAGAAAGGACTCTACTTGTTCCTTTGAGTTTCCATGAAAATTTAAAGAATCAGCTTATTCCACACCTCCTCTTTAAAACCTTCTGGGATTTTGATTGAGGCTGCATTTAATATATGTGTCAATGTTGGGGAAACTGACATTTTAACAATACTGAGTCTGCAAATGTGAGAACATGGTATTTCTCTTTATTATATAGATCTTTAAAAATATCTGTTTATGTTTTTGTGTTCAAGTCTTGAATATCTATTATTGGATTTATACTTAGGTATTAGATGCTTTAAGAAATAGTATCTTTAAAAATTTATTTTTAATAGCTTGTTTTAGTGTATAGATACATTTATTTTTGCATGTTAATCTTATACAGATTCCTTGCTAAATTCTCTTAATAACTCTAATAGATTTCTGAACAATCTTTTAGATTTTTTTTATATGCAGTCATGTCATCTGTAAATAATGATAATTTTTCTTTTTTGTATTTATAATTTATTATTATATTAAAATTATAAATGTATGTGTGTATGTGTATAGAATATATATATATATATATATATATATATATATATAAGAGAGAGAGAGAGTCCAATTTTTCAATGTCAAAATTTACGATGTTGAGTAAAAGTGGTGATAGAAGGTGTTCTTGTCTTATTCCTGGTCTACAAAGTGGGGATGGGGGAAACTCTTTCAAATTTCAACATGATGTTTCTATAGGGTTTCTGTAAGTATCTTATTGGATTTAGGAAGTTCCTGTTTATTCCTAGCTTGCCAAGAGATTTTTTTTTTTTTTTTTTAATCTAAATGGGTGTTGAATTTTATCAAATATTTTTTCTTCTATGTGTTTATATAATGTTTCTCCTTTATCTAGTTAAGGTGGTGAATACACTGATTAAATTTAGTTTGTTTAAACCAACCTTGTATTTCTTGAATAAATTCTAATTGGTTATGATTTTTTTTATGTACTACTGGATTTGATTTACTAATACTTTGTCTAAGATTTTTATGACTATATTCATGAGAGAAATTGACATATACATTTCCTTCTTGAATTTCATTTGCCAGGTTTTGGTATAAATATTATGCTGGCTTTATAAACTGAGTTGAAAAGTGTTTCCTCTTATTCTGTTCTCTGGTTAAGTTCGTGTAAGATTGGTTTTACATCTTTCTTAGTATGTGGAGGAATTCACTGGTGAAGCCTTCTGGATCTGAAGATTGTTTTGTGGTGGTTATGTTTTTGATTACAGATTCCATTTATTTTGTAGTATAGTAATATTCTAATTTTTAATTTCTTGTAATTTCTTTGTAAGTTGTATTTATCTAGAATTTATTTATTTTATATGTATTTTCAAATTTATTAGCAAACAGTTATTTATGATAACTTCTCATTTTCTTTTTAATATCCAGAGTGTCTGTAGTGATGTCCCATTTTGTATCCCTGATGTTGGTCATTTGTACCTTCCCTCTCTCTTTTCTTGATCTCTTTTGGTAGGAGTTTATAATTTTGTTTTTTTTAAGAATCAAATATTGTCTTTGTTAATTTTCTATACTTTGCATATTTTCTACTTCATTTATTTCTACTCTTACCTTTATAATGTTTTTCCTTCTACTTTCATTTGAATTTAATTTGTTATTTTTCTAACTCGCTGAGATATTTTCAGCATTGCTTTCAGTCTTTCTTCTTTCCTAAAATATTAATCATAGGCTAAAATTTTCCCTATAATTACAGTTTTAGCTGGATTCCACAAGATTGGATATATTGTGTTTTAATTGTCATTATTTAAAAAATATTATCTAATTTCCATTGTGATTATTTCTGTGACCCATGAGTTACTTAGTTTCCAAATAGTTGGGGATTTTCTAATTATATTTCTCCTACTGATTTCTAGGCTAATTTTTTGAATGATTTTAGTCCTTTGAAATTAGTTGAGAATCGCTTTACCATGGGTCAATCTTGATAAATATTTCATTGCACTTGAAAAAAGTTTCTGTTTTCTGTTCTTGGTTTAAGTATTCATGAAAATAAGGTAAAACCAGTTAATTGTATTGTCCAGCTTTAGTCTATCAACTTCTGAGAGAGGTATATTAAAATTTCCTACTGTGATGGTGGATATATTCACATTTCTCTCTTTAGTTCTGTTAAATTTTGCTTTATGTATTTTAAAGCTATACTGTTAGGAGAATGCATGTTTAAAGGTTATTTTATCTTCCCCTTTACCTTAAGGAGAATCCTTCTTTATCTCTTGTAATGCTTCTTGTCTTGAAGTGTATTTTTATGATATTAATGTGACCACACACACCAGCTTTTAAAATACTAGTTCTTGCATAGTATATAATTTTTCCATCCTTTTTCTTTCCCAACTTCCCATGTCCTTATATTTAGTTGTACTTCTTATAAACAGAATACCATTTTTCTAGGACTCAGTCTGTCAGTCTTTGACTTCTAATTGGAATATTTAGTCCATTCATGCTTAATGCAATCACTAGTATATAATAATATATTAAGATTTTAACTCTACCTTCTTACTGTTGGGTTGGCCAAAAAGTTCATTCGGTTAATGAATACGTTGTTCAATAAAGTTCTTGGTGAAAATGAAAAATCTGTCTTTTATTTTTACTTAAAACCAAATGAACTTTTTGGTCAACCCAAATTTTTGTTTTAGCTATCCTCTCTGTTTTATGTTCCTTTTCCTCTTTTTGTCTTTTTTTTTGATTAATGAAGTATTTTAAAAAATGATTCCAGATTCTCCACCTATTAGCTATGTGCTATAAATTCTTTTAAGTGGTTATCGTGAAGATTATAGCATGCATCTATTACTTATGAGATACTAATAAAAATTAGTACTTTGTTACTTCTCAGGTGAGGTTAGAATCTTATAGTACTTTAGCTCTTGTTAATTCTCCTCATCCAGTCCCACCCTTTGTGTTACTGATGTTATGTATTTTATTTCCACATGTATTTTAAATCCCAGAAGATGTTATCATTGATGTTGTATACAGTCAGTATTCACTTTCATTTACCAACTTTTTTACCTTTTCCTTTGCTCTTCAGTACTTCTTGCTCTTCCAAGTGTCCATTTGGGATTATGTTCTTCTTCCTAAAGAACTCCCTTTAGCATTTCTTTTACTGTGGACCTTCTATGGACAGAATTTTTTAGTTTTTCCTTATCTGGAAAGTTCTCTATTTAACTTCACTTTTTCTGCAGTGTTTGAAAATAGAAAACATGATGTAATGGAGAGAGACGCTTTATGTTCTCATCTTTTATTGTCTCAAAACTTTAAATTTTGAAGTAAGTTTAGATTAACAAAAAAGTTGCAAAAATGATATAAAAAGTATCTTTATATCCTTTATTCAGATTCCCTAAATGATAGCATTTTATCACATTTAATTTATACCTTCCTTCTCTCTGATTATATATAATTCTTTTGAACTATTTTAGAGTAAGAAGCAGATATGAAGTTCTTTACTCCTTACCTCATTCAATATTTCCTAAAAATTATATATTACACTTTTATCTATAACCATTTTTCAAAATTGAAAAAAATAAATAAAAAAATAAAATTTCTGTAAAAAAAAAAAAAAAAGTGTGTGGGGGGACTTCCCTGGTGGTGCAGTGGTTAAGAATCCACCTGCCAATGCAGGGGACATGGGTTTGAGTCCTGGTCCGGGAAGATCCCACATGCCATGGAACAACTAAGCCCGTGCGCCACAACTACTGAGCATGCGCTCTAGAGCATGTGAGCCACAACTACTGAAGCCCATGCACCTAGAGCCCTTGCTCAGCAACAAGAGAAGCCACTGCAATGAGAAGCCTGCACACTGCAATGAAGAGTAGCCCCAGCTTGATGCAACTAGAGAAAGTCTGTGCACAGCAACAGACCCAATACAACCAAAAATAAACAAACAAACAAACAAATATAGTTTCCTTTGCTGTGCAAGAGCTTTTAAGTTTCATTAGGTCCCATTTGCTTATTTTTGTTTTCATTTCCATTACTCTAGAAGGTGGGTCAAAAAAGATCTTGCTGTGATTTATATCAAACAGTGTTCTGCCTATGTTTTCCTCTAAGAGTTTTATAGTGTCCAGTCTTACATTTAGTCTTTAATCCATTTGCAGTTTATTTTTGTGTATGGTGTTACCGAGTGTTCTAATTTCATTCTTTTACGTGTAGCTGTCCAGTTTCCCCAGCACCACTTATTGAAGAGACTGTCTTTTCTCCATTGTATATCCTTGCCTCCTTTGTCATGGATTAGTAGACCATAGGTCTGTGAGTTTACCTCTGGGCTTTCTATCCTGTTGCATTGATCTATATTTCTGCTTTTGTGCCAGTACCATACTGTGTTCATTACTGTAGCTTTGTAGTATAGTCTGAAGTCAAGGAGTCTGATTCCTCCAGATTAGTTTTTTTCCGTCCAGATTGCTTTGGCTATTCGGGGTCTTTTGTGTTTCCATACAAATTGTAAAATTTTTTGTTCTAGCTCTGTAAAAAAATGCCACTGGTAATTTGATAGGGATTGCATTGAATCTGTAGATTGCTTTGGGTAGTGTAGTCATTTTCACAATATTGATTCTTCCAATCCAAGAACATGGTATATCTCTCCATCTGTTTGTGTCATCTTTGATTTCTTTCATCAGTGTCTTATAGTTTTCTGAGTACAGGTCTTTTGTCTCCTTAGGTAGGTTTATTCCTAGGTATTTTATTCTTTTTGTTTCATTGGTGAATGGGAGTGTTCCCTTAATTTTTCTTTCTGATATTTCGTTGTTAGTGTATAGGAATGCAAAAGATTTCTGTGCATTAATTTTGTATCCTCCAACTTTACCACATTCATTGATGAGCTCTAGTCATTTTCTGGTGGCATCTTTAGGATTATCCATGTATAGTAGTATGTCATCTGCAAACAGTGACAGTTTTACTTCTTCTTTTCCAATTTGTATTCCTTTTATTTCTTTATCTTCTCTGATTGCCGTAGCTAGGACTTCCAAAACTATGTTGAATAATAGTGGCGAGAGTGGACATCCTTGTCTTGTTCCTGATCTTAGAGGAAATGATTTCAGTTTTTCACCATTGAGAATGATGTTTGCTGTGGATTTGTCATATATGGCCTTTTTTATGTTGAGGGAGTTTCTATCTCTGCCCACTTTCTGGAGAGTTTTTATCATAAATAGGTATGGATTTGTCATATATGGACTTTTTTATGTTGAGGGAGTTTCTATCTCTGCCCACTTTCTGGAGAGTTTTTATCATAAATAGGTATTGAACTTTGTCAAAAGCTTTTTCTGCATCTGTTGAGATGATGATCATATGGTTTTTCTTCTTCAGTTGGTTAATATGGTGTATCACATTGACTGATTTGCGTATATTGAAAAATCCTTGTGGCCCTGGGATAAATCCCACTTGATCATGGTGTATGATCCTTTTAATGTGCTGTTGGATTCCATTTGCTAGTATTTTGTTGAGGATTTTTGCGTTTATATTCATCAGTGATATTGGTCTGTAATTTTCTTTTTTTGTAGTATCTTTGTCTGGTTTTGTTATCAGGGTGTTGGTGGCCTCGTAGAATGAGTTTGGGAGTGTTCCTTCTTCTGCAGTTTTTTGGAAGAGTTTGAGACAGATGGGTGTTACCTCCTCTCTAAATGTTTGATGGTATTCACCTGTGAAGCCATGTGGTCCTGGACTTTTGTTTGTTGGAAGATTTTTAATCACAGTTTCAATTTCATTACTTGTGATTGGTCTGTTTATATTTTCGATTTCTCCCTGGCTCAGTCTTGGAAGTTTATACCTTTCTAAGAATTTGTCCATTTCTTTCAGGTTGTCCATTTTATTGGCATAGAGTTGCTTGTTGTAGTCTCATATGATGCTTTGTATTTCTGTGGTGTCTGTTGTAACTTCCTTTTCATTTCTAATTATATTGATATGAGTGCTCTCCCTCTTTTTCTTGCTGAGTCTGGCTAAAGGTTTATCAATTTTGTTTATCTTCTCAAAGAGCCAGCTTTTAGTTTTATTGATCTTTGCTATTGTTTTCTTTGTTTCTATTTCATTTATTTCTGCTCTGATCTGTATGATTTCTTTCCTTCTACTAACTTTGGGTTTTGTTTGTTCTTCTTTCTCTAGTTCCTTTAGATGTAAGGTTAGATTGTTTATTTGAGATTATTTTTTGTTTCTTGAGGTAGGATTGTATCGCTGTAAACTCCCCTATTAGAACTGCTTTTGCTGCCTCCCATAGGTTTCGGATCATTGTGTTTTCATTGTTATTTGTCTCTAGGTATTTTTTGATTTCCTCTTTGATTTCTTCAGTGATCTCTTGGTTATTTAGTAACGTATTGTTTAGCCTCCAGATGTTTGTGTTCTTTTACTGTTTTTTCCCTGTAATTTATTTCTAATCTCATAACGCTGCAGTTGGAAATGATGTTTGATATGATTTCAGTGTTCTTAAATTTACTGAGGTTTGATTTGTGACCCAAGATGTGATCTATCCTGGAGAATGTTCCGTGTGCACTTGCAAAGAAAGTGTAACCTGCTGTTTTCAGATGGAATGTCCTATAAATATCAACTAAGTCTCTCTGGACCATTGTGTCATTTAAAGCTTGTGCTTCCTTATTAATTTTCTGTTTGGATGATCTGTCCATTGGTGTAAGTGTGGTGTTAAAATCCCCCACTATTATTGTGTTACTGTTGATTTCCTCTTTTATAGCTGTTAGCATTTGCCTTATGTATTGAGGTGCTCCTATGTTGGGTGCATATATTTTTAGAATTGTTATATCTTCTTGGATTGATCCCTTGACCATTATGTAGTGTCCTTCCTTGTCTCTTGTAACATTCTTTATTTTAAAGTCTAATTTATCTGACATGAGTATTGCTACTCCAGCTTTTTTTTGATTTCCATTTGCATGGAATATCTTTTTCCATCCCATCACTTTCAGTCTGTATGTGTCCCTAGGTTTGAAGTGGGCCTCTTGTAGACAGCATATATATGCGTCTTGTTTTTGTATCCATTCAGGGAGCCTGTGTCTTTTGGTTGGAGCATTTAATCTATTCACATTTAAGGTAATTATCGATATGTATGTTCTTATTACCATTTTCTTAATTTGGGGGGGTTTGTTTTTGTAGGTCCTTTTCTTGTGTTTCCCACTTAGAGAAGTTCCTTTAGCATTTGTTGTAGAGCTAGTTGGTGGTGCTGAATTGTATTAGTTTTTGCTTGTCTGTAAAGCTTTTGATTTCTCCGTTGAATTGGAATGAGATCTTTGCCGGATAGAGTAATCTTGGTTATAGGTTCTTCCCTTTCATCACTTTAAATATATTTTGCCACTCCCTTCTGGCTTGTATAGTTTCTTCTGAGAAATCAGCTGTTAACCTTATGGGAGTTCCGTTGTATGTCATTTGTCATTTTTCCCTTGTTGCTTTTAATAATTTTTCCTTGTTTTTTATTTTTGTCAGCTTGCTTACTGTTTGTCTTGGCATTTTTCTCCTTGGGTTTATCCTTTGTGGGACTCTGCACTTCTTGGACTTGGGTGGCTATTTCCTTTCCCATGTCAGGGAAGTTCTCAACTATAATCTCTTCACATATTTTCTTGGGTCCTTTCTCTCTCTCTTCTCCTTCTGGGACCTCTAAAATGTGAATATTTGTGTGTTTAATGTTGTCCCAGAGGTCTCTTATGCTGTTTTCATTTCTTTTCATTCTTTTTCTTTATTCTGTTCCATGGCAGTGAATTCCACCATTCTGTCTTCCAGGTCACTTATCTGTTCTTCTGCTTCAGTTATTCTGTTATTGATTCCTTCTAGTGTATTTTTCATTTCAGTAATTGTATTGTTCATCTCTGTTTGTTGTTTAATTCTCCTAGGTCTTGTTAAATGTTTCTTGCATCTCCTTGATCTTTGTCTTCATTCTTTTTCCAAGGTCCTGGATCATCTTCACTATCATTATTCTGAATTCCTTTTCTGGAAGCTTGCCTATCTCCACTTTGTTTAGTCGTTTGTCTGGGGTTTTATCTGTTTCTTTATCTGGTACCTCTCCCTTTTCATTTTGTCTGTTTTTCTGTGAATGTGGTTTTTGTTTCACAGGCTGCAGGATTGTAGTTCTTCTTGCTTCTGCTGTCTACGCTCTGGTGTATGAGGCTATCTAAGAGGCTTATGCAAGCTTCCTGATGGGAGGTACTAGTGGTGGGTAGAGCTGGGTTTTGCTCTGGTGGACAGAGTTCAGGAAAACTTTAATCACCTTGTCTGCTGATGGGTGGTGCTGGGTTCCCTCCCTGTTGGTTGTTTGGCCTGAGGCGACCCAGCACTGGAGGCTACAGGCTCTTTAGTGGGACTAATGGTGGACTCTTGGAGGGCTTATGCCAAGGAGTGCTTTCAGAACTTCTGCTGCCTGTGTTCTTGTCCCCGTGGTAAGCCACAGCCATCCCCTGCCTCTGCAGGAGACCCTCCAACAGTAGCAGGCAGGTCTGGTTCAGTCTCCTATAGGGTCACTTCTCCTTCCCCTGGGTCCTGATGCGCACACTACTTTCCGTGTGCCCTCCAAGAGTGGAGTCTCTGTTACTCCCAGTCCTGTTGAAGTCCTGCAATCAAATCCTGCTAGCCTTCAAAGTCTAATTCTTTGGGAATTCCTCTTCCTGTTGCTGCACCTCCAGATTGGGAAGCCTGATGTGGGGCTCAGAACCTTCACTCCAGTGGGTGGACTTCTGTGGTATAATTATTCTCCAGTTTGTGAGTAACCCACCCAGCGGTTATGGGATTTGATTTTCTTGTGATTGCCCACTGCCTACTGTCTCGTTGCAGCTTCTCCTTTGTCTTTGGATATGGTGTATCTTTTTTGGTGAGTTCCAGTGTCTTCCTGTCAGTGATTGTTAACAGTTAATGGTGATTCCACTGCTCTTGCAAGAGGGAGTCTCATTCTTTTTTATGGCTGAGTAATATTCCATTATATATATATATATATCTCACATCTTTTTTATCCATTTATCTGTCAATGGACATTTTGGTTACTTCCATGCTTTGGCTGTTGTAAATAATGCTACTATGAACACTGGGGTGCATGTATCTTTTCAAATTAGAGTTTTGTCTGGATATATGTCCAGGAGTGGGATTGCAGAATCATATGGTAACTCTTTCAGTTTTTTAAGGAAGGTCCCAACTGTTCTCCATAGTGGCTGGGCCAGTTTACATTCCCACGAACAGTGTAAGAGGGTTCCTCTTTCTCCACACCCTCTCCAGCATTTATTATGTGTAGACTTGTTCGTGATGGCCATTCTGACTGGTGTGAGGTGATACCTAAGTGTAGTTTTGATTTGCATTTCTCTAGTAATTAGCAATGTTGAGCATCTTTTCATGTGTCTCTTGGCCATCTGTATGTCTTCTTTAGAGAAATTACTATTTAGATCTGCCCATTTTTTGATTGGGTTGTTTGCTTTTTTGATATTGAGCTGCATGAGCTGTTTGTATATTTTGGAGGTTAATCCCTTGTCAGATGCTTGGATTGAAGGTTTTTTTTTTAATTGATTAATTTATTCATTTTTGGCTGCATTGGGTCTTCGTTTCTGCACGTGGGCTTTCCCTAGTTGTGTCTCTAGTCTCCGTTGCGGTGCATGGACTTCTCATTGCAGTGGCTTCTCTTGTTGCAGAGCACAGGCTCTAGGCATTCAGGCTTCAGTAGTTGTGGCTTGTGGGCTCTAGAGCCCAAGCTCAGTAGTTGTGGCGCACGGGCTTAGTTGCTCCGGGGCATGTGGGATCTTCCTGGACCAGAGCTCAAACCTTTGTCCCCTGCATTGGCAGGCAGATTCTGAACCACTGTGCCACCAGGGGAGCCCCTGGAATGAAGTTTTTATGGCTCCTCCTTATCCAGTTTTTCTTTATTAGCTTCCAGAAATCTAACATGCTCTTAGTTTTCCTCCTACCTCTCCATCATTCCTTCTTAGTTTCTTTTCTGGTTCCTTCTTTTTCACCTTGACCCTGAATATTAATGTGTCCTAGGGCTTGCCCCTTAGTTAGTGATGTTGACCATCTTTTCATGTGCCTGTTGGTCATCTGCATGTCTTCTTTGGATAAATGTCTATTTAAGTCTTCTGCCCATTTTTTAATTGTTGTTGTTGTTGTTGTTTTTATATATATTAAGCTGTATGAGCTGTTTGTGTATTTTGGAAACTAATTCCTTGTCAGTAGCATCTTTTGCAAATATTTTCTCCCAGGCCATAGGTTGCCTTTTGTTTATGGTTTACACCTTTGTCTTTAAAGATCATTTTTTCTGGACATATAATTCTACATTGGATTTTTAAAAATCTTTCAGCAGTTATCCTATTATTTTCTGGCTTCCATCATTTCTTTTAAGACTTAGCTGTTCATTTGGTAGCCCCTTTAAAACTAATGTGTTTTGTTCTTTTAGCTGATTTTTAGTATCTTTCCCTTTATCATGATTCTTTTCAGGAGTTTTAGTTAAAATGTGCTTAGAATGCTTTCCTTTTTGTTTAGTTTGTTTGAGTTTCTTAAAATGTTATGAAACTGTAGATTGATGTTTTCCACAAGTCTTAAAACTGTCTCAACCATATTCCTTCAAATGTTGCTTTGGTCTGATTCTTTCATCCTCCCATTCCAGGTCTCCAGTTATATGAATGTTAGATTTTTCTTCATATCTCTGTCTCTTACACTCTTTTTGTATCATTTTTCTTCCTGTTTTTGAGTCTGGATATTTTATAATAACCTATCTTTTTTTGTTCATGAATTCTCTATTTGTATCCAATTTGCTGTTGAAACAATGATTGCATTTTAATGTCAATTATTTTAATTTTCAGTTTTACAATTTATAATTGGTTGTTTTTGTAGATTTTATTTCTCAGGTGAAATTCTTCATCTTATCTATTTTCTTAAACATCATGCATACATAATTTAAATTTTGTGTATAATAACTGGGCCTCATTTGTGGGTCTGTTTCTTTTTTGTTTTTATTTTATATTGGAGTATAGTTGATTTATAATTTGTGTTAATCTCAGGTGTACAGCAAAGTGATTTGGTTATACATATATATATATATATATTTTTTTTTTTTCAAGTTCTTTTCTGTTGGTCTGTTTCTGTTGTCTGCTTTTCACCTGGTCCTGTTTCTTTGTGTGCCTAATAACTTTTTTAATGGAATGATAGCATTATATCTATATCTATAACTATACCTGTCTATAAATTGGAGAGGCTTGTATAATTGATTTATAATTTGTGTTAATCTCAGGTGTACAGCAAAGTGATTTGGTTATACATATATATATATATATTTTTTTTTTTTTCAAGTTCTTTTCTGTTGGTCTGTTTCTGTTGTCTGCTTTTCACCTGGTCCTGTTTCTTTGTGTGCCTAATAACTTTTTTAATGGAATGATAGCATTATATCTATATCTATAACTATACCTGTCTATAAATTGGAGAGGCTTTGGATGATGTTATCGTCCTCCAGAGATGATTTGCCCTATACTCGATCAGGCAGCTAGAGAAGGGTCAGAACACTTAATCTAATCAGGGATTAGTGTGATTCTAGGCTACAGTTTTGATTTTTTAAGTCTAGATCTCAGATTTGCCCATCTCAGAAGATAGAACTCAAAAGTTCCCAAGTGAGAGCCTAGGGTATTTCCCAGGGCTGTTCTTTTTGGCAGATCCTGAACTCTAATTTTTATTTCATTTGCACTGTGAGACTGTAGAAAGCTCCACTGAGGTTTCCTGTAGATTTTTGCTCTGCTTCTTATCTACTTTTCCCTGTGCAATTTAAGAATTGGAAAATGCTATGAGGGGAAAACTTATGTAAGGTTGGGCTTACTTCTTTATACTTCCCTTCTGTTGATGATCTCAGCTCCTCTGGCCCCTCTGGCTGCCTTAGCAAACCCAAAGTGCATTTTTTATCTTCTTAGTTCTATGAGAAAAGCTCCATTGGCTTCTTTGCCTCTTAGAATTTTCATTCTGCAGAATTTTTTAGCCTCTGTCTTCAGCGTCTTACCTCTTGCTTAAGACTCAACAAATGACCCAAGGGGGAAATGTTTATAGAGTATTGGGTTCACCTCAAAGAATTTCTCTCCTTTCTGAGATCTTGACCCTCAGTTCCTGGATGCCCCAAAGACTCTCCAATGCCAACAGATATATTTTAAAAACTATTTTATATAGATTTTCTAGTTACTTTTGGAGGGAGTATTGGACTATGAAAGCTATTCTGTTTTTGCTGCACAGAATATGTCCTCATTCATCTTTGATACCTTAAATTTTTTGAAAACAAACTTTTAAAAAAGATACTAAGTTTATGGAGATCTTATTAATCTACTTTTATTGAAGGTTATGTTTTAGAAAATTTATTAATTTAAAACTTTTTTTCACAAGTGACCCAGTCCCTTTTTATGATGGATGCAGTCTAATAAATACTTTGTATCTCCACCTACCAAGGTGGACAAATAGAAGTTGTTTGTGGCAGGGGATCTTTCTTCAGGTATTTGCTTGATTGAAGTTTTCATTTTTTTTTTTTTTTTTTTTTGTGGTATGCGGGCCTCCCTCTGCTGTGGCCTCTCCCGTTGCGGAGCACAGGCTCCGGACGCGCAGGCTCAGCGGCCATGGCTCACGGGCCCAGCCGCTCTGCGGCATATGGGATCGGAAGCCCCGAAGTTTTCATATTGAATATTGTTCTCTATCCATAAGTCAGACACTCAAAAGTAACACCTTCCACATCAGCAAGTGTCTTGGATGAAACAGGCTGTCAGGAACATTAATGATAACTGACAGCTCCAGGGAAAGGAAGGAGGTTGATGAAAGGACTGGTGCCCTTGTAGAGTACATCCATTTGGCAGTTACTTCAAGAAAGTATTGTCTTAGCTTAAAGTAGAAGATAGGCTTGCCACGAAATAAAGGGTTTCATATTTTGTAATTTGCCATGATTTTTCTTTTTTTGTCATCTCAAGCAAATAACAAATAAGTAATTTAAAAATGATCCTGCCTGTCTGAAGCCTAGTTAACAGATAGGCTGTCCTTTCAAGATCTCTCTCAATTTAGTTTCTATGTTATTATTAAAAAGAAAGTTAATATGATCTTATGGAGAATTAGACAATAGTTTATTATTTCCAAGATGAATATAATGAAATGATTTTCTTGAAAATTTCCATTTGCATTTCTCTGCTCATGTCCTTACCTGGAATGTATTTTGTTTTCCTCTTTGCATTTTACTTTGGGAGCTGGCTCAGATTTCACCATCTTGAGGAAGCCATCCCTGGTTTCCACACTGAGTCTTACTATGTCTTTACTCATATTTACTAATGCTTGTCATGCATTAAGTACTGAATAAGTAGTCTAACTGAATTATCACATTAAATAATAAAAATCACAATGAGAGAGGTAACCATTTTAGAAATATGGAGAATAAGTTTCAGAGAAGTTAAGACATATGCTCGGTCACACCATTAGTGAACGATGTTGCATTTTTTAACCTTTACATTTCCAATTTGCACTATTTGTTGATATTAAATTCTATATTTTGTTATTGCTCATCTGTAAATTTTTTATACAGTCTTATATAGTCGATTATTCTTCACTCATTGTATCTAGTAGAAGACTGTATAGAGGTAAGTGCTTACTAGTGTCTGCTGGATTAACTGTTCAGAATATAAAGAACTGTCATTGTGCTGGAAAGATCATCACGAGCACAGTTCTGGTTCACATACTGACTGTGAGTAGAGAGATCAAGGTATATTGTCAGAAAACACTAGAGATGTATAATTTTAAAACATGATTCAACCCTGGATATTTGAGGGGAAATTAAAATTGAGCAAGTCCTTGAAAATAGTGAGAAATACTTCTGGAGGCCTCTATAATCTTTTAAATTAATGAATTCCATCTGTTCTTTAGTATCTCTATTTTCTCTTTGTTTTTATTATTAAGCAGTAATAATTTCCCTTTTGGGGACAATAAAAAATAAAATTATAAAAATTACTTCTTAAGAATTATTGTTTATGTAGTGATGAGGATGGCAAAAATAAATTGAGATATAGATCTCTAAAGGTTTGCCAGACTCCCTTACTAAAAAGTGACATATTCTTATACTCCAACCAAGTGTCCAGTTCAAATTTGTTGCTTTCAAAATAGTGGAAGATGCACATGTAATTTCCTGAGAGGAAAGTAAATTCTCCTGTATGCAACAATAGTATTTTCATGAAGGATATTAATTTATTGGACTAAGACCTCTTTGTTTTTGAAGACAAAGATGTCTTATATCTAAAATTTAAAAAATAAAATATTATATTTTGAATGCTAAATTAATACCCATGAAGAATTAAACTTAGGAAACATTTTATTCATTCTTACAAAAATTTCAAATTAAATTTATACTTTTTTCAGAGAAAAAGTTATTATTAAAAATGACATGCTTGTCAATTAAATTTTTCTTCTTCCTGGATATAAATGTTTGTTCTTTCTTACCTCTTTGGACATACATATTTATTCTTTCACTCTTGTTTCAATTTATTAAGATTTCACTGAATTTTGATGCTGTCCTTATGGCTTTAGCACATATACCCTCTATTCCATCCCAGTCATTGTCATTTTCAAATGCCATTTGCTTAGAAGGCAGCCAGTTCAATTATTCTTGTTGAAATTAATCTCTTCCATAACCATCCATGAAGTCCAGCCTAGCCAGCCGTAGACTCTGAGTAGCTTTTGGATCTAGGGCAGAATCAGAAAAGACATGGCATGGTACTGTCATTCAGTTCTTCTCTCCATAACAAACATTGCTCATGAATGATGATACTCTAATCTGCTGGGCCTGGATAAGATTTCATAGTCCTCTCAATATGCTGCTCTAGGCTATAATTAACCAACTGATAGACTTTGGCAAATCAGACCAATCCTCCATGCCAACTTGGGTCTTCTATTTTAGTCAAGGGATTGGTATGTTATGCTGGAATTTAAAAGTACCACCATCACCAAAATTTACCACAGCTAGTACATTTTTTTGGTATGAAAAAATTTTAAAGGCTTCACATTCCCAGGAAAAAGCTGACATGATAACCAGCAAATATCAGTACTGGTTTTAAACCTGTCCAATCGATTAATGAGAGTTTGCTTCTGTGAATTCCCCTCTGAAAGCCAACCAGTCAGTTGGCTCATGCTCTGAAAGTCAGCCATTCAGCAGTGAACTCACTCCAGTGAACTTGAGTCAAAGGCTGACGTCAACCAAACCTTGTTTCTGTAACCAAGCACAAGCATGTTTCTTTATCCAACATAAGCCACCTTTTAAGACTGATGTAAACCTACTGTTATCTCTATAACTAACACAATCTCCTCCTCCACCACCAGTATTTCTTAAAATCCTATGTAATATCAGCAGTTTGCATAATTCACCGAGACTGTGCCTAACCAGGATAGCTCTCTCCCTTACCTAGGTGAGCAGTCAGTCAAACTTCGCCACTTTAGGTTTTGCTTCAGAGTTTGAATGGTGGTCTCATCCTTTGACAGATGACAGTAATGTCAGCACTCCCCACCCCACCTTTTTTTTTTTTTTCAGTAAAGGTAACATATTTGCTCAACTTCTCAAATGAATCATTTTTTGGGAATAAAGTCTCATTCCAAAGGGTGGGTTGGCCACATGACTGAACCCTCCTTACCAAAAATAGATTTCATTGGGTTATCACATTAATGAGCATTGAGAAATTCAAAGCTTTTTTTTTCCATTTTAACTGCTTGGAATGTATTTCATTGTTTTATAGTATCCATTTTATATAACTTTCATGTGAAATCAGCCTCTTGAAATAGAACATTAGCAAATATGACACGCTTGAAGTGTGAAGAGTTGGGGGCTTAAGGAGAGAAATTCTGGGAAATCCCTGGGAGTAAGCTAAGAGTTGATAAGTGATAGAAAATAAGTCTATTTGGAGTTCCCCAAGATGAGACTGCACTGCACCATTTCTGCATCTTTTCTAGACATCTCAATCAGTCTAGAAACAGAGAAAATAGAGTGGAAGAACATGTATATGTGGGAAACTAATTTGGATATTAGCTTGCCAGTAGGTCCTAGGGTGAGGCTTTTGATGGTGGTGATGAGGCTGGCAGAGAAGTGACTCAACAGCAGTCTAGGTCTGATTAGGGATTATACTGCCAGTGGGGAGATCAATGATGGACTGGAAGAAATGTAAAAGACTTGGTTATTAAGTATCTTTTATAAGAATGAAGGGCAGATGTGATTGGAGATGGGGAGGAAGACAGATGGCAGGACTGTGACCAGGCAGGGGAGAATGCTGTGGTAAGAATCTCAGATATATTCCATTTTCAAGCCTCAGTGGTATATTATGTGCTGTCATTTTGCCAAATGCTGTGGGAGCTGTAAAAATTAGCAAGCTGTAGCTTTTGCTCACATGGAACTTAGAGTTATTAGGACCAGACCTTTATGACGAGGTTGTTCAAACATGTTTGTGGCTGGCTGGTTTGGGAAGGAGGCCATCAAAGCCATTGAAAAATACAGGCTGTGAAGTCCATGTGCCAGATGGTCATCAATGTAAATGCTAAAGGCTGAGGATAAAGGCAAGGAATGGACTGAAGGGAAATGAAAATGCTGCACATCCCCAAGGTGTGTAGGTCAATTATGATTGCTTCTTTCTTTTGATTTCTTCCTTTTGGATTATCTAGTAAGGGATAGGAAGCCAAGAACTCCATGGGAACCCAGAGCAAATGATATAAATTTACAGAGATGTCAGATATACATTTATGAGAGGAGGTGGGCCTGGCTAATTATGAAACCATTACATTATTACTTGAGATATTAAGTGCTACATAAATTGCCTGAAAACATGAATTCACACCTGAAAATTTGAAACCTTCTTTTATAGGAAATGTATACATCTGGGAAGATTGTTAGTAGCTGCATAATTCCTGTGATCATTTTTCAGTCTCTCACATCAAGGCTTTAGCACTCAATGTTTGAAGAATAATGCAGCTTTGATGATTACTTGTTTACATCAATTCTAGAAGAAAAGATAATTTTGTAAGGTTAGATGATAATATTAAGGATAAATCAATAGAATCAAAGCTAGAGGCCTAATAACAGACTGAATTTGGGGTAAAGTTGCCAAATTCAAGGCTTCTTGTTGTACTTAATCCTCTTAAGCCAAACTGTTACACTTTGTACCCAGCGTCACCAGTAATTTATCCACAGTGTCCTCATGCCTGTAATTTATGTTGCAAACCTTGTCTGCAGCACTTGGTTTTTTTCTTTTTAAAGCCTTCTTTCAATGTATGATAGTTGGGTTTAATATGGTTATTAGAGAGAAGCTTGTTAGTGGTAAGGGAGTTCAGAGATGAAAGTCGGTGTTCTCAGATGGCCTGTCTGTTCTGAATTCCGTTTGCTGGGAGGTAGCAGTTATCAAAGGAAACATTGGCTGCTGCTGGTGAGTCTGAGAGGTCTAAGGAGTTTTCAGAGCACAGGCTGATGGACTTGGGGTGAATAATTGCCAGAGGTTTAATCCTGGCTTGTCGCCAACTCAGTGCCTGAGAAGCTCACAATAGGAAATGACAGGTGTGTTAAAGCATGGAGCCAGTGTGTGACATGGTTTTGGACAGAAGCCACAGAGTGCTGGTTACCTTAGGTGTTGCTGTGTCTTTTCTTTTACCTTACCACTTGTTTTTCTTCACAAGGTAAACATCCTCATGCGGATCCAGTCCTTGAAAAAGATTTTTAAGGGGTGTATTTATATCTTTCCTTTGGACTTACATGAATCATGTGTGCTGGCATCTGTTGGCTGCATTTGTGATGGGGCCAAGCGGGAGACAATATACCCACAGTTTTCTCATTTAATTTTAAGGGAAAGAGCAGATCATCCTTGTGTCACATGCTTTGGTATCATGGCATTTCTAGCATCTGGCACTGCATGTGGTGCAGTTAGGCTCATATGGATATGTGGCAGGAGGAAGATGCCCAAGGCAGATAGAAATTGAAAACAAGATTACAGGCAGGGCCAAACAAACAGTGTGTCATTTTTGGAAACACTGAAATATTGAACAGAGCCTTAACTTGGGCAGCAGATAGGCTGCAAATGATCTTTTCTGATGCTGGTGGTTAATGTAGCATTAAAAAAAGAGAAGAAGAAGACATATTGAGCAAGTACCCTGAAAAGAGGCAAAAATTAGCCCCAAAAGGAGGTGGCATTGTTCATATATCTGTTTAATTGTATAACAGTATTTGGAAGCACATCTGGCTTCCTGTGGGAATACTGATACCATCATTTAAAGCTTGGATTGCCTATGCCAAATACTAGGGATGCAAAAGCATTCTTTTCCTTTCATGTAGGTACCTATACAAGAAATGGTAACTACACCTAGAAGAGTCATGAAACCACATGAAGAGAAATGACTTGAGTCACTTACAAACTTTTGTTTGTAAATATTTTTGTTTCTCATATAGAGACAATATATGTTGCATGTTCTTGGCAAAGCACCCAATTCTGTCTCAAGGGGAACATCACAGAAAGGAGGGGGTTTGGAAAAGAGAGTAGTTTTCCTTCTTTAAATGGTACTCTTCAAATCCTACCTGGGCCAGAAAGGAGGCAAGTTCCCTTTGATTTCTATTCCTGTAAAGTGTAGAAAACATGAAAGTAGTTTCCCAACAAATTAGCCTGCTCCCTAATTTTCACCCACTGTCTTTCAACCAAAGAAATATCAGTAAAAACACAAATGGTTTTGTATTTTCTCCTTAGAACAATCTGTGGCAACCAGCTCTGTTTCTTGTTTTCTTCCTTTGGCATCTATTATTTTGTATACCATCTAGCTAATACCAGATGTTTAGCAAGGAAACATCACTAAGATTTTTTTCTGCTTTCCTGAGGAATATATGAGATATGTCATATTTACTTTGCAAGCCACAAAGGGGTAGAAGAATGGTTACTTCTTGGGATTAGGTTTTTCAGCAAACAGTAGAGTTTTTATTAAATACTGACATAACACAATTTAATCTATGCTCTCTGAAGTTTTCTGTGAGTTTCCAGAATTAGGCTTGTGAAGTATGAAAGTGTGTATCTGTCTTCTTGTACCATAATGAGGTTTCTTGTACCTCATTATGGTACAATGAGGTTTTTTTTAAAATTCGTGATACTTATTTTATCTTTTACTCAGAGAAACTAGAGATGCACAGTGATTTTTTTCTACCTGTAAATGACAAATCAGACATAAAATTAGTAATTAAAAAATCTCAGATACAATATTTATTCCTTAAATAAACATATATATGCAATTTGTTGACTTAGGAAATTCAAGAGGAAACTCTAGCTTCAGTCATGCTGTATACTATAGAAGTATAACTGAGGTTATCAGGAATCTGAGTCTTTTACTCCATCTCTTGACTCTGCTTTCCTCTGAATCAGCTTCATTCTAGGTAGGAGCTTTCAGTGTGGAGGTGAAGATGGCCACCGGCCTCTAGGCATACATTATCCTTACAGCAAACACCTCTTTCCTTGTAGGTCTATCCAGTCTTGCTAATGACCTTTATTGGCATGATTTGGATCACATGGCCATTCCTTTTTTTTTTTTTAATTTACTTATTTTTATTTTTATTTATTTTTGGCTGTGTTGGGTCTTCGTTGCTGCGCGCGGGCTTGTTTCTCTAGTTGTGGTGAGTGGGGGCTACTCTTCGTTGCAGTGCATGGCTTCTCATTGTGGTGGCTTCTCTTGTGAAGCATGGGCTCTAGGTATGCAGGCTTCAGTAGTTGTGGCATGCGAGCTCAGTAGTTGCGGCTCGTGGGCTCTAGAGCACAGGCTCAGTAGTTGTGGTGCATGGGCTTAGTTGCTCTGCGGCATATGGGATCTTCCCGGACCAGGGCTCAAACCCGTGTCCCTTGCACTGGCAGGCGTATTCTTAACCACTGCGCCACCATGGAAGCCCTACATGGCCATTCTTGATCCAATTACTGTGGGCAGGCTTGACTTATATGCTCATGCCTAGAGCTATCAGGACCAAGGACAGCAGTGGTGCTTCTCCAAAGAGTTTCTGATTCTAGTCAGAAGAAAATCACGTGTCCATTACAAGTTTCTATTATGTACCAGGCAGCCTGTACTTTCAGAAACTACTTTTTGGAAACCTATAAATGGATAACTTTTTTTTTCAGTTTTACATATAGATTAATCATGGAACTAATGTTTTCAAACTATAATGATTCCAGCAAATCTTTACAGGGCTAATGATTTATTTGGCTATTTATTTAGAAGTCTAATATTTCCCAAAGGATTAAAATCCCCAACAATTATATGAGGAAATAGAGAAGAAGACACAATCAAATTTATGAGTTTTTTCTAGGCTTTCTCCCAAAACAATGTTTTGATGTGCTGTTTCAAATAGGTATTTGCATGGCCATCTATGAAATCAGCAACCCATTAGATAGACAATAGAAATGGCAAGATAGCATAAAATACTTATCTGCCAATTATTAATAGATATTAACTCACTTACAGAATTTAGTTAGATAAGTGTATTCAAAGTTATGATTGGACATTGTGCCAGATTTCAATCTGTGGGTTCTTTATAAGAATCCTCTTCTTTTATTCATCATCAAAGTTCTTACATATATGACTATAAATTAAATCATATTTCTTATTTCCTCTTCTATGCTTTGTCCTTCTAATGTTGCACTTATTCCACAGTTGTTGTAATATTTTTTAACATCTTTATTGGAGTATAACTGTTTTACAATAGTGTGTTAGTTTCTCCTTTACAACAAAGTGAATCAGTTATACATATACATATGTTCCCATATCTCCTCCCTCTTGCGCCCCCCTCCCTCCCACC